>NC_141675.1:105917671-106345171 GCF_028749965.1 Puma concolor | reverse complement strand
ACGACCAAGTGGGATTTATACCTGGGATGCAGGGCTGGTTCAATATCTGCAAAACAATTAATGTGATTCATCACATCAATAAAAGAAAGGACAAGAACCATATGATCCTCTCAATAGCTGTAGAGAAAGCATTTGACAAAATACAACAGACTTTCTTTATAAAAACCCTGAAGAAAGTAGGGTAGGGATAGAAGAATCATACCTCGAGATCGTAAAAGCCATATATGAAAGACCCAATGCTGATATCATCCTCCATGGGGAAAAACTGAAAGCTTTCCCCCTAAGGTCAGGAACAAGACAGGGATGTCCACTCTTGCCAGTTGTTCAACATAGTATTGGAAGTCGTAGCCTCAGCAATCAGACAACAGAAACAAATTAAAGGCATACAAATCAGCCAGGAGGAGGTCAAACTTTCACTCTTCACAGATGACATGTTACTCTATATGGAAAACCCAAACGATTCAACCAAAAAACTGCTAGAATTGATTCATGAATTCAGCAAAGTTGCAGGATATAAAATCAACGCACAGAAATCAGTTGCATTCCTATACACCAACAAGGAAGTAACAGAAAGAGAAATCAAGGAATCGATCCCATTTACAGTTGCACCAAAAACCATAAAATACCTAGGAATACATCTAGCCAAAGGGGTGAAAAATCTATAAAAACTGAAAACTACAGAAATCTTATGAAAGAAATTGAAGAAGACACACAAAATTGAAAAATATTCCAATCCTCTGGGTAGGAAGAACAAATACTGTTAAAATATTACTACCCAAAGCAATCTACATATTCAATGCAATCCCTATCAAAATAACACCAGCATTCTTCACAGAGTTAGAACAAACAATCCTAACATTTTTATGGAATCAGAAAAGACCCCAAATTGACAAAACAATCTTGAAAAAGAAAACCAAAGCAAGAGGCATCACAATCCCGGACTTCAAGCTGTATTACAAAGCTGTAATCATCAAGACAGTATGGTACTGGCACAAAAACAGACACTCACATCAATGGAGCAGAATAGGGAACCCAGAAATGGACCCACAAACGTATGCCCAAGTAATCTTTGACAAAGCAGGGAAGAATATCCAATGGAATAAAGACAGTCTCTTCAGCAAGTCGTGTTGGGAAAACAGTGACATGCAGAAAAATGAACCTGGACCACTTTCTTACACCGTACACAAAAATAAACTCAAAATGGATGAAAGACATAAATGTAAGACAGGAAGCCATTAAAATCCTCGAGGAGAAAGCAGGCAAAGACCTCTTTGATCTTGCCCGCAGTAACTTCTTACTCAACACATCTCCAGAACAAGGGAAACAAGAACGAAAATGAACTACTGGGACCTCATCAAAATAAAAACCTCCTGCATAACAAAGGAAACAATCAGTAAAACTAAAAGGCAACCGATGGAACGGGAGAAGATATTTGCAAACTACATATCAGATAAAGGGTTAGTATCCAAAATCTATAAAGAACTTATCAAACTCAACACCCAAAAAACAAATAATCCAATTGAAGAAATAGGCCAAAGACATGAATAGACACTTCTCCAAAGAAGACATCCAGATGGCCAACTGACACATGGAAAAATGCTCAACTTTTCCATGTTGAGCATGGAAATCAGGGAAATACAGATCAAAACCACAATGAGATACCACCTCACACCTGTCAGAATGGCTAACATTAACAACTAAGGCAACAACAGATGTTGGCGAGGATGCAGAGAAAGAGGATCTCTTTTGCACTGCTGGTGGGAATGCAAGCTGGTGCAGCCACTCTGGAAAACAGTATGGTGGTTCCTCAAAGAACTAAAAATAGAACTGCCCTACGATCCAGCAATTGCACTACTAGGTATTTATCCAAGGAATACAGGTGTGCTGTTTCGAAGGGACACATGCACCCCCATATTTATAGCAGCACTATCAACAATAGCCAAAGTATGGAACGAGCCCAAATGTCCATCAACAGATAAATGGATAAAGAAGATGTGGTATACACACACACACACACACACACACACACACACACACTGGAGTGTTACTCAGTAATCAAAAAGAATGAAATCTTGCCTTTTGCAACAATGTGGGTGAAACTGGAGGGTATTATGCTAAGTGAAATTAGTCAGAGAAAGACAAATATCATATGACTTAACTCATATGAGGACTTTAAGACCTAGAACAGATTAATATAAGGGAAGGGAAACAAAAATAATATGAAAACAGGGATGGGATAAAACATAAGAGACTCTTAAATATGGAGAATAAACAGAGGGTTACTGGAGGGGTTGTGGGAGGAGGGATGGGCTAAGTGGGTTAGGGGCATTAAGGAATCTATTCCTGAAATCATTGTTGCACTATATGCTAACTTGAATGTAAATTAAAAAAAAAAAAAAGGAATATGTCACTCTTCGTTCATTACTTGTGATAAATGTACCATAAGAATATAATATGTTAATGATAGGGCAAGCTGGCTATGGAGTAAATGAGAACTCTCCATATGTGTTTACAACTCTGCTGTAAATCAAAAATTTTCTAAAATATAAAGTTTATTTATAAGAAAAATTAAAAATAAACTGGGGTTATTTGCAAGAATATGTTCTTTGCAACCAAGTAAATTGTTTCCATACCCAAACTTTGAAAAGCATTCTTCTACTCTTGTTTGAACACTTAGCAGTTTTAATTTTTTTCTGTTATAAAAATTTTTGGTAAACATGAATACTCCTAATTAAACACACACAACTATAAATTAACATGATTCTATGTAAGTGTGGGTCTCTGGTCTCCTCACTATACAGATTTATAAATAAATATATAACAATATGGTTAAGTTTCTTAATAAATATTGCCAAAATTCTCATCAAAGAGCAATATGACCCATTTACTCAATAAATTATTATTATTTTTTGTTGTTATGTCTCTTTTAACAAGTATGAGTCATGATTCTTGAGTCTGATTTCTGGATCACCAACAAGATCAAGTTTTTACACCTGAAAGATTAAGCTGCATCTGAGTTTCTGTAAATCGCCAACATAAAAGTCTCCTTGTATGTCTTCCTGACAGCCAGCCAGTCTCCACACATTTCTGGGAACTTAAAACTGTCACAAATCACCATCAGCCTGGATTGAAAAAGAACATACATAAATGTTTGTACCAACTCGGCAAAAGACTTGTTGCAAGGCCTTAAGATTGTCCAAATATGATTACTCCAATCATGACTCAGTCTCCCATTTATGAATGGAAAACAAAACAAATTTCAGTAGCAGTCAATTGTCTTAAGCACAGCATCTGGATTAGACTTACCTTTTTACAATAAGAAAGATCACCATAAATAACTAGTATGTGATTGAATCTGTGGTCTGAGTAAACTTGTGAAAAATTAACATACTTGTGTGTGTATATCTGTGTGTGTGTGTGTGTGTGTGTGTGAGAGAGAGAGAGAGAGACAGAGAGAGAGAGACAGAGAGACAGAGAGAAAGAGAAAAGAGAGAGATGGAGAGAGAGTTTTGCTACATTCCTTATCTATCACAATCAGATATTGGTAAGATTAATGAGAAGTCATCCATAAACTATTCCAAGTTGCATGAGGGGAGTTAAGGTGAAAAATATCAATTAAAAATGTCTTTTGCATTTCACTAGTCATTTTGTTTTGTTTTGTTTTGTTCCTGATCAGACTGGCCACGACTTGAACAGCCAAGTAGAGGAAAGAGAAGTTCATAATACTGAAAACTCCTATATCAGGTCCCATTTATACAATTCCTCAAGTTTATTCTAACAGCAAGTTAAAATAACCTGGGAAGTTAGCATTACCACGTTCTTTTTATGGATGAGGAAGCTGGGACACAAATAGGTTAATTTACTTTTCCGGGATCACACAGCTTAACAGTGATGATATGACATTCAAATCCAAGTCTGCTGAACTGTAAAGTCCACATTCTTTTCATTAACCAAGTTTGCAAACTAATATAAGAGAATCCAAAATGCAGTATAAAATATACAGAACTGTTTCTCTTATACAAGCTCCTAGGATAAGATCAAGAATTAGGTTGATATAAATGTTATTTCTAAACTCTATTTGAATATTTTTATTTTGATTCCTGAGTGGAAAACATTACCCATTCCATTGTATAATTTCCAGTCTAGATAATTTAGGGTTATATTAAATGCTCTATTGAGTAAAAGACTATTTCATACATAAAGTTTATTTTCTCTACAACTCAGTTGTAATTGGTCACAATAATTTATATTTAATTCATGTATTTTTCTTTAGTGTTTAGTCAATTATTATGCTGCCTTTGGATTAATCATATTTTTAGGAAAATTTCTCCAATCTAGCATTTGGCAGTGCAATGGATTAAATAGCATGCCCCAAAAGATATGTCCAAGCCCTCACCCCAATACCTGTGAATATGACTTTATTTGGAAATAATGTGTTTGCAAATGTTATTAAATTAAGCATCTTGAACTGAGATCATCCTAGATTTACAGTCAGCCCTAAATCTAATGACTGGTATCCTTATTAAAGAAAGAAGAGGTAGATTGGTTACAGAAAGAAGATGATAGGAAGATTGAGACAAGGAGTGGAGTGAGCCTCTATAAGCCAAGAAAAGCTGTGGCTTGCTAACTCTTACCAGCGGCAAGAAGAGAAGCATGGAACAGATTCGAAGAGCCTCTGGAAGAAATCAACTCTGGTGATGTCTTGCTTTCAGTCTTCTGGCCTCCCAAACTGTGAGAAAATATATTTCTGACGTAAGTCACCGAGTTTGTGGTTATTTGGCACAGCAGCCCTAGGGAATGAATACAGGCAGTTTAGCATTTTCCTTCTAAAACAGAAAAATACATTTATCTGAGCTATCTGCCCCAGTTTATTTCAAAGATGGATCTACAATGGCTTCTTTCTATTCAGATTGGTATTTCAAATCAGTATAAGTTTCGTAAGTGACTCTCCTGTTGAAAAAAGTAAATTTCAGCCAAACATAATAAATCTTATGATATAATTATAGGATCTTATGGATCTGAAACCAGAAACTTTCAACAACAAGATCAGTGAAAATGCAAGACAATTTATAAATACATTTATAATAAATTCAGGATCTGTAAGTAAATTTCAGAGAAAATTCCAAACATTTGTAATGGTAACACTGGAATATTTATAATGCTTGAAGTTCTTTGCATTTACCGTCTCATTCAGTCCTTACAAGGACCTCGTACAATAGCACTCTTATTATTTCTGACATTTTGATGAATAAATTGAAGAAGACAGGTTAATAAATTAGTGCAAAGCTATACAACAGAGATATGATTAATCAAAAAATTCAAACCTAGGTAGTCTGTTCTTAACCTTAGTGATTTTATTCATTTCACACATCTGCAATACCTGATTTTTCAAAAAGTGGAAAGTGCAAACACCAGTTACTCAGAAAAATTTCTTACAACTTTTTTTTCAGTGTCTATTTATTTTTGAGAGAGATTGCAAGTGGGGGAGGGGCAGAGAGAAAGGGAGACAGAGAATCCAAAGCAGGCTCCACACTGTCAGCGCAAAGCCTGATGTGGGGCTCGAACCCATGAACTGTGAGATCATGACCTGAGCCAAAGTTGGACGCTCAACTGACTGAACCACCCAGAGGCCCCATTTACCCAGAAAAATTTCTAAAAAGAATAATTCAAAGATGGAACTTATTAAATAAAATAATGCCCAAAACATAAAATGCCACATGCATTTTACAGCTATTTGAACTGAAATAGGGACTTGATGGATCTTCTGAGTAGACTCGAACTAGGTATATGACTTAAAACATTATTTCTTGAGGTGCCTAGGTAGCTCACTCATTTGAGCAACCAACTCTTAATTTCGATTTAGGTCATGGTCTCATGATTCATGGGATTGAATTCTGAATTGGGCTCTGCCCTGACTGTGCAAAGCCTGCTTGGGATTCTTTCTCCCTCTCTCTCTGCCCCTCTTCCATTCTCTCTCTCTCTGTCTCTCAAAATAAACAAACATTAAACAAATTTAAAAAAAAAGATTTCTTAAATGTTTTATTTAGCTTTTTAATGCCATGTTAAATTCTACTCCTACTGTGTAAAAGGCTGGCATTCCATGGCAATCATGAAGTCTTTATACCAACTCCCTGAATTGGTGGTGACTGGCATTGAGCCTACCTCTAAATGTATCCTTGATATATGATCACTAAAGATGATGGAGATATCAGAACAAACTTTAATCTGAAACTGGCTACGAATGCTGAAACTATCACTGGTCACTGAGGTTAATCAGAATGTTCCCTAATATATATTAGGTAGTATTTTACAAAATAGTATGGGGGAGAGAGGGAGGGATAATGGCAATCAGAGTTATGAGACTCTAAATTATTGCATGACGGTGTTAAATTTAAGAGCATATGAATTATCTGGCCTGATCTTCTGCCACCTTCTTAACTCCTTTGTCTCTTTATAAATAATAAACCCATGAAAAGTTTGAACTCATGAAATAATGGCGAAGTGTTGGGTAACTTGAATGCCTTTATAAAGTGTAGGCATTACATATAGATTTTAGCAACTTTTTTAAATTTGAGTATAGTTGACACATGATGTTAGTTTCAGATATTCAACAACTCTATATGTATGCTAGGCTCACCAGGAATTAGCTACCATCTGTCACCATGCAATGCTATTGACCATACTCCCTATGCTGTGCCTTTCATCCCCATGACTTACTCATTCCATAACTGGAACTCTATTATCTCCTACTCTCCTTCACCCATTTTTGCCCATCCACACCAACCCCTCCCCTCCAGCAACTATCAGTTTGTTCTTTGTATTTATGGGTCTGTTTCTGCTTTTTGTTTGTTTATTCATTTGCTTTATTTTTTAAATTCTACAGATAAGTGCAATCATATAGTATTTGTCTTTCTCTATCTGATTTATTTCACTTAGCATAATACCATGTAGGTCCATCCATGTTACTGTAACTGATCTTGTAATCTCCTTTCTCTGTAATGTACCATATTTCTATAAAGCTAAATTTTCTAAAATTCAGATCTAATAAAAACACTGACATTTTAAAATCATTCAGATTTTCCTATTTATGAATATCACTTTGAAACTCTTTAGAGTAGTTAAGTGTGTAAAGTATGAAATCAAAGACCGTGAGTGGGAATCACAACTCTGCATTTACCAATTGAGCAGCCTTGTACAAATATTCAATCTCTCTAAACCTCAGTATCTTCATCTGAAAAATGGGGGATCCTAATAGTACCTACTACAGAGGGCTGTAGTTATAATCAATAGAGAAAACATATGCTAACTGCTTATCCTAAGTGCTTGCATAATCAGTTCTCAATTAGTAGTAGTAGTTTTTAGTGGTTGTTATTACTATTATACATCATTCACAATCTGGGCTTATCATACCTTTACTAAACTTACTACTCACATTCATCTGCCTTTTTCAAAATAAACCATCTAGTTTCACATTTCTTTGTAGTGTTACCTTTGTCTAAAATTTCCTTCCTCATGACTTTCACAGCATTCCTGATGTGTTAAACTTCTGGTGCATTTTTCAAGATCCAATCCAAACATTGCTTCCTCGGGGAAAACTTGACTAGGTAGAATTCCTGGCTCCCTGAATTGTGCTAGCATAGCACTTGGAAATATTTCTCTCTTAGCACTTCTCATGCTGGATCACAGATAATTGAGGGAGTCTGTCCTTCCTAATGTCAGAGAGTCTAGCCTTCCTACTAGACTAAAGCTAGGGCTTGGTCATATTCATCCTTTCCAATACCTGAAACATTTGCTAGCACATTGGGTAGTAAGTAAACATTTAGTCAATGAAAGTAAATTAACCTGTTTGCACTATTCCAAAGCCCATTTTGGTACTAGTTTTTGCTCCAGTAATGGAGAAGTGGTTTATATCAGACTAATCCCCCCACTAAGAACAACTATAAACCCTGAAGCAAACATTTGAAAAACCCCAACTATTGAAGGCATGAGGGAATGTCCAAAGGCAAGCTAGAAGTGGAAGTGATACAACCTAGAAAGAAGAGAATTACATTGAAGGAAAATCTATGTTTATATGTTTTTCCCCCCCTGGGGCATTTTGCTTCTGTGTGATTGGAGCAGTCTCAACTCAAACAGAGAACCAAAGTCTCATTTGTTTGAAATCTCAGGAGATAGCTTTTAGGACTGCTGGTAGAGCTAGAAATGGAAAGGAAAAGTCTAGAAATGAGGTAGGCACAGAGGGGAAATCCCTTAAATTTTAAACACTGATTCAACGTTTAAATTGAACACCCATAGAACAGACTCCAAAAACACAGCATCAGGGAATATGGGTAAAACTGAAAAAAATTAGCAGGTATTTTAGCTGCTAGCCACAACAAAGGAGACAGAGCTTGAAGTTTTAATCTTGTTCTGTTAGAAGAGCTTCATAAGCAGTTTGGGCATTCCATTAAAACCTCAGGATAGGTAAGCCTTAAGAGAAAAGTTACCAGCCCAGGACTAAGAATACCCTTAAGACTAAGAGCAAAATCAAAACAAGCCATCTTCCACATAAAACCATCCAGGTGAAACTAATCTTTACCCATATAAAACCAATCTTTCATATGTGCAGGATGATCTACTTTTAATTGCCTGCTAGAGCAAAATCAACACTCTTCAAAGGAAGATAATAGAACATACAGTATCTACAGCATATTATCCACAATGCCCAATATACAATTAACTATCACTAAACATACAAGGAAATGGGAAAATGTGGCCCATTGGTCCCGAGAAAAATAAATCAATAAAATAGACCAACAAATGAAAGCAAGCTGCTATGGATTACCTATAGGTAAATTTTTATTTTGTTTATTTTTAAGGAATATTACCAGAAATAAAGAGGGGCATTTTCTAATAATAAAATTGTCAATCTTATCAGGATGACATAACAATCTGAAATTGATATGCACCTAATCAAAGAGCTTCGAAATACCTGTACCAAAATCTGGTAGAACTAAAGGGATAAATAAACATACCTACAATCTAGGTATGAGGTATTTTAACACTGTTTCTTATTAACTGAATAAAATTACTATTCAAAAATATTAGTAAAAATACAGACTTAAATAATATCATCAACTATCTTAATCTAATTGACATTTAAAGAATATTGTACCCAATGTCTGTGGAACATATATTCTTTTCATGTGTAGATGGAACATTTATCAAAATAGAATACATGCTAAACTATATGTCCTAATACAGCTCAAAAGAATAAACTTTTCAGCACATGTGATCTGATAGTAAGGAAATTAAATCAGAAGTCAATAATCATAAGTTACCTGAAAGGGCTCCAAATATTTAGAAATTAAACAAATACTTCTGAATAACCATAGGTTAAAAAAGAAATCCTAAGATAAATTGGAAAGTATTTTGAATAACATAAAATAGAACATATGAAATATGCAGGATGTAATTAAATCAGTAGAGAGATACAAAATTATAGTTTTAAATGCTAATATTATAAAGGAAGAAAAGTTTAATTTTTTTAGTGTTTACTTATTTTTGAGAGAGAGAGAGAGAGAGTACCAATGTGTGCAGAAGTGTGAGCAGGGGAGAAGCAGAGAGAGAGGGAGACACTATCTGAAGCAGGCTCCATGCTGTCAGCACAAAACCTTACATGGGGCTTGAACCCATGAACCATGAGATGATGACCTGAGCTGAGGCTGAAGTCAGATGCACAACTGACTGAGCCATCCAGGCACCCCTAGAAAGGAAGAAAGCTTAAATCAAAGTATTTTACTAAAACCACTATCTTATAACCATGTTCAACAAACTTTTCTTTGTTTTAATAATACCTCCAGGATAAATCCTATCTCTAACTGAATCCAGAGTCCTAAGATTCCTAGCTTCTTCATGGAGAAATCTGTTCTAAGCATAACACTCAGTAGCAGCCATAGTCAAGCAATCCTAGATAAGTGAAGCCACACAGCAACTTTATTTTTTTATTACTTATATTTTAGAGCACAGAAATTAATTAAAGAGGTTATGGAACACTTATCTGCACCCCCCTTCCACCATAACACCCGTAAATAGTCTTACATATGTGCATATACACACACAAATATGTCTTACAAAGTAACAGAATAAAGCCATCTTTCCCGTTGTGGTTAATAATCAAAATCCTTATCATGGTTGATATTTCTTACATTAGAATGTTTCTGTATCACTTGAAATTTGAAAGTTCTGCTTTCTTCTACTTCTTGTGCCAATTGGTACAGGGAAATAAATTTTACTATGTGTATCTCCTTTTAGTTAGGCATTCTGTTATTACTTTCTTATAAAATATGTACCAGCTAATAAAAATATAATCACATATTTAGTCTCGGTTTTTAGGCATATCTTAGACTTTCATGTATTCACAAATGCAGACTGAATTCACTAAATTCACAAAAGCATAGCAAAGAGTTTATAACTCAATTACCTATTTGCCTGGAATCTCAGAGAGAGTAAATGAAAATACTCACTTATTACAGACGTTTCCTTTCATGAGTAGAATCAATATTTTTATTATTTTTATATTTTAAAAAATGGATTGGTTATCTATAAAAACAATTATATCCTTAAAACAAAAAGAAGACTTCTAATTCATCCACATCTAGGAAGTCATGCTATGTTCTCTAAATTTATAAAAAAAAAAAAAAAAAAGCTTTCAAGTGCTTAAGGACAAAATATTCCTAAGAATTTAGAGCTTTATAAACATATTTTTCCTTTGTCACTCTAAAGTTGTGCTATAAGATAATCTGTAAAATCATGTTTCAGAATGATTTACTTTATCATCACAGAATGATAAAAATCTAGTCTGTAAACCTACCAGGTTTGTTTGTTTGTTTCATTAAGGATATGTGTTTTCTTGATCTGTTAGCGTCTTAGCTGGAGATAGTATTGAAATGTATACAGGACTGCATATTGTTTTATTGTCTTCTATATGCATCTTTGGGCTTGGGGTTCAGATAGACACCACTGTTCTTGTGTAATGAATTAACTAATTTGTTGTTGTTGTTGTTGTTTCATTCTAATTTCCATTCTCTAAGTACTACTATCTATTTTTCCAGGTCCTTAGTATTTGTCAGCCAACTTCAATTTCATCAATATCTGCAAACTATTGGCCCAACTGTTCCTGCTTTCTTACCCCCTCATTGCCCTCACTCCCTTACTCAGGTGCAGCTCAGTGATCCATCATGATCATCATACTTTTAGATTTCTCTCTCTCTCTCTCTCTCTCTCTCTCTCTCTCTCTCTCTCTCTCACACACACACACACACACACACACACACACCCTCCAGTTTTTTTTCTATCTCCTCGGAATATACCCAAAAAAGCACTACTCAAGTTAAACCCAAAATTTAATAAGTCTTATGTCTGGACCCCAACACATGAGTACAGATGGAAGAAACAGAATCTTCTTGCTTGGACCACTTTAAATTCTTGAGCCCAGATTTCAAGTGGGCACTTAACATTACATAGCCATGATTGTACATTTCAATAGTAAATTTGTTTTCCCATCTTCAATATAATAATTTAATGTCAAACCTCCTAAATTTTTTCCTTTCTTTTTCAGTCTATGATCTCAATTTTTATTCATTGAGGAAACACAATAAGTATTACCTCATTTTTCCTCTACCAAATATACAAATCTTTTTCTATATTCAGATGCTATTTTCTCTTTTATTTTAATTAAGAGTTGTTCCTGATCCTATATAATATTAACATCTCTACTTGGATACTAGATCCTATAGCTTCTCATTTGCTTAAGGACTTCATCTATTTTCTCTTCTGTCTCATCAGTGTACTCTTTCTTAAACTTATATCCTCCTTCATCTATCATTCCAACATGTTTATCTTTGTATCAAAGATACAAAACTATTTTTTGAAAATAGTTTCTGTACACTAAGTAGTAAATCTATTTCTACCATTTCAAACTATTCTGATGTGTCTTTCTTCCTCCTTCTTCACTGAAATTACCTTAATGATTACTACTTCCTTATTGTCCTTATTGTCCATTGTTTCCAATGGAAACATATCTGTTCTCATTCAAATTTCTGTCCCAGGCAACATGGTTGCCTTCTCTTTAAGCTTTAAGACTTCATATCCTTATAACTTTTCTTTGTGACCCTTAGCTTTTTATTGCACAAAATACCTTTATGCAAAATATTGTAGTGCCCCGGGATTGGTTTTGAACCCTGTTCTTTTTGTCTGTTTGCTTCCGGAATAATTATATATCCATGGATTTAAATAGCACTATATACTCTGACTCCAAAATTTCTATCTCTGTTTTGTTCCCCTCAGCATTACACTCATACATTCATTTGTCTACTTGACCTTTCCACTGTGATTTATAATAGGCATTGTTGGCTTTTGCTTATCTTCAAGATTCACTGTAAATGTTAACTTCTAAGAAAAGTCATTCTATCTAAAATTCTTTCTATCCCATTACACTACTTTATTTACTAAAAGATGCTTATCATGTTTTGAAATAAGCTTATTTATTTATTCTGTCCTTTATTTGCTTACTTTCCTGTTCCATTAAAATACAGTCTCTTTGATGGCAAGGTTTTTCTCAATCATGTTTTTCTCTGTATCCTTAGCACCTAGAAGAGTACTTAACACACAGAAGGAACTCAAAATATTTGTTCAAGGACACTTAGAAAACACCTTTGTGAGTTGAATTCTAATATTCATCAATACTAGTATTCATCAGTTCTAGTGAGAGTTCTATTGATTCATTAAACTGGAAATGTTATAGTAGATTTTAAATAACTTAAGGTTACAACTTACCTGTAAGCGTAACACTGCAGCATTTATTAGCACATGCCATTGGCTTCAAACTCCCGTCTCTCCGCATCTGATGTGGTAGCACAGGTTACTTTTAGGCGTAAGTATAAATTGCCTTCACACTGTTTCTTGATATTTTTAAATTTAGGCTACATTGTTTTGATAAGTAATTATATTTTATAAGTTTTTAGACCCTAATATCACAGTAAAGTAATTCTTTTTCATTTATATGCTTCAAACCAAGAGTTTGGATGGGACTGGATTTGATATCCACCAGTCAAGGTGGCTGAAGTGAAAATCAGCTTCTGTGAAGACTTTCAAAAAGACCATGTATGAAAACTGCATAACTAATAAATTAATCAGAATTTGATGGCAACTTCATTTCTATTTGAATACATATGATGGCAGAGATTATGAACTACACAAGTGTTACCAAACATATACTCATGAAAAAATATGACTTGCAGTATGAAGAAGTATAGTTTTCTGTTTAAGGTACCTGGCTTTATGTCACAAATTTAAGATAATACAATGCCATCAAAGATCCTAAAACACAGTTTACTGTTAAAATGTTAGGTACTTTGTTGTTCTATTTAACTTTATAAACTATATGTTCTGGTTACAATTGATGACTTTGGTATTATTGAAGATTCTGAACAAAATTAAGCACAATCTAAGCAAATGTACTAAATAATAAATAACAATTAATCCTTCTGTGTGGACCAGAGAGTAGAATTTGAGTTTTGGGTTTTTTTAGGGTTTTCCTTTTGTTTTGTTTTGTTTTTTGTTTTTCTTTTTGATTTTTCATTTGTTAGCAGCCTGTTTAGCATCTTACCTACAAACTATCTGGTGAATAATTACAACCTAAAATTTGTGGGGTTAATATTTCCCAGAAGAAGATGAAGGAATATCTGAAAATACGAGATTCAGAAACTATCAGTTTTTTGTTGTTTATTTCAAATTCCATATTTTTCATCTCTTTCAATTCTGATTGCATGAATAGAGCCTTTAACATTCTTTAAAATTAACCCCACATTTCCAAATTTGTATTAGCCCATGGAAATCTTTGTAGGCAGTTAACCTTGAAACATTCAAAAATCACTGAACACTTATACTAAGGAGATGGTCTTGAGACCTGAAAGAAGAAAGTTCAAGACATAAATGGAATAGAATATAATCCAGCTTCATTTTTTTTATTTGTATCTATATAGAAACAATAAAATCTTTCTTTAGTTCTTTGATGTCAAAGTGAGCAGAAAATGCAATACCTTGTACCAAATTACATCCTATGATTTCCATTACTCATACGGATAATGAGGAATTAAGTGTGGTTTCTGTGTATAATAGAATGGTTTCTAAAATTGATCCATCAAGTAAAATATTGAGAAAATACAGATTTACCACAGATCTTACCTTGTAATCAACCTCTGCTCATCTTTTCAGTATTATTTTTGCCTTTCTCTGCTCTTCCACTCAATGCCTTGCCTTTACTGAAATAATTTTTATACCTCAACAATATTCTCTATACATTTTCTTCCATTTTATAGCCTATTACCTCTGCCTGACCCACCCCACTATCAACACACCCCAAATGTTCCCCATAACCCACCTCTTTTCCTGGCTTAGCTACTACTGCTTTTCAGCTCAGGTGTTGCTTCCCTCTCTGTCTCATTCCCTGCCCAGTCGGGGTCAGATGTCCCTTAAGATAACACCTGGACATATCTCTTTCATGGCACAAAGCACATATTATTTTAATCTTATAGTTCTTGTTTCTCTGGATCTGAAGGCAGAGACTGTGTCTCATACATTTTTATTCTGAGCTCCAAACTGTTATGTAACTGTGCAGTGCGTGATGATAATTAACTAACAAGTGATTACTTAATGAATGAGCTCAAATGCATAGGTGATAACACAAGCAGTGACTAGACAAAGAACAGAAGCAGTCAATTCACCCAAGAGGAAATAAAATTAATTAAACATACCTTGTTTACCATGCAAACTAAAGAAGTGAAAATTAAAACAAATTTTGTGTTCAGGCACTTATTCAAAGATAAACTATATTGATGACATTATTCAATGATAGTAATTATGAGATTAAATGAGATCATCAAATATTACTAGTAGAAATATAAATGAGAAAAAAAATTTAAAATTATAGTAATGAATGCTGAGAACCATAAAAATGTTAAAGACCATTTGACCCACTTTGGGAATTTATCTTCGACAAAGGAACCAAAGGAAGGAAAATCTCCAACTCACGTCCATAAATTCCAGACACATCTACTCAGCTGTCAATTAAACATCTCTACTAGGGCATTTGGCAGGCATTCAAACTCAACATGTTTGAATTAAACCCATTCCTGCCTGGAAACTTGGCTCCCAGTTATAAGCTACGGAATATTCTTTTTTAGTTAACAGAACCACCACTCACCGAATTGCTGACATGAGAAATTTGGGAAATATCTTTTAATCCCTCCTCTCTACTTCACTTGGCTCATCCGATAAAACACAAAGCCTTGTCCACTTTGCCAACTCCATTTCTTCTTTCCATCAACTCATCTATACCTTACTCCAGGGGTCTAGGCTCTCTAACTTGAATTGCTTCTCTTGCACCCACTCTTAACCAATCAGTTTTGCATAGTACAGATTCTTCTTCTTTTTTAAAAAATTTTTAACATTTATTTATTTATTGAGTTATTGAGTTATTGATCTATTTCTGTGTATGCGGGGGAGGGACAGAGTGTATGCAGGGGAGGGACACAGAGAGAAGGAGACACAGAATATGAAGCAGGTTCCAGGCTATGAGCTGTCAGCACAGAGCCTGACACAGGGCTTGAACCCATAAACCATGAGATCATGACCTGAGCTGATGTTGGAGGTATAACCACTGAGCCACCCAGGCACTCCAAGATTCTTCTAAAATACAAATCTTGTAATATCACTGTCCTGCATAAATCTTTCCAGTGCTTTTATGCTAAGTGAAGTAAGTCAGGCAGAGAAAGATACCATATGTTTTCACTCATATGTGGATCCTGAGAAACTCAACAGAAGACCGGGGTGGGGGAGGAGAAGGGGCGGGGAGGTTACAGAGAGGGAAGGAGGCAAACCACAAGAGACTCTTAAATACTGAGAATAAACTGAGGGTTGATGGGGGGGGAGAGGAAAGTGGGTGATGGGCATTGAGGAGGGCACCTGTTGGGATGAGCATTGGGTGTTGTATGGAAACCAATTTGACAATAAATTTCATATTTAAAAAAAAGAAGAAAAGAAAAAATCTTTCCAGTGTTTTCTAGTGTTTAATGTTCATTGCTCCTTAACTTGGCTTAAGAGGCCAGCTGTTATATAATACAGGGCTCTCCTTTACTTCTCTTGCTATGCACTACCCAGGTTCTCTAGTTCCTCTAAGACCATGTGTTCAATTTACCTCATCTGTTTGGAAGGGTCTTCTCATCCCATTTCTCCTTCACCTACTCATCCGTTAGGTTTGGACTTAGTTGTTATTTCCTTCAGGAAACCTTAGCAGACAATATTGCTTATCGCCATATATTTTTCTTCTGACATGTGTGGCAATAAATAAATTTGTTAATTAATAATAAACTAATTTCCTGGCCTATTGGAATTCAGGAAGGCTGACATTATTTCTTTCTTGCCGGCCACCATATCCTTAACACCTAGTGCACTAAGACACATGAAATATTTATATATTAAATTAATAATGCAATCACCAAAAAATTAGTTTAAAAAGAGAGAGAGATCAGACAAACAACAATAAAAGCAATCACACTCAATGCTGTAAGTGATACAGATAAATGGGTAATCATATATTTTTGGTAGAAATGTGAACTGCTACAAACTTTTAGATTAACTAAACTAGCACCATGTACTAAATTAAAAAAAAAATTGTTTTTCCAAGTTTTTATTTAAATTCCAGGTAGTTAATATACACTGTAATACTGGTTTTGGGTACAGAATTTAGTGACTCAACACTCACATTCAAACCTGGTGTTTATCACAACTAGCACTCTCCTTAATCCCAACATATTTAACCCATAGCTCCTCCTTCCACCCACCACCCCTCTGGTAACCATTAGTTTGTTCTCTACAGTTAAAAATCTGTTTTTTGGTTTTCCTCTCTCTCACTCTCTCTCTCTCTCTTTTTGGAATCTTGCCATTTGCAATGATGTGGATGGAGCTAGAGTATTATGCTAAGTAAAATATGTTAGTCAGAGAAAGACAAATACCATATGATTTCACTCATCTGTGAAATTTAAGAAATAAAACAAATAAACATAGGGTGTACTAATTTTTTTTTTTAAAAACTCTTCCTGGGGCGCCTGGGTGGCTTGGTCGGTTAAGCATCCAACTTCGGCTCAGGTCATGATCTCACGGTCCGTGAGTTCGAGCCCCACGTCGGTCTCTGTGCTGACAGCTCAGAGACTGGAGCCTGTTTCAGATTCTGTGTCTCCCTCTCTCTGTGCTCCTCCCCTGTTCATGCTCTGTCTCTCTCTGTCTCAAAAATAAATAAACATTAAAAAAAATTTAAAAAAACTCTTCCTGTTCCTTGGAGTAGTACTCTCAGTTTTGGAAATCTATCTGCAAATATAAAAGCTTCAGTATAAAAGGACCTATATACAAAGGATTTTTTAAAACATTGTATAGCCACCAAAACTAAAACTAAAACTAATAACAGATGAAAATATTAACTTTTGAAACATATGTATGTTTATCATTAAGAGAAACATAGAATTGATATTATACAAATAAAGTATTATTATACAGTTATCACAAACAAGAAGATAGATGTACATTATTGACTTGTAAGGATATTCCAAGATATACTGTCAAGTGAATAAAGCAAGTTTACTTGAAAAAAATCAACAACATAAAAAATATGGATAAGTATACATACATATATGCATAAAATGTATAGAAAAATACACAAACAGCATTAGTTAACATAAAGGGTAGGATTTGAGAGTACTAGGGAAAGAATATTAAATTTCCCCTTATAAATTTCTATCATTTGATCTAATACAATAATATAACGGAAGAGGGAAATGCCCAATTTGAGTAAGATGAAAGGTACTAAGAAAATAAATGGTGATTATTCAATTTTTTACAAGTATCTTGAAATGTTTTACATTTTTACAATATGTATTTTGAAAGTTGGAAACAAAAGAATGATGTCTTTTCTCTATCAGTCAAAACTGGATCTCTATATCTCTTTGGTCATTTGTTTACAAAAAAATTCATTTCTGTATTATTCCATACCTCTTTTTATCTAACCCAAATCTCAGTCTTCCTAAATCCTTCTCCTGACTCTCTAAAATTCCCCTACTTTGGCTTGACTACTTGGTTCTTGAGCACACTTCCCTCCCTGAAGTCTCTCTTCATTATAGGCATTTATTCTTCCACATGCTCCATACTTCATACCAGACAGGGTGGGACCCTGGTTTTCCCCACTCCTGCTTGTACAGTTTACTTCTTAATGTTGTAAAAGAAGTAACCAAAAGAGGAAAGAAAAGAAAGAAAGAAAGAAAGAAAGAAAGAAAGAAAGAAAGAAAGAAAGAGAAGAAAAGAAGGAAAGAAAAAATAGAGAAAAGAAATAAAGAAAAGAAAACGCTTGATATTCCAATAACTCAGTCCCAACCACTCTTTCACTCCAAACATGAATATTCAGTTACTTACCACTGTATCACTCATCTAAATCTTTGATATATTCCAAACTACAACATTGGTCTCTCACCTCAACTTCCTTTTACTCCAGTCTCCTTCTATGAGTAAATGGCACTTCCATCTACCCAGTTGTTTATACCAAAAATGTGGGAATCATCATTTATAACTCCCTCTCTCATCCTTCGTATCTAATTAGAAACTACTTCCAAAATATATCACACATTCTATTCATGATAATAATCTCTTAGATTATATTCTTCACTCAATATCTGTTACAGAATTATACATATATACTTTCTTTGCAACATGATTCTGTACCTCTCGCTAGAGTAGCTAGACTACATTTCCCCACCCAATGTTTTGGTTGGCCATGTGATTTGCTTTAGCTAAAGGAACGCAAACAGATATAATATATGCCCCATCTGACAGGGGCTTTTGGCTTAGACTTTTGCACTTCTTCCTGTCAGCCATGAAAAGAACATTTCCAGGGAAGCTGGTGGTCCCAGGAAAGAGATTAGAGACATGGAACAAGTCAATATCCAATGCTCAGGGAAAACCATTGAGTCCTCAGTCTACCTGCAGACTCATGAGTGATAAAAAATGTTGGTGATTTCTGAGGTTGTTGTTGCACATCACTGCAGCAAGATATTCATCTAATACTCTATCTTAGTCCAATACTCTGTCTCTTATCTGGACTGATAAAAATGCAATAGTCATTTATCTGGTATTCAAATAGTCCTCTGCAGTAGGTTCCCCACAGAATAGCCAGAGTAGGTGTTTTAGAAATACAAATTCAATCACAGCACAATCCTTAGAATCACTTGGTGTTTTTTTTTTTATTATTACACTAGAATATAATCTAACTCTATAAAGTCCTGATGATCAATTAATAGAAATACACTTCAGATTGCATGTGGAATTGCTAGTTAATTTTAGGGGAAAAAAACATTTTTTTTTTTCACGCACTAAATTTCAACCATAGGAAAAATGTTCATGTTTGTTTGGTTCCTTAATTATGTGGAGCTTTTTCCATGTTAGGTCTCCAGTGAAATCTGAAGCTCTGCCTGGATCTCTGTCTCCTGTCCTGCATGGTCTGGCTTATGCTTAATTATTTACCAGAATTTAGCTCCAATTCTATCTCAGATATTAAATTTACCCCATCAGTTTCATATCACTTCATATCACTTGCCAATATTTGCAATTACATATGTATATTTATTCATAAAATGTCTGATTTGTTTTTCTTCGAAAAGATTGGAAGCTTCACTGGGATAGAACTTTTCTTTTGTTCATCCATGTACCCGGCAAATTAATTTGTGTCCAAGTTCTTGAAAGTATATTGTTTTTGTCACATTCTTGATAATATTTTGTTCTTGCTGAGTTTCTGTAATTGTATCCAATACTGATTAAGGATGGCATTCATTTAAATAATACCAGAAAGATAAACTTGAATGACTTTTTATTTCTCTGGTGGTTAGACCAAGGAATGGGAATGGCTGACTAAATATCTAAAGGGGAGAAAAAAACCATCAAGTGATTTTAACACATATCTTGAAAAGACAAAGGTAATAATGATCATTTACTATATTCAAGAAAAGGAGCAAGCCTTGAGTATAAGAATCTGCATTATATAATTCTATGATTGCCCCTTCTTGAAGTGATGATCTTAAGTCACACACACCTTGGGGAAGTTAGCAATGTAAATGCACCCATAATGATTTATTTGAAAGTTTATCTGGAAATCCTTCCTGATTGAAGAACATCAACAGAGGAAATATTCAGACTTTATTAGGTGCTTGATAGTTCTTATGGTTGGTAAACATTATTAATCTACTCATGTACATGTTGGTTCAAACCTAGCCCATCCTATCTAAAAAATATTACTCTCCCACTGTTATCTATTCACAGCACACATGGACACTACTCAATTTATTTCTAGACCGCAGGTAACTACATTGCAATCTTCTCTCTCAAGAAAAGAAAGTATTGCAGAATTTATGACCATTAGGATATTACCAACGTTCTATACTTTCACATAGATTCCAAAATATAATGGAAAACACTGAATTAGGACTAGAAGAAATTTGATTCTCTTATCTCCTCTTTCCTCTGCCATTTCCACATTAGGAAGAAAGTTCTTTTATTTTTCTAAGACTCAGATTTCTTTAAAAAAAGAAAAAAAAAGGAAAGGAAAGGAAAGAAAAAATAAAAGAGAAAAGGAAAGGAAATATTAAGAAAAGGAAAAGGAAAAGAAGAGAGGAAAGGAAAGGAAAGCAAAGAAAAAAAAAGAAAAAAAGGAAAGAAAAGAAAAAAGGAAAGGAAAAGGAAAAGAAAAAGAAAAAAGGAAAGGAAAGGGAAAAAGAAAAGGAAAAGGAAAGGAAAGGAAAGGGAAAAGGAAAGGAAAAGGAAAAGAAAAAAAGAAAGAAAAGAAAAGGAAGGAAAGAAAAGAAAAGGCGGGAAGGAAATCTACTTTCTTTGCTTATTCTTTTTTATTTATTCAAAAAGCCAAATAAATAAATCAGATAACACATGTAAAAGTACTTTGCAAAATTTTAAGACTAGTGTTATAATAGAGTGCA
Source organism: Puma concolor (assembly GCF_028749965.1). Lineage (NCBI taxonomy): Eukaryota > Metazoa > Chordata > Mammalia > Carnivora > Felidae > Puma > Puma concolor. The sequence goes on along the minus strand of NC_141675.1, from coordinate 106,324,106 downwards.
TTATTATATGCTTAATTACTCATTACTCTATCTGTCTTGGCCAGGTTTCTGGTCAGACATTTTAACCGAATTGAAATAATTAAAAATATATGTACTTTAGGAATCGATATTTTCTGAAGTTGCATGACTCTAACATGGTAGACTGAAATTTGCCCATTTTATTAAGAGATTTCTATGTCAATTACTACTGTTGTGTGCACACTTTTAAAATTAATACATTCCCATTAAAAAAAAAAACTATATAAAAGGGTTCATTTTTAAGAAGCTTGTTTGTGCCTCAGGGGAGCATCTGTCCTGTTTCCCTTTACCATCTTCCCCTGTAGGTAACCTCTTTAATTAGTTTCTGTTATAAATACCCAGGCTTTCTTTATGTAAACACAAATAGGAATATATATATTCCTGTGTGTTCTACAAAAGTTAGCAATATTCACTAAACTTACTTTGTTTTTTTTTAAAGGTTTAATTAGACTTTATTTTTAGAAAAGTTTTAGATTTCTGGAAAAATTGTGAAAATAAGAGAGAGTCTCATATACTCCTGTTATTAACATCTTATATTAGTACATTTGTTACAGTTAATGAGCCAATAATGATACATTATGACTAACTGAAGTCCATATATTTTTAAGATTGTCTTAGTTTTTTGAAGGAATTCCCTCATTTTGAGTTTGTCTAAAATGTTTCTAATGATTAGACTGGAGTTGCCAGTCTTGGGAAAGAAATCCACAAAGGGAAGCTGCCATTTTTATCACATCATACCAAGGATATGTGCCGTCAGTATGACTTACGACTGGTGATGGTAAGCTTTCTCCCATGACTATGGTTTGCTTGCTGGGTTTCTACATTGTGAAGTTACTCTTTTTTCTCCCCCTTCCATATCATATGTAATTTTTGCTGCATGAAATATACTGCGAAGGTATTTGTACACACATATTCTGAAGTATTACATCCTGGATCTAATTAGATTTTTGGATCTTTTACCTTTGCATTACAATACTTTTGGCCTACATTCTACATTGTCTGAGAGCAAGAGCACTATCTTAATTTGCATTTGCCTGAATTACCTAATCCATTTTTTATATTTAACCATTCTGAATCTATTTATTTTAGATATATCATTTTTCTATAGTAAAGCATTGTAACTTACCCTAAAAATATTTTTTTTGAGTTTATTTGTTTTTTAGAGAAAGTGAGAGAGAGCGTGTAAGGGAGGGGCAGAAAGACAGGGAGAGAGAGAATCCCAAGCAGGCTCAACACTGTCAGTGTGGAGCCTGGTGTGGGGCTTGAACTCATGAACCTGTGAAATCAAGACCTGAGCCAAAATCAAGTCGGACGCTTACCCGACTGAGCCTCCTAGGTGCCATCCATGCTAAAAATCTTTTGCTTCTAATACTTAAGCCCATTTATGTTTACTAAAAAACACATATGGCAGTATTTCAGATTTTGTCTCATACTATATAACAGGTAGTATTCAAAACAACATACAATGCATTACATATGAACATTATATAATTTATGTACATGTGAATACATATATAAACATGTCTAAATTACACATGTATATGTGTGTGTGTTTGTATGATTTTTTGCCCTTTTTTATAGTTCTGAAATTTTGGAAGTCTTGTATTTTTGTTCTAGTAGTAAACTTTACACTTATACTTTAATATAACACCCTTAGACCCTGCTCTTTAAGATTATTATCTACTTGCTATCTCTTATAAATTGTTAATAATTATGTTATTAACATAACATAATTATTAACAATTATTAATAATTGTTAATTATTAATAATTAATTATTAATTATTAATTATTAATTATTATTAATATAATTATTAATTAATTATTAATTATTAATTATGTTAATTATTAATTAATTAATTAATTCGATGAATTAATACTTTTTCTCTTATGTGTGCTAAAGTATCACTACTTGAATAGTAACTTAAATGATATTCTTTGACCCCCATCCTCACAGATGAAGACTCACTGAGCTTATTCTGGTTCCAATATTGCTCCCCCTTTCTCTCAATTTTTATTATTCTTTATATCATTTCTATGCTTGAGAGCATTTAAAATTTACACTCCTTTTTTTATTCTTATCATCACTATTTTTTTTTTTTTTGCATTAGATCTGAAATTAAATATATTCAATGCTTACTGCCAGTTCTTTTGCTAAAATATCCTCGGTTGGCTGGACCGCTAGTATTTTTTTCAAGGAGAGCTTAGAAAAACAATATTCCCAGCATTCTTGCATAAAAATTCTGCATTTGTAGCCTTTATGTTTGAAGAGCGACTTGCTTAGATAGAAAATCCCTAGCTCACATGTTCTGAGAATCCTACGGTGTACCCTCTTTATGGGAAAAGAGATGATGGAGTTGAATACTTACTAAAAATAAATTTCACAAGCATGATTTTAGTTCCTATTATATGTCAGGTGGTTAGTTAGGTACCAAGGTTATTTAAACTAAAAAGCAAAAAGCAAAACCATAACTGCCTTTACAGACCATAAGTCTAAGAGAGGAGCGAGTATGTCAAAAAATAATTACAATATAGTCCAAGAGAAACTAATAATAGCCAAAAACATGAAATGTTGAGTTAGCACATTTAAAGCATCTAAAGAACACATAAAGCATCTAAAGCACAGATAAAAGTACAAATATTTGTACAAATAAAGATAATATGTATTCTATTTAATAGTGAAAGTGAATAAATGAATTTTAAACATCAAATTAATATCAATGTGCAGTGTTCTCATTATAAATAGTTATTTAATATATATGTATCCATTAAGTTAAAAGTGTTATTTAAAAGATGTAGCAATAGGGGTGCATGTCTGGATGGGTAGAGCAAATGACTCTTGATTTCAGGGTTGTGAGTTCAAGCCCCATGTTGGGTGTGGAGCCTACTTTAAAAAAATAAAAATAGGAGCACCTGGGTGGCTCAGTTGGTTAAGCATCCGACTTCAGCTTAGGTCATGATCTCACCATTGGTGGGTTTGAGCCCCACATCAGGGTCTGTGCTGACAGCTCAGAGCCTGGAGCCTGCTACGGATTCTGTATCTCCCTCTCTCTCTCTCTGCTCCTCCCCTGCTGGTGCTCTGTTTCTGTCTCTCTCAAAAATAAATAAACATTTAAAAATTTTTTAAGTAAATAAAAATAAATAAATAAATAAAAGATGTAGCAATAAACAGCTTTATCCCCCACCCCCACCCCACTCCTCACTTAGTGCCCTTTCAGACCATCTCTGGGGCATGTGTCCTTCCTTTCCTCTCCATGAGTTCTCTGATAGGTCCCATGATTGTTCCAATCACTCTCATTAATTTATTTATTTAAATATCTCCTGAGCATCTCTCACTTGCCAGGTGTGGGTGATACAGCAAGAAACAAAACATAAAGCATAAACAATGTTTTAAAGCTTTATAATATGGTGGTAACAAGTGATCTAGAGAAATGAGAATAAAGATTGGCTTGAATGTGGGGGTGATTTTATGTGGGCTGTCTGGAAAGGTACCTCTGAAAGGTGAGATCTGAGACTGGAAGAAGTCAGTAAGCCAGGAGAATATGCGTGTGGATGAAAAGTATTCCAGATGGAACTTCAAATGCAAATCTCTATGGAAGGAGCAGACTCTGTGTGTTCTTGGAGCCTGTAACTGACAAAGTAGAGGAAAATGACATCAAAGAGGTATCAGGGCCAGATCATGTAGGGCCTTACATGTCAGGTTAAAAAGTTTGGATCTTTCTATGAGAGAAAAGGGAAGTAGTTGAACAGTTCTGAGTACAGGGATGACAAGATCTGACTTTTATTTTGACAGGATCACCCTCAGCTATTATATTGAAAAATGGACAGTAGGGGGCAAGAATTGAAACAAGAGGACTATCATTAAGAGGCTTTTAAACCAGTGCAGGTGAGAAATGATGGCAACTTGGGGGAGTGTGCCAATGATGAGTTCACTGGGAAGTAGTCAGATTCCCGATATCATTTGCAGATGGAGCCAACGTGATTTCCTAATGAATTGGATAAAAGATGTCTGGGAGCAACTCAAGAATGACTTTAGAATTTTCTGACCTGAACACCCTGTAGATGCTGTATACTGAGAAAGAAGAAGACCAATATAGAAATGGGTCTAGTGGACAGACTGAGACCAAGAGTTAAGTTTTGGCCATGAGTGGGAGAGAGCCAAAGCATCAGAGACTCTTAAAAATCTGAGAGCAAACTAAGGGTTGATGGGGGGTGGGAGGGAGGGGAGGGTGGGTGATGGGTATTGAGGAGGGCACCTTTTGGGATGAGCACTGGGTGTTATATGGAAACCAATTTGACAATAAATTTCATATATTGAAAAAAAATAAGTTTTGGCCATGAGAAGACAGTGAACATTCAAGGGAACAAGTTGAATCTATAATAAAGTATATGTGGGGCTCAGGTGATTGATTTAGGATAGTATAGGAGTCAGTTGCAGTTATAAATGTTATTTAAAGTCTTGGGACTAGGTAAATTCTCCTAAGAGGTGAGTATAGTTGGGAAGGTAAGTGCAAGGATCAACCCCAGAGCACTTCAGAATTTAGAGGTAATTTGGGAAAGCTACATAGACTAAGAAGAAATTTGCCAATGTTTGGAAGTCATCTGTGATCTTGATAAGAGCAGTTTGTGTGGAATAATGTGGATGAAAGTTTGGCTGATGTGAGATCCAAAAGAGAATGAGCTGGCAGATAGTGACAGCCCTTCTATGTTTTGCTGTCAAAAGAAGTAGACAAAAAGCTCTCCAATTGGTGTAGTTGTAAAAAGAAAACGTTTCAGTCATTAGACTTTCATTCTATGTATGATGGAAAACTCCCAGTTCTGACCCATGTTAGCCTTGGAAAGGCTTTGGTGGAACAAGAGGATATGGTTGATGTCACTCTTCTGTCTATCTCTACTACTCCACTCCATTAAATAAGCTACTTCTAGGTCCAGGGGGTGAAAAAAGAAGTAAGGAGAAGGAAGGAATTGTAAGGGAAAGAAGAGATGATACTTGACCAGTAATAATGGACTCTGACTTTGGTCTTTATAGAGCATGGAAGGTACTTATATTTGAACTGCAGGCTTGAAAAACGTTCAAACTTAGTCCTCATCCCTTCACGCCCCCACCCCTGCTCTGGGATAGGTCTGGTTTCCTAAATTCAGATAATGTCTCTTCCAGCTTGTCTTTTACAAATATTCTCTCTGTACGTTGGTTTTGAGCAGTTTACTACAGACAAATTCTTTTGAGCCAACTTCCCACCAAGTGATTTTCTTTGAACTAAGTTCCTTTAAGACCACAGGATGACCAAGATCTGTGCAGCTTTGCTCTTAAATATCTTGAGGAAAGCAGACTTTTACTAACTCCAGCTTTCTCCTTGTTCAATCATCAGGACAGCTAAGCAGCCAGGCAGTCTTAACCTTCTAGACTTTTCCAGGCTGAGGTGTAAAGCCAAGGTTACCTTCTGATAACCTGGCCATTTTCTTTGCTATATAATGTTCCAAGGGTAAATTGAAAAGTTCTACTTTGGAGGATGAACTAAATACTGATAACTTATTTATAGTGCATACTATGACAAATACTGTTCTAGAATTTTTATTCGTATTAAAAAATATATTGCTCAGAGCAACGCTTTGAGGTAGGAACCCATTTTATGCACAGGGAGACAAAAGGAATAGATAGATAGATAGATAGATAGATAGATAGATAGAATCTCCACTTTTAAAGTCAGAAGAAATTCTCAATGTTTGGTTGATTTTCTAGACTTTTACTTATATTTCAGGCAAATTCCTATCTAATATTGAAATGCAGGTATAAGCAAGATGTACATTACTTAAATGAATTCTTACTTTGTAATTCTATTAAGTAAATATATTTTACAAATTTAAGAAAAAAGCATATATTAGAAAATGGAAAAGTATAATGAAATATAGCACTTTTATTTGCAGTCTAAATTCAAGGTATCAAAATATCATGTGAGTCATCTCAGAGGCTAGTATTATGCTAATACCCTATACACTTTAGCAAGTAGATGTTCTGGCTTCAAACTGTTTATCTTTTTAGGCTTATCTCCTGAGGAACACTGAGAAACTTCCAGAGTAAATGCTGCCAACACTACTAATGGACTATCATAAAAAATAAGCAAGGAGAAATAAAGTCAATTCAGCCATCTTCCTCCAAACCTTCAAAGCTTATATCAAAAATTCACAACCAGATATAATTCTTAAAGCAGAAAAACATGGAAGTGTCCAGGAACAGACAACAAGCATAGCATAACACTTTACCTTTTCCTGTAGAAAATCCCTCTAGATCAATGTCAGTGTCAGAGTCACCTCAGCAGATTATTTTAAATGTGGAAGGTCATTACCCATTTCTGGAGAGTTGGAGTCTTGAGGTCCAGGGTGGGGTCAAGCTGGCCCCTAGTTGATTCTAATTTTGACATGTACTGAAGCTGTCTAACAACTAGAATAATTGTTCTCAAGTCTTCAATGTTCTCTGTACCATCTACATGAATACCATTTGGAGGTTTAATAACATTATTACTTTATATTAAAAATAATCTTTTCATTATTATATATATTTTTTCATTATATATATATATATATATATATATATATATATATTAGATAAATTGATAATAGATAAGATAGATAGACTTGTACATACCCAGCCTACAACTGATGGAACATTTCATTAGCCATTTCATGGTTTTGTATGCACACAGTCACAGTTTTGGACTGCAAACTAAAACACCATTAAAATTCAGCATATGCTTCTCCCATAAAGTACTGCAGTATAAATGATTTACATTTAACAATTCAAAAAATAATGTTTCAGAGTATCTATATTTCCAATGAGGTGTTATAAAAGAGCATGCTGTTAACTACAAGAATACTGAATAGTAAAGAAGTATTAGTATCACTGTACAAAATAAAGAAGAAATGGTTTTCCTTATATAAAACCATAAGAAGACATGGAGAACATGAAAAATAAGATACCAACCTGGTATTTGAAATCTACACTGAGTCTTGAACAATGAAAGTTGATTTGGAAATCTGGAGATCCGATCAGGATGTTGAAGAGGGAAAGAGAAAAATAAAACAACTTAGCAGAAGACAAGTGTAAAGTTGAAATGTTATTTTAGCACGTGAACTTCTGCAGAAACTCACATTAGCTAAAACTCAATTATGTAATCTAATTGTTTCTTGTGACACTTAGCTTTAAAATATTGATCAGTCATTAACAACTTAATTTGTAAGTACTTGAAACACAGTAGGTAAAGACCCACACTGCAGGGGTACAAACTATAAAATATGTGTGGCTGATCCATTTAGCCATCATCCTTCATGATTATCAAGAAAATGTGCTCAAGTTCATTTGTGACTAATTGGCAAACCCTCATTACAAAACGAAAACTATCCTTCCATTTTGAAAATTTTCCTTAACTGATTTTTCACTGGAACCAATTGCTTCTCTATCCTAAAATCTTTTTTTTTTTTTTATTTTATTTATTTATTTATTTATTTATTTATTTATTTATTTATTTATTTATTTATTTTTTGGTCAAAGGGAAGCTTGCTTCGCTGCTTTTTTTTTTTTTTTTTTTTTCCTTTCTGTGCTTAGGAACAAAAGGAACAAAAAATGATCAATATGGCAATCAAGATAATTCAATAAAACACTTTTTCATTTGTCTGCCACCAGTGAATGCCACAGTGACCACCACAACAGGAAAGAAAACAGAGAGGGAAACTCTAAGGCAGTGTTTGAGTTAATTTGCCAGTTTTAACATTTCTTTAGAAAAATTTGGTCCTTTGGTTCAGATACACAGTTCATAGTTCCATCAACTGAAGCTGTGCACAGATACACAGGGAGAAAATGTCTCGTTTCAGGTTAACTTGGTTTTAAACTCACAATGTGAATTCTCTATTTGAAATGTAGCTAGTTTTGTCTAGTCTAAATTGGGGATATGTATCATTGTCTCTTTTTGCCTCAGGACAGGACTGGAAATGAGATGTTTCATTTCAGTGCATTTTTTTTCCAGCTGAAATTGTGTAAATAAATAGATTGGGAAAGATTTAATGAAATCATCAATAGCCTGGAGCCATCTATTGGCCCCATGCTAAGCATTTGGCATAATCAACTGTCTAAGAGATTGAAAGTCTTATGTACTGGGATTTAAGGTTATCATGAGCTCAGAGAAGGGGGAATCTAGGAAAGGTTTGGCACTAGTATCTTCATATACATGAGTTAGGTCAGATGAAGTGATAAGTGATCCAGGGCACTTTAACCAATAAAAAGAAATCATATGGATAATTCAAATATTAAAATTCAAATTTTAACAGTAAAGAAAAGCTACATAAGAATTCAAGAGAACTTACTTTTCTTCTGATTTTGTTAACAACTGGTTACCTTTAGATAAGCCACATAATTTCTCTATGCTTCAGTTTCCTAGCAGGAAAAACTGTTGTTAAAAAAGGACTTTTACCCTGAACATTAAGGATTGCAGACACAACAAAGAAAGTAATAAAAAATGGATCTGAGCAGTTCATCCTTGCATCAGCTGGAACAGTATTGCATTTTTCTACTGCATCTTACATTTGCATTGGAAGGAGTCCAGTTGCTATAAAATGTTTGAAAAATTAGTAGTCTGAAAAGGATTTCTTTTTTTAAAAAAAAATTTTTTTACACTTATTTATTTATTTATTTTTAAAAAATATTTTTTTTCAACGTTTATTTATTTTTGGGACAGGGAGAGACAGAGCATGAACGGGGGAGGGGCAGAGAGAGAGGGAGACACAGAATCGGAAACAGGCTCCAGGCTCTGAGCCATCAGCCCAGAGCCTGACACGGGGCTCGAACTCACGGACCGCAAGAGCGTGACCTGGCTGAAGTCGGACGCTTAACCGACTGCGCCACCCAGGCGCCCCTACACTTATTTATTTTTGAGAGACAGAGTGAGACAAAGTGAGAGTGGGGGAGGGGCAGAGAGAGGGAGACACAGAATCTGAAGCAGGCTCCAGGCTCTGAGCAGTCAGCACAGAGCCCGATGTAGGGCTTGAACCCACAAACCACGAGATCATAACCTGAGCCGAAGTCGGACACTTAACCGACTGAGCCACCCAGGCGCCCCTGGAAGGGGATTTCTAAAGTGACCTCCAGCTCTGATGATAGTATAGGTATTTTAGATAAGATACATAATTCTCAATTCTGCCATTAGTAACCTCTTTAAACAGCTTCTGTGACACAAGGATTTTCTTTGACACCAATTTAAATTGGAGAAGGACATCACTAAAAGGGAATGAAGGGAGGGAATAAAGTGGAGCTATACCATAAGGTATATCACTGTGTTAGAAGAGAAAGAGAAAGTCAACATGAGCATTTGTATGCATTCAGAAAAAGCAAAAAAGAATGCCATTTGATATCATTTGACAACTACTTGGTAATTTTTTCATTTAATGGGATGGAAAAGAAACTATATATAGAAGAGTGAGAAAGCATTACTTCTATAGTGCTCTTAACTCAAATTATTTCTAGAGCAATCTAATAGATATACATAAACCATATATGTTTATAATTATCTTAAGAAACTCCCTGACTAAAGTTTTTCATCAGATGGAATGTTGCTTTATTGAATAATATTTGAAAGGTGTGAACTTTTGTCAGAAATATTTCATTGTTGTACAAAGATTTCACTGGAATAAAATTGTATATATATATTCAACGAGAGGGGCACGTGGGTGGCTCAGTCATTTAGGCATCTGACTTCAGCTCAGGTCATGATCTCATGATTTGTGAGTTCGAGCCCCACATTGAGCTCTGTGCTGACAGCTTGGAGCCTGGAGCCTGCTTCAGATCCTGTGTCTCCCTCTCTCTGTCCCTCCCCCTGCTCATGCTCTCTCTCTCTCTCTCTCTCAAAAATAAATAAACATTAAAAAAATTAAAAAAAAGAGAATGTAAATTTCATAAATTTACTTTTCTAAATGAATAAAGGAAAGTAAAATGTCATTCTATTGAAAAATATTGCATTTTATGACATTTTGACAAGGTAAGGAAAACTGGAATTACATGGTGCCTCATTTATTCAATTTCCAACACATTTGATGAGAAATATTTTTGAAACAACCTAACCCTTAACTGGAATCTTGAAAATAGTATTCTTCCCAAATATTCTGTTTGTGTTAGGAAATATTTTATAAAAGAAATGAAAAATTTTTTGGAAAACAATAAATCATGCCTAAAATTCCCATTCATTCTCACATATTCTTAGTAACTAAAATGATACCGAAGAGTCCTCCCTACTTGGCTACTTTGCTCTGCTCACTGATGGCAAAAGGTCATATGGTTTTATAAGGGCACCCATGTAAGCACAAATGATTGTGTTTTGCTGAAAATAATTAAAGATGGTGAAAGTATTAATTTATTTAACCAAGTCAATCAAACATTAAGATATATTACAAGACAAATCGGAAGTGAAACTTTGTTTCTAGGTGCTTGCACCCAGAAAGATTCCACATCATTTTGTGAGAAAAAGCTGATTTCCATTTAATCAATTCCCCAAGATTAATGTGGGTGGGCAGAAAAGAGGCTTTTAGAAAAATCCCTAATTAGAACAGACTCCAGTACTCTGAGAATCTTGTTTCTAATTGAGGAAACATATTAAGCCAAATGAAACTCTTAAATATTTAAGGCTATTAAAAGGCAGATATAGTAAACTAAACATATAAAACATGATTTCAGTTAGGTATAGGAAGAAAAATAAAGTATTTACCTGGCAGCAAAGAGGTCCAGTCAGACCACATTACCTAATAGTATTTCCTACCTAGTTACTCAGTGCACATGGCCATTTCATAGTCAGAAAGGGATTCATTTTGTCTTCTTAGAGTCAGAAGATTGTGACCATCCTTGGTTGTTGTTGAACATTTAGAAATGTTATGTCTCGGGGCGCCTGGGTGGCTCAGTCGGTTAAGCGGCCGACTTCGGCCCAGGTCATGATCTCGCGGTCCGTGAGTTCGAGCCCCGCGTCGGGCTCTGTGCTGACAGCTCAGAGCCTGGAGCCTGTTTCAGATTCTGTGTCTCCCTCTCTCTGACCCTCCCCCGTTCATGCTTTGTCTCTCTCTGTCTCAAAAATAAAATAAACATTAAAAAAAAAGCTTAAAAAATAAAAAAAATAAAGAAATGTTATGTCTCATCATAGGTGAGCAATTAGAAAGTCACCTGATGAAATAAAAGATTTAAAGTACTGTGACACACCACAGATTAATATAATAAACTTTTTGAATGTTTCAAAAGTTAGATTTGAACCAAGAGAGAGCAGCTAGAAGATGAAAACCAAAAACAAGTTCATATTAAATGCACGGGTGTAAATCCACCTATGGGCTTACTATTCTCTCTTCTGGATATATTTTAAATATTTTATACTTTGAGATGGCTGGAGGTTTATTTCAAAAGAGAATTCTATTACTTATTAAAACATTAAGAAATCAGTCTCACATATGACGCTGTAATATTCTTCTGACTAACCACTAAACTTGCTTTCTTTTCCTCCCACTCACCTCACCCCGCATAGGATCCACAAATTTCGAGTTAGAATCACATCTCACTGATGTACTCCCAAAGTGACAGAAAAGGATTTTCCTTCCCCTAGTTGAGTCAGTCTCTAAGGCAGATGGTTAATTCATTGCACCTGTAACCAATTAGCCATTCAAAACAACCGATTCTTCACAGCAAATTGTTGCCTTGCCAATCTGAGAAGCAGGTGCATATTCAATGGCGAAATAATCCAGATACAAAATTCTTTTAGATTAATGTGCAGAAAAATATGACCAGTTATAATAATTCCATTCTAAATTAAGAATTTAATTATTTCAGGTTTTGAATTACAGCTTTGAGGTTTTTCTTTTTCTTTTTTTTTCATTCTGATATTTGGCTACCAAATTAACCAGATGTTTTTTCAATGAAAATTAACTTTCTTTTTCCAATAAGACTTTGAATTTTATTTTTCTTCTTTCTTAAAACAATGAGTTTTGATTACAATAAATGTATTGAAACATATTACAGTATATACTAATCCATCTAAATCATCTGCTTCAAAAGAGTTACCTTTATATGGAAGATTTAACTCCCAGCCAGGTACCATAACTAACTCCATGGAACTGGGTACAGCATAGCCACTCTGGTGTGTTATACACACTGAGAATGTCTGGAGATTGTTCTATCACTACAATGCCAACATTACACTTCCATAGACTTGAACCATTTTATTCTAAAAAATTATCTAAAAATTTTTCACCTTTCTCAGATATATTATTTGAATATGGGAAAGGGGTACACTGACAATTTTTCTAGGCTGCAGATGCCTAAAGTATCAAATCTAAACATCTCAACTTCTGGCTTCTCTCTTTATCAGAATCATGGTATGATAAGGAATCACTCCCAAGTGGAGTATCAGACCCCATTTAGTTAGCACCAGGATCTCACATCTTCCCATCCGGGGAATCAGCCTGCAGGGGATATATAGGAAGAGACCATGAACATGTTTCTAAAATTAGTTAAGAGATCTCCAAACACCTCAACCAGAAGTTTCATACAAGGAATAGATTTGGGGGCGCCTGGGTGGCTCACTCAGTTAAGCGTCAGGTCATGATCTCACGGTTCATGGGTTCGAACCCCACGTCTGGCTATGTGCTGACAGCCCAGAGCCTGAAGCCTGCTTCGGATTCTGTGTCTCCCTCTCTCTCTGCCCCTCCCCTGCTCCACCCTGTCTCTCTCATTCTCTCAAAAATAAATAAAGATTTTTAAAAAATTTTTTAATAAAAGGAGTAGATTCTATTTGATAGGATACAGAACTCTGACTGCATAATTTTCGGACAGCATCACTATCCTACCAGACACTCAGGCTGGACATAGCTCCCTTTGCACATCCCATGAGTCTCCAGTCCTTTGGATAGTAATTTCCATGTTTCCCATGATTTTCATTCTTATTGCCACTATTCTGATTCCCTTGTTTTCCAACTGATTCATTCAAAGTATTCACACCTTTTTTCACTTAATTATCCAATAAATATCCATTAAGTATCTACTAGGGGCCAGGTACAAAAAAAAAAAAGAAAATGGTAAATGGAGAATAAGGCAGATAAGATAACCTGTTTTAATGGCCTTGATGGTCTAAGGCAGATACTGACAAATCAATATTTACAATTTAGTCCTAATCCAAACCTGAGGATCATTAAGGCTTCCTGGAATAAATGAATGTCTAAGTCAAAGCCTAGTGGTAAGCCCCTTCTCTAATTTAGCAAAGAGGGGAAAGGGGAATAATCTGTTTCTTGTCTCTTGAATCTCAATGGCAACCTGTTTAACAATGCTTGCTTACAGATTTATGTCCTTAAAAATACTTCAGCTCTAGGGCACCTGGGTGGCTCAGTTGGTTAAGCAACTGACTTCAGCTCAGGTCATGATCTCACGGTTGGTGAGTTCAAGCCCCACGTTGGGCTCTGTGCCGACTGCTCAGAGCCTGGAACCTGCTTTGGATTCTGTGTCTCCCCCTTTCTCTACCCCTCCCCTGCTCACCCTCTGTGTCTGTATCTTAATAATAAATAAAAGTTTAAAAATTTTTAAAAATACAAAAAAAAAAAATTTAAAAATACTTCAGCTCATGGCCACCCTCTGTAGTTTCCCTGTAGTCTGAAGAAATTACAAACCTAAGATTAAGTTTCCAGTTTCATCTCCAACAAAGAGCATGATAGTGCAATTTCACTATATTAGTATTAGTCCTTTGCTGAAAAATAGGAACAGTTAACCTATTTTGTTGTTTGCACTATGTCCTTATACTGGAATGCCTCACACCATAATGCCTCCTCCATCACTTGAAATCCTACTTACCTTTAAATGTCTGTTAAAACATCATCTTCTCTGTTAAGTTTTCTGTAGCCCCTTCATTCACAATTAGTTGTTTATTTTTTCTGAAATTCCACTGCCTGTTGGTTGCTCTTCTATCATATAATGCCTATTTTATTGTGTTTCATATGGCAGTCCTTTGTTTATAACTGAAGCTTAGGCTATCCTTTCCACATGGAAGGCCCAACCCCAACCGTTTAAAATTCCTACTTCCCATTCAAGTCTAGAAAACTTCTTCCCTGCTAGCTGCTTTACTGCCACTGTGAAAACAGAATTGCCCACAATTTCCTGTCTCTCTGCAGGTAGCAGAGGTAACTAGATACCAGACATGGTAATAGTATTTCTATCCCCCTTAGCATCTAGAATTCGACTTTGCTTATGCTTTATTTCTTCTCTCCTCCCTAGTGCTCTAAGCTTCCTGGTGTCACTTTTCCTTTCCACTCTCCAGCATTCTGGATGGACTCCCATTTAGAATTAGGGCCCTTACTGCCATAGGAGAAAGAAAACCATCCTACAAATATGACAGAGCTTTCAAAGGGATGGATTTGCCTCGAAGAAATTCTGGATTTTTAAAAATCTCCTAAAGAGATTTGCTTTTTGAAATTTAAAGTTCCTTAGATAAGAAAATCATACTAGGCTAATGCAAATATTTTCTTCTACTATTCTTCCCCTCTCCAGTCTTGTCTCTTAGATATACCCTAATATTTAGGGTTGTCACAGGGAACACTTTCTAGGATTGGGTGGACATCCTTCATCTCAGACTTGGGTGAGGATTTTAATATTTGAAAGGAACAAACTCCTGGTCATAATATCCCCTTGAAAGTTGCCCCCCAAAACACCAGGTGCCTTTTGTAATGTGAATTCCTGGGAATCCTATGATTCTTGATGCCCTGGAGTCACTGATGTGGGCTCTGGTTGCACACATCTCCCTCTGCAACTATATTATGCCTAATTCTATTTTGCAAGTTTCTCAACCCTATGGAAATCTTGCCTAGGATGGTGCTTTGTTCACAGTGGGTACCTAATAAATGCATGCTGAATTTAATTTTCCCAGGAACAAACATATGGCATAGATGACTAAAAAGTGAAAATCCTCTATAACATATTGCATTGCCATTTAAGGGGGGAAAATCTTGTTAATGTTCATGGTGACAAGTTTATGTCCTGAAACATGAGATCTGATTAGCTTTTTTATTTTAGCTCTCATAACTACTAGTTTTATTGCTGGCCATAAAATTATCCAGCTCATTTTGGAATTCAGCTGCAAAATAGAACACTTTGACCTCCTGTGATTATACCAGTTTCTGTGAACATATGACTTCATGGCAGGGGTTTTACTCAAACTAGGGTTTGGGAACCTCAGGAGGTTATGTTGAAGAAGTCTCACAGGGGCCTTGGGATGAGAACACATTGGGTGCAGTTAACAGTGTAGAGGTTTTGTTTTTGTTTTTGTTTTTGTCAAGATTTTATCTTGTTAACTGGGATCTTATAGTCCTAATGGCAAGATCATGGATTCAGTTTTTGTATATCACTTCCTCAGCCTTGGACTTCACCCTTAAACTATAGTTCACAGACACCCATCATTTACTAAGAACATCACTAAAGCATGTAACACAGGATCGCCAACTTGAAAGTCCATCAATAATTTATTTCATGTGTATGTTTTGAGCATCTGATAAGTGTTCTGAGTTTATTCTATAGATAAGAAACTAGCAGCAACATTCTATGATTTAAAAAAAAAAAAAAGTAAACACCCGAGAACTTTTAAGGGTAGGGTTTGACACCCTAAGATATTTTTAGGGTCTAGCTTGCTGCCTATCAGATCTATGACCATTTAAAAAAATGAAGTATAATTAACATATAGTGTTAGATTAAAGTGTACATTATAATGATTCAATGATTATTAGTGTTCATCAAAATCAGTGTATTCTTAATCCCCTTTTTGTTCACCTATCCCCCCAAATATATGACCATTTTGGAGAAAATCAAGCACTAGGAAGGATCTATACCCTGGGTTGAGGTCATCTGGCTTCATCAAGAGAAATAAAGGGCAATTGGAGTCTCTAGGCTTATTTTAGGTCAATTCACTTTACTAGGCACCAGGACTCTAGGCTCTGGTGACCATAAAGTGGAGTTTACCCTATAGTATAAAACAGATTGTGTTGGGGGCACCCAATAGCTCAGTTGGTTGACCATCTGACTCTTGATTTTGGCTCAGGTCATGATTTCCCGTTTATGAAATTGATCCCCACCCCACCCTCCGTCAGACTATGCGCTGGGCATGGAACTTACTTTAGGTTCTCTCTTTCTCTCTCTCTGTCTCTCCCTCTGCTCCCCTCCCTGCTCTCTCTTACATACATACATACATACATACATACATACATACATACATAAATACATACATAAATACAGATTGTGTCAAGATACTTTATGAAATGTGAAGGGAATTGGCTTCCCATCCATGACTCCTGGCTCAAATATTGGGAAGTGGTGGCATACTATCCCAACAAGTAGTGAGAGCAAGCTGCCACCATCCCATACTAAGAACTGCAGAGAGGTTGCCTACAAAATCAGGAAGCTTTGATTTTATAAAAGGATATATTCACAAGGCTGGGAAAATGGGTTTGGGAGGGGAAGGACAGTCAGTGCTAAAGGAATCAGGCAGAGTTCCACATTATCTAAGCTTTTTCACTGGTGAGGGAAGCTAGTAAAGAAAAACATGATTCTATTTGGTTTCTTTCTTAATACAAATAGGGACGATGGGGGATGTGTCACTGTCCTTCCTTAGAATCTGCTCAGACTTGCCCCAGAATTGCCAGCCAAGCTTACTACAGGCTCCAATGAATAAAGGAAAGGTATTCTTGACAGAAAGATGTAAGTGTGGCAGGATTACTGGGTTTTACACCAGAGGCCACTTTTTGTGAAAGCTTCTCTCTTTCAGCTGTGTGAAAAATGATATGGACACTAAACATTTTTTCCATCTTTAAAGGTAACTACTTTCATTTTGTTTTGTTTTTATATCTTAATTTAGGCATCCTTCATTCCTGCACTGTGTTCTTAAGAACACAAGCAATCTCAGGGATAAATCGCCAACTCAGGATTACAGAGCAGACACGCATGCACACATGCACGCACTCACACTCATAAACACACAAAGATCTGGTGCCTTATTATTGTAAATAGCTCTTTGTCATGCATACCTGTCTTCTACCACATTTTGCCCATTAGGATTGATTCTCTGCCACACTTAGAAATAGAAGGGTTTAAAATTGACAAACCTCTAGCCAGGCTTCTCAAAAAGAAAAGGGAGATGACCCAAATATATAAAATCATGAATGAAAATGGAATTATTACAACCAATCCCTCAGAGATACAAACAATTATCAGGGAATACTATGAAAAATTATATGCCAACAAACTGGACAACCTGGAAGAAATGGACAAATTCCTGAACACCCACACTCTTCCAAAACTCAATCAGGAGGAAATAGAAAGCTTGAACAGACCCATCACCAGCGAAGAAATTGAATCGGTTATCAAAAATCTCCCAACAAATAAGAGTTCAGGACCAGATGGCATCCCAGGGGAGTTCTACCAGATGTTTAAAGCAAAGATAATACCTATCCTTCTCAAGCTATTCCAAGAAATAGAAAGGGAAGGAAAACTTCCAGACTCATTCTATGAAGCCAGTATTACTTTGATTCTTAAACCAGACAGAGACCCAGTAAAAAAAGAGAACTACAGGCCAATATCCCTGATGAATATGGATGCAAAAATTCTCAATAAGATAATAGCAAATCAAATTCAACAGCATATAAAAAGAATTATTCACCATGATCAAGTGGGATTCATTCCTGGGATGCAGGGCTGATTCAATATTCGCAAATCAATCAACGTGATACATCACATTAATAAAAAAAAAAAGAAAAACCATATGATCCTGTCAATTGATGCAGAAAAGGCCTTTGACAAAATCCAGCACCCTTTCTTAACAAAAACCCTTGAGAAAGTCGGGATAGAAGGAACATACTTACACATCATAAAAGCCATTTATGAAAAGCCCACAGCTAACATCATCCTCAATGGGGAAAAACTGAGAGCTTTTTCCCTGAGATCAGGAACACGACAGGGATGCCCACTCTCACCGCTGTTGTTTAACATAGTGTTGGAAGTTTTAGCATCAGCAATCAGACAACAAAAGGAAATCAAAGGCATCAAAATTGGCAAAGATGAAGTCAAGCTTTCGCTTTTTGCAGATGACATGATATTATACATGGAAAATCTGATAGACTCCATCAAAAGTCTGCTAGAACTGATACATGAATTCAGCAAAGTTGCAGGATACAAAATCAATGTACAGAAATCAGTTGCATTCTTATACACTAACAATGAAGCAACAGAAAGACAAATAAAGAAACTGATCCCATTCACAATTGCACCAAGAAGCATAAAATACCTAGGAATAAATCTAACCAAAGATGTAAAGGATCTGTATGCTGAAAACTATAGAAAGCTTATGAAGGTAATTGAAGAAGATATAAAGAAATGGAAAGACATTCCCTGCTCATGGATTGGAAGAATAAATATTGTCAAAATGTTAATACTACCCAAAGCTATCTACACATTCAATGCAATCCCAATCAAAATTGCACCAGCATTCTTCTCGAAACTACAACAAGCAATCCTAAAATTCATATGGAACCACAAAAGGCCCCGAATAGCCAAAGTAATTTTGAGGTAGAAGACCAAAGCAGGAGGCATCACAATCCCAGACTTTAGCCTCTACTACAAAGCTGTCATCATCAAGACAGCATGGTATTGGCACAAAAACAGACACATAGACCAATGGAATAGAATAGAAACCCCAGAACTAGACCCACAAATGTATGGCCAACTCATCTTTGACAAAGCAGGAAAGAACATCCAATGGAAAAAAGACAGTCTCTTTAACAAATGGTGCTGGGAAAACTGGACAGCAACATGCAGAAGAATGAAACTAGACCACTTTCTCACACCATTCACAAAAATAAACTCAAAATGGATAAAGGACCTGAATGTGAGACAGGAAACCATCAAAACCCTAGAGGAGAAAGCAGGAAAAGACCTCTCTGACCTCAGCCGTAGCAATCTCTTACTCGACACATCCCCAAAGGCAAGGGAATTAAAAGCAAAAATGAATTACTGGGACCTTATGAAGATAAAAAGCTTCTGCACAGCAAAGGAAACAACCAACAAAACTAAAAGGCAACCAACAGAAAGGGAAAAGATATTTGCAAATGACATATCAGACAAAGGGCTAGTATCCAAAATCTATAAAGAGCTCACCAAACTCCACACCCGAAAAACAAATAACCCAGTGAAGAAATGGGCAGAAAACATGAATAGACACTTCTCTAAAGAAGACATCTGATGGCCAACAGGCACATGAAAAGATGCCCAACGTTGCTCCTCATCAGGGAAATACAAATCAAAACCACACTCAGGTATCACCTCATGCCAGTCAGAGTGGCCAAAATGAACAAATCAGGAGACTATAGATGCTGGAGAGGATGTGGAGAAACGGGAACCCTCTTGCATTGTTGGTGGGAATGCAAATTGGTGCAGCCGCTCTGGAAAGCAGTGTGGAGGTTCCTCAGAAAATTAAAAATAGACCTACCCTATGACCCAGCAATAGCACTGCTAGGAATTTACCCAAGGGATACAGGAGTACTGATGCATAGGGGCACTTGTACCCCAATGTTTATAGCAGCACTCTCAACAATAGCCAAATTATGGAAAGAGCCTAAATGTCCATCAACTGATGAATGGATAAAGAAATTGTGGTTTATATACACAATGGAGTACTACATGGCAATGAGAAAGAACGAAATATGGCCCTTTGTAGCAACGTGGATGGAACTTGAGAGTGTGATGCTAAGTGAAATAAGCCATACAGAGAAAGACAGATACCATATGTTTTCACTCTTATGTGGATCCTGAGAAACTTAACAGAAACCCATGGGGGAGGGGAAGGAAAAAAAAAAAAGAGGTTAGAGTGGGAGAAAGCCAAAGCATAAGAGACTCTTAAAAACTGAGAACAAACTGAGTGTTGATGGGGGGTGGGAGGGAGGGGAGGGTGGGTGATGGGTATTGAGGAAGGCACCTTTTGGGATGAGCACTGGGTGTTGTATGGAAACCAATTTGACAATAAATTTCATATATTGAAAAAAAAAAAGAAATAGAAGGGTTTAACTAATTTTTTTCCTATGACATTACCCCTCTCACTGAAAAGATCCAGAATACAGAGATTGTCAGGGGGTCCAGGGTCATGGAGGAGTCTGGGGGCTTTAAGAAGACTACAGACCACTGTGAGTTCCTGGACCTCTAGGCATTGATCCCAAGGACACACTCTTCATTGGATTGGTCTACACCAGTTACACATAAAGTCATGTGGTAAGTTTTTCAGATTAGCTTACATTTTAAAAGAAAACATCCATACTCTTCTTAAAGATATAACATAAATCTCCAAAAAATAACTCTTCAGAATTCTGCACATTCCAGTTACTTTTCTGATGAATTTATTAGATAAGACTGAATGGGATAAGGGCCCAATTTCTTGCCTTCCTCTAGTTGCAGTAAAGTGGTAGCTAATGGGGAAAAAATGATGTTTAGTTGACATCGGTGAAATCTATGCACACTGGCCGAACTGCCATTATGGTGGCACAAATGCAAGGTCATGCACTTGTCACATATCGCTGATTCTGGTTTCCTGTCTCTCCTAAATTATTTCATGTTATACTGTTATAACTTTCTAAATTTCCAAGAATTTCACAAATTTTTATAATTGGTAGGTTTTGGATAGGTTAGGTAAGGTTTTTCTAAATATACCATATTGGTTTTTTTTCCCCCAGATTTCCTTAGGGATTTAATTTTTTTAGACCTCTTAGATATAGAACAAAAAGTGATGGGAAGCTTGAACAGTAGGTTGTGTATCACACAAAATATTTCTGAACTATGAACCAGGTCACAACTCCATTCAACTTGGGAAATGGCTTTAATCTTATCTTCCTCTTCTTTTATTTGCCTATTTCCTAATTTGCAGTATGTGGGAGACCTCCTTGTTTTTTAAGTCCTTAAGGATTTCTCCTGCTAGTTGAAGAAACCCATGTCAAAATGAACATTTGTCTAATAGAAGAACTCTAGGTTGTCTATAGCAGGTAAAAGATTGTAATTCTATATTTACGAATATAAAAGTATACTTTATGGAGAACCATTATTTATGTGGAGGGAGGAGAACACAGGGTAAACCAATCTATATGTTCCATAAAGTTTATTTTTTCCTGTTCGTTTTTTCCCCATTAGCTACCACTTTACTGCAACTAGAAGAAGGCAAGAAACTGGGTCCTTAGCCCACTCAGTCTTATCTAATAAATTCAGAAAAAAAAAAAAAAAAAAAGTTTATTATCTCCCTTCATTTTTGTAAAGTAGAAAACTGAGCTCCTTTTATAACAATTGGGTATTTCCTTTAAACTTCCTTTTTTCTCTCCACAGGATATACTCAGAATAATAATTGAGACAGAGAGAGAGAGAGAACTGAAATCACTTCTACTCACCTATATTTAATCAGGATAAGCTAGGTGAGAAAACAAAAAATAATCTTATGGCTTAACACAACAAAGACCAATTTCTTCTTCACAGGAAAATCTCCAAAATAACAAGTCTACCTGAAGTAAGGGGGTCTGCCATCCTCATCTGGAACACTTAGCCTCCTTGATCACAGAACAAGGAAGACAGTATGAGAGTTCTCACCCTCACAATTCAATGCTGTGGCATGCAAATGACACAGGCCACTTCCGCTAATAGTCCTTGGCAAAAATTGGCCTCATGAACCAGATGAAATGCAGGGACAGATAAGTTTATTCTTCCTATGTGCCCGGAAAGAGGTGTAAAAGATGTATAGGTGAGCACTCCACACCCACACTACCCAACAATGTTTTCCCAAACCCCCTTTTCCTGACCATACCCAAATTTACCTTAGCTAGGAAGGAGATCAAGGAAGAGGATATGGAAATATTATTGTCAGGAGAAGATGTTTGGGGTGATGTCAAACAATTTTTACTAGCTCAGATGTGGTATAGAATTAACAGCATCAAAAGTACTAAAACTATATTCCTGCTGCCTTTCCATTTCACTTCCCTATGCACATGAGCTTCAGGCTCTTAACCTATAAGGCACTCTATTAAATATGTTTTATAGGACCACAAGATTAACAGCACTTGCATGTGGGAAATACTGTTTAATATTTGCATTTTAATTTGTAATATGTAGTCCTCAATTATTTCTTGAATAATTACTATAGTCACTACTACTCTTATTATTACTACTAAAACTATTACTATTAGTTATTATTTCTTGATAACCTACTGAGCTAAGCAATTTACATATGTATAATTTTCAAAACAAGTCTATGATATAAGTATAATTATCTCCATTTTATGGTAAATAAATTGAACAAAGAAATTATATAACTAGTTAAAAAATGAACCTGGATCTATCTGACTCCAAAGTCCATGCTATTACCCACTATGGGGAATGGAGAAAGTATTGGAGAATTTATCCTCATGCTGTCATGTGTAATGACCTATCTTAATACCCAAGATCCTAGTGATGGGATTTTGGTAGGGAGTCCAGAGCCAAGAAAGAATTCCTGAGACGTCTTTGGTGCAAAAAAAGTGATTTTATTAAAGCACAGGGACAGGACCAGTGGGCAGAAACAGCTGCACTGGGGTTGTGAAGAGGGACTGGTTATATACTATGGAGTTGGGGAAGGTAAAGACGAAAGGGAGGGCTCCAAGACTTTCATATGCTAAAGAGGACTCATAAGACACCAGAGGCCTGACTATTGTCAAGTTAAGGTTGTTTTCCCTCTAGTAAGGCATTATCATTAGGATGGTAGGGGGTTCCTAGAAAAATGTGATACTCTGTATTTGCCTCAAGTATTTGTCAATGGGGTGCAGGTTATAAAGAAATTTAATTTTACCTGCCATTTCTTTTTTGCCTTTATTCCCTACATCACCGTGGAGGGGAGGGTGATGTTGGGGATCCAGGAAACTGTCTATAGGTCTCTGGAGACAAGGCTATTGATAAGATTGCCTTTTTCTTGTAATTTACTAAGATATTTGTAAACTGATGGAGACTCATGTCTTGCGTGACTGTTATCTCTATCAGTTAACCATTTGTTCTTCCCTTTTCTTTGTTCTTGGGCAGCAAGAAGTGCCTGAGAAATATTACACATATCCCACCTGCAGGCTGGGGAAGGTGTTTGCTAGCTTGTGCATGGCCTTCAGCTTGCCTTATGGTCCCTCATCACTAGGGTAGCTGTGTCAACTGATGAAAATGTCTTGCACAAATTTAACCTGTTATGAGGATTGAAATGTTTAATACTACCAACATCTAACATCCTCTTAAATAGGATGAAGATAGATCTTAAATATTGGTTTGAATTTGAATCCATTTTCTGAATCTCAAAGCAACTTATTGGAAAGATACTATCTTTCCAGTACAAATACTGTATTATCATCATATATTGCCATAGACAACAAGCCACTTTACTAATTCAGGTATAAACTCTAATAATTCATAGAAGTTCAACGAGACCAAGCCTTATCTGTTTATGCCAAATATATATATATATATATATATATATATATATATATATATATTTTTTTTTTTTTTCATTTTGAAGACAGATCTTTTAAATTTTTTTAGTGTTTATTTATTTTTGACAGACAGAGACAGAGCATGAGCAGTGGAGGGGCAGAGAGAGAAGGAGACACAGAGTCCAAAGCAGGCTCCAGGCTCTGAGCTGTCAGCACAGAGCCTCATGTGGGGGTCAAACCCACGAACGAACCATGAGATCATGACCTGAGCCGAAGCTGGATGCTTAAGTGGCTGAGTCTGACCCAGGGCTGTACCTCTTGAAGACAGATCTTTTAAATCACATCTTACTTACAAAGTGTATGAAATTCTGCCTATGACTTCCAGGATATGCTCATGTTGCTTGTTCATTATCTCTAGAATTTAGCAAACCAATTTGTTGTTATTATTTAACACTATGCTAGATTTTTAGCAAATCTGTTATAAAATCAAATAGAATTGTAGTCATTTACTATTAAGCTAGACTTGATGGAATGCATAACTTCTTTTCCCTTTCCACTGATCTTTCTCTGAACAATCTTCTAATTGTGCTCATTTTCTTATGTTATTTGCTCAAAAGAAACATGTATAAGTATCAATAAATGATTATGAGATGTATCTCTAATGAAAAAACATCGAAGTGAAGAAGAATATAGATATTTATACCCAACTTTCTTTTTCAGAGAGATTTGAAATAATTTCAGAAACTTAACTTACTGAAATACCATAGAAATAGATCGTAAGAATGAACAAGGGGAAAAATGGAAAGTTAGATTGAGGTAAAGTTTATCCAAAAATGCATACTTAATTTCTTCAAATGTTATTAATTTGGCTGTGAGCCTCCTAATAGCCAGAACAAAGTGAAAAATATTACCATTTTTAAATTAGTGAGTCTATTAGAAGATTAAATATAGTTGGTGAGCAAAAGTACAGTTGCTATATGCATAAAATTACCAATTTCACATGTACTTATTTAAGCCACATTATCAATTAGAAAAAATATTTTTATTTGTTTTTGTAAGAGGGACTGATTTCTAAGACATATAAAATTATTTAACATCTCACTACTTTTGAATCATATATTAGTTTTATAATAAAACTATACTAAAGGATCACCCATAATACACATCAGACTTGTTTTTCAGTGGCATTCAGGCATGGGTGTTTCCAACACCCAAATCCAACTTCAAAGACTGCAAATATGCCATGATATAGGATACTCAAAAGCTGAGTGACAGACTTTGAAGGCAATTTACAAAGAAGTGTTCAGAAATATTTTGAGAGATGTTGATTTCATAAGAAGAGTCATATAAGCTCTTAAGGTGAATATTTGAGGGAGATAAATGCTTGTTAAGATAGTTTTCATTTTTTTATGTGGTTCAAATAATTTTATTAGGTTGTGATTATACAATATATGGCAGTCCAGGATAAGCATGATATTTGTGTAGCCTCTTACTTAGTTTGGGGGTGCAAATAGTCCTTGCCCTCAATAAATATATTCTTAGGTTTTTATATGCTTCTTTTTAAAAAAAAAAAATAAATGTTTATTTATTTTTGAGAGAGAGAGATAGAGCCTAAGTGGGGGAGGAGCAGAGTGAGAGGGAGACACAGAATCCAAAGCAGGGTCCAGTCTCTGAGCTGTCAGCACAGAGCCCAATGCAGGGCTGGAACCCCCGAACCGTGAGATCATGACCTGAGCCAAAGTCGGACACTTAACCGACTGAGCTCCCCAGGCACCCCGAGGTTTTCATATGCTTCTTGTACACATGCCTTTTTTTCCCCTTTAACTGGAGAAAGAGATCCTTTAGCAAAGGAAGAATAATTGCTTTTTGCTTTTACCCTTGGCCACTAGCAAAGCTCCTGTTAGGTGCCAACACATATTGTTGGATAAATAAACTACTCTCTGATACCCTGAAACACTAGCAAACTGCCAGCTTTCTCGTCACATGCCATGTATTAAGTGTGGCCTTGGAACATGTTCCCAGATATCTTTTATTGAAAATTCAGAAAGTTAATAACAAGGAGATGTGAAATATATCAAATGCCTTTATAATCTCTTTCTTCTATGCCCTGGGTAAATGCTAATCTGAGATCCTGCAATCTGAGTGACTGGTACAGATGAAGGCATGCGTAATTTGCTGATAGTACTTTCTCAGGCTATTAAGCTCTGCCCAACCTTTTAAGAATATTGAATTGGAAGATCATGTTTCCACAATTTCAGGAAATTGGTAGCGTCACAGCCCAACAACTTGAGAAAATAACATTGTTTTAGAGGGGAGGTAAAAAGAAGAAAAGGCAACAAAGAAACTATCCTAAGTGCCCAGACTGGAAATACCTGTCCAATGGACCCAAAATTTTGTCATTGTAAAACAAGGAGCCAAAAAACAAAAACAAAAAAACAAAAAAATAACTACTGTGATTTATTTAAATAATTAGCTCTCCCCTAAAGGACTCTGGCATGCCAAGTGCTAACAGTAAATGTTAACCCTTTAGTTGTTCTCCTAAATGAACAATTTCCCCTGCATGGGGTGGGGGAGGTTGGGGGAACTGCTTTGTTCATAATGGAAAACTGCATAAGGAGAATTTAGGAAATGCTAAGTGCAGTGGCAAAGGATGAGGTCTCTTTAATGAAGACAATTTAATCAAGATCACAAAGGAATGTATTACACAAATGGTTTTTGAATATAAAGAAGTGGAAAATGCTGGAAGTGTGGTCTTTAGTCTCAGTGACCTTTCAGAGTGGGAAATATGGGAGTTAAAACTGTGCACTCTGATGGCTCTTCCTAATTAAGGGTGTGACTACAAAAGAGATGGTGAAGCGGCTTCCAAATAATACTGGTTTCCTAGCAACCATAGCTCCAGTGGTTTAACTAGATTTTAAATGCAAACAATAAACCTCAAGTATTGAGCTTGAAAGGGGTGTTAAAAACCTTGGGGCAAGCAATGTAATTCTTCAAAGGAAATGCTCTTCTGAGGTGGTAGGCAGTGTTACCAGTCTGTTTCAAAGCCTTCCCATGCACTCAGGTACCTACAATGCTGTACATGAGCACTGAGTTACATTGTGCTTAGACTACTCCCTGATGCACTGTGGGCCCTATTTGTTTCCTGGTAGGAAACAGACTTTAATAATTGGATGGCTTAATAATTGGATTGGATGTGCACCAATACAGTTTCTTTCCAACTTTGTATTTTGCAGCCTAATTTATTAGATTGTGAATATATTCTTCATAAGTTTGTTTTTCCTCCATTTTTCAATTTCATTTAGTATTATCTTTTCCATTTTCTAAAACACAGCCTCAAGAAAGTCAATCTAAGAAGATCCTATAGAATACCTTTAAATAGCACAGCTCTCAAAAGCAGCATGTAGTTTAAAAGTAGGTCTCATTCATATAAACTGATCCATATGAGCAAATATTAAAAATGTGTGAATATGAACTCCTTCAGAACTTCTCAGTTAATTGCATAATATCCTCCAATACCTTATGGACATATATGGAGGCTCTCGAAGCATGACTGGAAAGCAATTGACTTATCTACAGTTAAGTCTCTTGCAGAAGAGGACCCTGACTCTCCTCAAGGGGAAACTGAAACAACAAACAAAGCCAGGTAAAAGGCCCCAGAGTCTTCAGTCTGAATCCACCTATGATGAATCATGGATGGATAGCCATTTAATACAGAAGACACTTCCCAGTAAAAGAATAAACTTATTCTGTTGGGGGAGGAGAGCTAGAAATCCTATTTTAGGGGACTTTTTAAAATTCAATGTTTTATTTGAAGACAATTACAGATTGACATGCGGTTGTAAAAAAATAAATATGGAGAGATCCTATGTATCCCTTATCCAGTTTCCTTATGTGGAAGTACTTTTAAGCTTTGATGCAGTCAGTTTATCCAGGAACATCACTGGAGCTGTAATCAAGCAAGCCAGCCTCCACAAGAACTCTTCATTTTGACAGTTCCACATATGAACAAAGACGGTGCTCATTAAATCATCACTAGCACTCCCAGGTGCAGTACTGTTAATTGGGAGTCCACCAGGGAGCACTACATTAAAAACAGACCAGCAGATTCAAGAGAGGAGGCCTCTGGCATCAGGAGGGAACTCTTGTCATTTCTTTGTCAGATTTGAAGCAAATTATTTTGGGGGCTTGGTAGACATTTATATCTCTCTGCTGCAGGTAGGATTCCCTGTCAATAAGATTTTGCAATTGGATATTAAGCAGGAAATTTATTAGGGAGAGCTCCTGGGATCAACACTTGGGGAAAGGAAGGGATGAGATGGAAAGGAAGGATAAGAAGCAGTACTGGATAAGGAAGAATATTAGGCTGCATAGGATTTCACCAAGGGAACTTTTTGAAGTTGTTTTGCATTGTGATGAGGGTGCCAGTCCCTTTACACTCTTGCATTGACCAATTATTGGATGCTTGGATGCAAGCTGCTCATTAGAGGGAGATGTGATTTTGGACTAGGAAGCCCAGGGCAATCTACAGACAGGACCAAGAGCTGAGGTTTGTTAGCTGGTCATATCTCCAGAAAGTTACAGCAATAAATACCTCCATTTTAAAGCAAGATCCAGGTCTTACAGAACAGCACCCACTACAGTATATCCCTTGTACTGGTCATATTTACTCCTTCATAAGTATTTTGACTAGAGCAGTTAGATTTGTGGTTATGATGGGTCTCTTTTACTGCATCAGACTTGTAAGAAAAAGGCTGGTGGCATGAATAAAACCCATGATATTACAGCCGTGATCTTAGGGCTAAATGATGCTTACCATCTCCCTCCTGCATAATCTACTCTAGATTCCCCTCTCTTCAGTTAGCATTTCTGCTGGTCTTGGATCTGTGGGTACTATGCCCTTCCCAGACTGCCACTGTTGCACTTGTCCATTTATTGTTAAAATAAGGTAAGGGAAACTAAGAAGTATACAGGTAGGTCACCTGGCAGCCAAATATAGACTTACTTGTTCTAATTGAGTAACAGCAACTTTACATCCTCCTGATTATGTGAATCAGTTCATTGCCAGGATGCTGACTGATCCTCCTGTGTACTTGTCTTTTACCCCAGGTGAAAGCCCAGGTGACACCCAAGGTGATAGCTTATATGCAAAGGGTTTTTTATGTGTCCCCTCATAAATGTAATCCCCCTTGGGTATTAGGACTTTTAAATCTATAAAGCACGGAGCCGTGCAAACAGAAAACACAAATTCCCAAGATGATCACCAGGAGTGGTCATAATGGGGCCACACTTACTTCCCTCCCTTGATCTTGAACTCATATATTCTAACTATTAAGGCCACTGATTGAGTGTAGAGGTTGGCAAACTATGGCCCTTGCGTCAAATCCATCCTGTTGCTTATTTATGTAAATAAAGTTTTATTGGAACTCAGCCACACCCACTCATTTACAAAGTATTTAAGGCTACTTTCACAACAGAGTGGCAAGAGAGACCACATGGCCTGCAAAACCTAAAATATTTATTATCTGTTTCTTTCCAGAAAAAGTTGGCCAATTCATGATTTCATCTGTACACTGCATCCTGGAGGATGGTGCCCCAGCCTTCAAGGAATCTTCTAGCTGGCACTTTAGTTTGTCTTCATAAGTCCTTTTTTTGCTCTGTCAGAATGACAGCTTCTGGGTAGTATACTGTATAATGTGGGCAGTGGATCTCATGGGAATGTGTCCACTCCCCCACCTCTTTTATTATAAAATGAGGGTCTCAATATGACATGATATTAAGTAAGATCCTGACCTGGTACATCACTCTGCAAGCCCTTGGATAGTGGTGCTATATTGACATCCTGCAGTCGGGAAAGGCAGGCTCATACTCAGAAAATATTTCTGTTCTTGCTAAAATGAGTCACTGCCATTGCAGAATAAAAGGGGTCCAATATGGTCAACACACCACCAAGTGTCTTTGTTTTCTTGAGGGGTGGTACTGTATTAAGGACTCGTCTCCATTGCTGACAGGTTGAGGTTCAGTAGTGGTAGTAGCAGGATCAGCTTTGATGAGTATGAGTCCATGATCCTGCATAGCTTCCATGCATAGCTTCCATCCCTGAGATCATGGTTTCTACATCCATGCACCCATTGTGTAAGCATTGGAGTGGACAATGACAGAGGTTGGCTGACATCAATTGGCTAAGTCATTTTATCTACTTGACTGTTTAGTCCCTCTTCCATGACGGGTGTTGTCTGTCTGGTGGTAATAGCATGCAATGAAAAAATTTTCAGTCTGTGCCCACTCCCCTAAGTTCACCTAGTAAGCCTTTGCCCTAGAACTCCTTGTTCCCTATCTTCCATTCTTTCTCCTTCCAGACCCCTGGCCATCTAGTCAAGCCATCCACTATTCCTCATGAATCTCTATATATTCTAATTCGAAGCCACTTCTCTTTCCTCATAGAGTGGATGAATAGGTATACCAGCTTCAGCTTGCTAATCAGGTTTTCCCTAACCACTGTCTCCATTGGCTCTCACTTCTTCCAATCCCCAGAGAGGGATTGTAGCAAAGCTATGGCCATTTTTTTTGCTCAACCAACACATTAAGCCAACATATTTATGAACCAAGCTCTGCTTTTTCCTGTTCCAAATTCCACGTGTCCACAACTGTAAGCTGACTCAGAGATTCTGCTGCTAAAGAGAATGACATGGCTCATGAGGGTTTGGGGTGGTGTGGATGGTGGTGATGGTGTAGTAGAAGGTTTAGTAGTAGTGGAGTCAGAGAAGGTCTCAGAGATCTGCTTAAGACACAGGCTGAACTTGTGTCTTTGGGCATTGCTTATACCAGATTTCAGATGTTCTACTTCCATTTTATAATGAATTCCTGATGAACCTACTTATCTTTCTTTTTTAATTTTATTTTGTATTTTTTAAAATTTACATCCAAATTAGCATATAGTGCAACAATGATTTCAGGAGTAGATTCCTTAATGCCCCTTACCCATTTAGCCCATCTCCCCTCCCACAGCCCCTCCAGTAACCCCCAGTTTGTTCTCCATATTTATGAGTCTCTTCTGTTTTGTCCCCCTCCCTGTTTTTATATTATTTTTGTTTCCCTTCCCTTATGTTCATCTGTTTTGTCTCTTAAAATCCTCATATGAGTGAAGTCATATGATTTTTGTCTTTCTTTGACTAATTTCACTTAGCATAATACCCTCCAGTTCCAGCCATGTAGTTACAAATGGCAAGATTTCATTCTTTTTGATTGCCAAGTAATACTCCATTGTATATATATACCACACTTTCTTTATCCATTCATCCATCAATGGACATTTGGGCTCTTTCCATACTTTGACTATTGTTGATAGTGCTGCTATAAACGTGGGAGTGCATGTGTCCCTTCGAAACAGCACACCTGTGTCTCTTGGATAAATGCCGAGTAGTGTAATTGCTGGGTCATAGGGTAGTTCTATTTTTAGTTTTTTGAGGAACCTCCATACTCTTTTCCAGAGTGGCTGCACCAGCTTGCATTCCCACCAACAATGCAAAAGAGATCCTCTTTCTCTGCATCCTCACCAACATCTGTTGTTGCCTGAGTTATTAATGTTAGCCATTCTGACAGGTGTCAGGTGGTATCTCATTGTGGTTTTGATTTGCATTTCCCTGATGATGAGTGATGTTGAGCATTTTTTCATGGGTTGGTTGGCCATCTGGATGTCTTCTTTGGAGAAGTGTCTATTCAGGTCTTTGGCCCATTTCTTCACTGGATTATTTGTTTTTGGGGTGTTGAGTTTGATAAGTTCTTTATAGATTTTGGATACTAACCTTTTATCTGATATGTCGTTTGCAAATATCTTCTCCCATTCTGTCAGTTGCCTTTTAGTTTTGCTGATTGCTTCCTTTGCTGTGCAGAAGGTTTTTATTTTGATGAGGTCCCAGTAGTTCATTTTTGCTTTTGTTTCCCTTGCCTCCAGAGATGTGTTGAGTAAGAAGTTGCTGCAGGCAAGATCAAAGAGGTCTTTGCCTGCCTTCTCCTCAAGGATTTTGATGGCTTCCTGTCTTAAATTTAGGTCTTTCATCCATTTTGAGTTTGTTTTTGTGTATGGTGTAAGAAAGTGGTCCAGGTTCATTCTTCTGCATGTCGCTGTCCAGTTTTCCCAGCACCACTTGCTAAACAGACTGCCTTTATTCCATGGGATATTCTTTCCTGCTTTGTCAAAGATTAGTTGGCTATATGTTTGTGGGTCCATTTCTAGGTTCTCTATTCTGTTCCATTGAGTAACACCAGCATTCTTCACAGAGCTAAAACAAATAATCCTAAAATTTGTATGGAACCAGAAAAGACCCCAAATAGCCAAAGCAATCTTGAAAAAGAAAACCAAAGGTGGAGGCATCACAATCTCAAACTTCAAGCTTTACTACAAAGCTGTAATCATCAAGACCGTATGGTACTGGCACAAGAATAGAACCTACTTATTATCTTAACCATAGATCTACTCATGAGGGAATCTCTGACCACACGGTCATTTGATGACCACATGGTGAGGCATTCTATCTCTACCAGTGTCCAGTGACTTAAAAGAAGAAATATTTCCCAAAAGGCATAAAATATTGTGCAGAGCCTTGCTCCAGAATGAACGATATTGTGTTTCTCCTACTAGGACTTACCAAACACTCCATGTGACATCTTTTTTTTTTTTCCATCTGACATTTTCCTCCCCACAGGTAACTCCAAATGCATCATAAGGCCCAAGACGCAGAGCTGTTTGTCCTACAGCCTAAACTGACTACAGAAACCTTTTTTTATATCGACTCAAAGCTAGCAGCTTTTCATATCATACTTTATACGGGGAGAAGTTTTTCAAGATGTGGAATATGCTGTTTCTAGAACCTGAATAGGCCTACCCAATGTTGTGTTTTCTTCTTCATGGGGAGAGATATCAGAGACAATAATTTGTCCTTTACTTTATATATATTAACATATCTCTGGCCATTGAACCCCTCAATACTGATATGACAAACCCCTGAATCTTCCCATCCTCTGGAATAGAAACACATCTAACATACTTGTTACTCTTGCTTTTCCAATCTGATTAACATGATGTCACCAATATACGGTAGTAGTGAAAGGTTTATTGTGATGTCCAGATGATTCAGGTCTCATCACACTTTATTATAACAGAAGGTGGGGACTTTCACATAGCTCTGGGGAAAGACATTAGTGTATATTCTTTTTGATTTGAAGGAAATAAATTTTCTGATAATGTTTTTTTGAGAGGAATGAAAAAGAACATATTTGCCAGACCGATGGCCACATATCATGTGCCTCGGGCCAAGTTAACCTATTTTAGCAAAGGTACCACATCTGACACAGCATCTGCAAGTGAGTCTATTATTTGGTTGCATTAGTGATAGTCTATGCTATCCTTCAGGATCTAGATGGCTTTCCTAGGGGCTAGGCTGGTGAATTAAATGGAACTAAGAAAGGGCCTAATACTCTGCTAGGTGTTTTAAGTTTGCACCAGTGTCTACCATTTCTTTCATGTTGCAAAAGTGAATTTCATTTAGCATTTTGTCTGGGAGGAAGAGACAATTTCAGAGACTTCCATTTTCCCTTCCCCACTAGAAGCCCTCTTTCCCTGCAGGCCAAGAAACCAATGTGGACATTGTGTCCACTAGCAAAACTATCCCTGTCAATTATATATCACGGACTAGGAAAATTACAGTTAGGTAGTTCCATGGACGAGTGAACACAATGTGAGCCAGACCTGCACCAGAGACTCTATTATTTTGCTTCCATATCCTTACACTCTAACAGAAAGGGTATGGAAATGCTTTGGTATCAATGTCAACTTAGACACTATGAACACAAGTCCAAATGGTTGGGTATTCCCCTTTCCTGAGTAAATAGTTACCCCCAAAACAAATTATATACAAAGACCTACAAGCAGGAAGTTTACTGGGGATTGCTCTCAATATCAATGTCTATGGAAAAGTAAAGGATATAGGATTGAAAAGAAGGAAAGCTTGGACTGTGATGCTGTCTCACAAAAGATCTCAGCTGGTCTCACAGGGAGCTCTGAAGCTTTGATAACCCTTCAGAGTCGTAAGTTTTAACAAGAACCATGACTTTCTATCTCTGTGTTGACTAGTCATTGTATACAAGCTCCTTAGAGTAGGAGATGAGATATTGGGTGAGGTAGGTGGGTAAGGAGGCGTCACAATGTCTACCATACCCTCGCAGTTGGTACATTATACCATAAAAAGGACACTAATAAACTGAAAAAGAAGTTCAGTGTCTCTCCATAGAAGCTCAATTTAATTAAGATCATGTTTTCCCATACTCTAGTGCACACCAAACACTAGGCATACTTCAAACTCTAAGTATATCAATAAATAATAGATGCATATGTTATTTTCAAACTCATGTAGAGTAATATATCAATAAACTGTATAGCACAAATTACAGAAATTTGAAAGCAAATACTCTCAATTCTTAAAAACTTCCATGGGAGTGCCAAAGTAATCAACACTAGGGATGTTTTTCCTTTCCCAGTATTCATGAGAAGCAACTAAAATATATTTTGAAAAGATCACTGGTCTGGGAGTGAGAATTCTAGTTTGTCTAGGGTGTTTTCTAATTACATGATGTAGGGCATGATCTGTATGTCAGTTTCTTACATGTGCATATGGGTGTGTGCATGTGTCTGTGTTACGACTTCCTCATAACATTGTGAAAATGGAAAAATTTTAATATGTAAAAGTGTTTTCATAAGCTACAAATTAGTATATGAACATAATATAATTTACTGATCTGTGGTAATTCAAAATTATTATACTTGAGTTATTACTATATATCTTTCTGACTTTAAATGGCATATGAAGTTTTATCCTTCACCATTTTTGTGAGATGATAAGATAGTAGATGAACATGCATACATACATAGCTCAGAGACTAAACCTCAGTAGGTACTCAGTAAATAGTCAATGAATGAATGAAACTCCCATATATCATAATGACCATTAGTGATCAATCCACAGGCATTAAGACCTTACTATCTAAATAGAACCGGGGCGCCTGGGTGGCGCAGTCGGTTAAGCGTCCGACTTCAGCCAGGTCACGATCTCGCAGTCCGTGAGTTCGAGCCCCGCGTCAGGCTCTGGGCTGATGGCTCAGAGCCTGGAGCCTGTGTCCGATTCTGTGTCTCCCTCTCTCTCTGCTCCTCCCCCGTTCATGCTCTGTCTCTCTCTGTCCCAAAAATAAAAAAAAATAAAATAAAAATAAAAAAAATAAAAATAAATAGAACCTACATGAGAATATACTAATCATATTGACTCCCAAAGACACTTGGCATTATAGAGATGTAATATCTTAGGGCTGTAAGGATACTCAGCAATCATCCAATTTAGGTATTTTACAGGTGAGTAAATAAAGGTGCAGATATGGATAAAGACATGTTTGAAATCAGGTCCAGCTTGTTGCATCAGAATCCAAACTTCTCAGCAAGCAGGTAAGCCTTTTTTTTTTTTTTTTTTCTTTTGCATCCTTATGTCATTATTCTATTATTCTGGTTCTCTAAAGAAGTAAACCTTTTTTGAAACAAAATGTTTTCTTTCTTTTCATTACATTTTTATTTGTTTATTTTTGAGAAAGAGAGAGAGAGAGAGAGAGCTCATGCGAGGAGCAGAGGGGAGAGAGAGTGGGAGAAAGAGAATCCCAAGCAAACTCTGAGCTCTGTCAGCACACAGCCCAATGCAGGGCTCAATCTCATGAACCTTGAGGTCATGACCTGAACCAAGATCAAGAGTTGGGCTTAACTAACTGAGCCACCAAGCACCCCAGTAAAATGTTTTCTAGCATAATACATCATCTTAAAGTGATTTTTCAATGAAAGCTCAAATTAAGCATATAATATTTGGAATATGGCAGAAGGAGAAAACTCAACAGTCATTTTAATATAAGAGAGTGAAGAAAACAAAAGTTTTAAAAACTAACATGACCTTTTTACAGCACTTAATTGAATTTCATGTTATTTCTACCTTCAGATGCCATTCTGAGTTTCCAACCAGTACCCAAAAAACATTAATTCATTTTTCTCTTTTCTCCCCTAATTTGTCCAACCTTAGCTTTCTCATCTGAAATATGAATTCAGTGTACCTCATATGAAATACAATTTATCTTTTTCAATTTCCAAATAAATGATTAACAAAAAAATATGTTTATGGTCCAATTTGAACCTATCAGAAAACAATCACTACAATCAATTTTACATATCATAAATAAAAGTTTTCAAAATGCTACTAGACTTATATGATTTTTAAATACTTAAGCAATTTCTAAAAATTATTTTCCTAGTGATTATTTAGACAAAATGTCAAGAAACATTGGAGAAGATTTCATCAACAGATGAAAATAGTAATATATGGGCACGTCTTCCTAATGTAGTGATAAAGAAAAGAATGTGAGAAATCAGAAAACTTGAAATATATGTTTGTCACAACAGCACAAACATTATAATGAAAGTATTTCCTGTGGCTTTTGAAAGCCAACACAAACGGCAAAGTATTGAAAATGAGAGAAAAGGGGCGCCTGGGTGGCGCAGTCGGTTAAGCGTCTGACTTCAGCCAGGTCAGGATCTCGCGGTCCCTGAGTTCGAGCCCCGCGTCAGGCTCTGGGCTGATGGCTCAGAGCCTGGAGCGTGCTTCCGATTCTGTGTCTCCCTCTCTCTCTGCCCCTCCCCCGTTCATGCTCTGTCTCTCTCTGTCCCCAAAATAAATTAAAAAAACGTTGAAAAAAAAATTAAAAAAAAAAAAGAAAATGAGAGAAAAGATGATTTTATGGAAGTTCTTTTGTCAAAGAAAAATTAAGTTAATAAGGATCTTAAAATAATAAGATGGGAAAACGTGTAGAGATAGTTCTTCCCCATCAAGATTTTTTATTTAAAAATTGTTTAAGTTTATTTATCTTTGAGAGAGAGAGAGAGTGAGCAGGCAAGCGGGTAGGGGCTGGCCAAAGTCAGACACTTAATCGACTGAGCCACCCAGGCAACACCCCCAAAAATTTTTGCCAGCATTTCAAATGGTAAATATATTATTTTACTTTAGACACAAAAAAATGGAATTCATTAGAATTATCCACATAATCACATCACACATCTGTCCAAAAACATATATAATATGTTTTGGCTTCTGTTCTAGAATTTTAGGGATCATTAACTTAATGGGCTTAAGTATAACTCTTAAAAAGGAATTGGTTGGGGCGCCTGGGTGGCGCAGTCGGTTAAGCGTCAGACTTCGGCCAGGTCACGGTCTCGCGGTCCGGGAGTTCGAGCCCCACGTCGGGCTCTGGGCTGATGGCTCAGAGCCTGGAGCCTGTTTCCGATTCTGTGTCTCCCTCTCTCTCTGCCCCTCCCCCGTTCATGCTCTGTCTCTCTCTGTCCCAAAAATAAATAAACGTTGAAAAAAAAATTAAAAAAAAAAAAAAAAAAAGGAATTGGTTATTTCCTGTGCTCACATTAGAGGTTGTAGAGTGATTTCTTTCTTTTTTTATTCATAAAGTAATAGAAACCCTATTTCCTATGTAATATGGATACTGTTTGACATTGATAAGTAATATATTCAGCATTAATAAGGTATTTGTGCAAGTAGAATAGGTTCATATGAATAGTCTGATTAAAATGGAGAAATTTTGCTTCTAAATGCTATTAGGAGAGCAGATCAATATTTTGGTCAGAGTGACTTTTAATTTATATTCAAAGAGATTTGGTGTTCTTACTTTTTAATAAGTTGCCTTTGTAACATAGAGACCACTTCTTTGACTCAAAGAAAGTGGAAAAAGATAGTTTATGATCATGATGTTCTATTCAGGCATTCTGAGAGGAGATTTGAAATTTTCCACCTGTGCCAAGCTACTTAAAAAAACCCACCATCCTTTATGTCCCCACACCTAATTATTAAGTGTCGATCGAAACTGACAGTAGCACAACAAAACCACACAATTATACAGAAGGATATGCTTTCACATGTCATTCTAAATTTACAAAATTACATAGTTTTACAGTCCTCTTAAGAAAATGTCAAAAAGTGCCAACCATATTCTTTTCTGTGAATGGTGAACACAACAAATTCACACTGTTAGAGCCTTCACCTTTTATTCTTACTATGATAAAAATCCTGGAATGTAATTCCTGCCTTTTTATTTCATGAAGTAAGAATTTTTATTTCATATCTATTAGAATTCCCTTACCCCTAGGAAAAAAAGACAAAAGTTTTGATTCGGTGATAATAATGTTGTTTAATTATGAAAATAATTTATTCTCATAATATTTACATTTCTGTTTGTTTGTTTATTTATTTATTTATTTATTAAGGAGAGAGAGAGAGCACAAGCTGGGGAGGGGAAAAGAAGAGAGATAAAATCCCAAACAGGCTTTGTGCCACCACTGCAGAGCCCGATATGGGGCTCGAACTCATGAACCATGAGATCATGACCTGAGCCGAGATCAAGAGTAAGCCACTTAACCGACTGTGCACCCAGGCACCCCTAAAATATTTAAATAATATAGGAGAAATAATGTAAAAAAAAAATATAGGAGAAGTTACAATAATATAGGAAATGATAGGAGAAAGATTAAAGTCTACTCCATTTCTAAGCTGATGCAGCCAAATTCCTATCTTCAAAAGTCATTTGGGGGGCACCTGGGTGGCTCAGTTGGTTGAGCATCCTACTCGATCTGGGCTCAGGTCATGATCTCACGGTTAGTGAGTTCAAGCCCCACTTCAAGTTCTGTGCTGATGGCACAGAAGCTACTTGAGATTCTGTCTGTCCTCTCTGCCCCTCACCTGCTTGTGCTGCTTGTGCTGTCAACATAAATCAATAAACTTTATAAAAAAAAAAAAGTCATTTGGATAGTCCAATTAAAATGGAGAAATAAATTAATTTTTTGACTGATACTTTCAGATATACTCATATGAATTTATATTTAGATATTTATGGATATGTTTATTTGTAATTATTATATATCATAAGTTGTTATGTAATATAGTTGTCACATAATTGTAACTATTTATATTATTGCCTGCCTCTGTGAATGCATCTATAAGATAGATTATTAGGGAATAGGATGAATTCATAAGAAAATCTCTATATTGAAGCATGTATTTAAAACTTAAATTATTGAATATGAAATTATATCAGCTAAATGTAACATATTTCAATATATAGTCCAGGTTTAATCCATTTTAAGAGTTTAAAATTAATCAACAATGACCACAAGATAAATGATTATTTGTGAAAACAAATAAAAACAAAACTTAAACAGAACAAATGCTTTGGGAAAAGTAGTTGATGCCTACCATTAGAATTGAATTTTGAAAAGCATAACCCAGGGACAATAGCAATCACTAGTGTTTAAGATTTAAAATGAAAATAAAGCTATAACTTGAATTATAGTAGGTTAAAAAGTTACAGGCATACCTGGTTTTATTGCACTTCATTGCACTTTACAGATATTCTGTTTTTTGAAGGTTTATGGCAACACCGCATCGAGCAAGTCTATCCCCACCATTTCTCCAAGAGCATCTTCTCAGTGGTGTCTCTCTGTGGCATTTTGGTAATTCTCACAATATTTTAAACGTTTGCATTATTATTATATTTTTGTGATGATCTGTGATCGGTGACTATGACTCACTGAAAGCTCAGATAATGGTTAGCATTTTTTTAACAATAAAGTATTTTTAAATTATGTACATATTTTTTTAGATGTAATGCCATTACACACTTAATTGACTATAGTAGAGTGAACATAACTTTTATATGCACTGGGAAACCAAAAATTCATCTGCCTTATTGCAATATTTGCTTTATTTTGGTGGTCTGGAACCAAACATGGAGTATCTCCAAGGTATGCTTGTATTAGGAAAATGTTAATAATGGATATGGTTATTTCTTCAATT
This sequence comes from Puma concolor, assembly GCF_028749965.1. Taxonomy (NCBI): domain Eukaryota; kingdom Metazoa; phylum Chordata; class Mammalia; order Carnivora; family Felidae; genus Puma; species Puma concolor. The sequence continues at coordinate 106,284,649 of NC_141675.1, read as the reverse complement.
TGCAGCATCATAAAAGTAACCAAAATTATTTAATGTCAAATGAGATAACCTATATCATCAATGCAGACATAAGTAATTAGTCAAACATTTGAATGGTTTCCTGGTTAAAGCCATTAAAATCATATAATTCCCTGAAAATGTTAAATGACTATGGAACAAAGTGGTATATATATCCTAATTCCCAACTGTTTTGTTCCTACATGTTCAGTACATTTTATTTTTTCCTCTGCTTTTTTACTGGGAGGGAGGGAGACACAGATGCTTGAAAATTTATCCTCACTGTAACTATTGTTCTATTTGGATAGAGAAATTAAAAATAGTCTTTTATTATGGACAAAGGAACATCATTCCTCACAGGTTAAACTGACTTTCCAAAGTTAAGCTGCTAGTTACAGCTAAAGCTGAGACAGAAACAGGTTTCCTGAGTCCAGTACTTTGTCTGTTATACCCAGTATTATAATGCTAGTCAACTGGAAAGAAGTATTCACACTAATTAAGCCCACTTTACAACTTTAGATTGTATTCCATTATAATAAAGTATGCCTTACTTCATCACAAAAGAAAAGTCTTTTCAATTAGAAGAATTTAACATATAAACAGTACTAGGCTCGTCACTGTATAGTAGTCTGAGTTTTTATAACCAGGGTCAACAGACTTATTAGATCTCTAATTTCTAGCAAGCAATTTGATAAATGGGAAAATATCCCAAATTGGGAAACTTTGGGCATTTGGTAGATGCAGGAAGTGCAAGTGTGTTCAACTCTTCTGAAAATGAAAAATATATATAATACATAATCTTCTAGTACTTTTTTCAACATTTTATTCGCAAACTATGTATTTTTAAAATATATTACTTGAGGCTTTCTTATTAACCTTCTTTGAGAATGTGGGTTTCATGTCAAAATGTCCTTTCATTAATCAAGTTTTAAATTTAATGTATGTTATTTTGTATATAGTATTTATTACACAGGCACATAATGAGGGAAGAAATGTTTACAGCGTTCTCTCTCTGTATCTCTTTCTCTTTCTGTCTCTCTCTCTTACATACACACACATTCGGCAAGCTTCTAACTTAATGACAGTAGTTATCCTAGAGATCACAATCGGCTTAGACTACCAGAATCTGCCTGGTGCCAAATAAAGCTATAGCAATAATACCTAAAATATTATTCATAAAAAAGATTACCATCTCTTTAATAAAACAGCTTTTCCAGGACTTCTATCATCAATGCCCAAATGATACAGTGCCCTTGCTTTTTATTATGACACATATCTGCACTGTCTTCCAAAAAATTCACTCATTACTTCACCAAGATTAAATTTAATGTACACACTATGTAGATCATCGTATTAAGAATAATACATTGATCAAAATTTGGGTTTGATTCAGTAGCTCATATTGTGCCAAGTTCTATAGTTTATATAGAGAAATATAGTCCTGCATTTCTAGGAGCTTCCAAAGTATCTGGGGATTAATGATCAACAACAAAAAAGTCAAACGACAACAACACAGGATGCATGACAAATGAACAGAAAGGCAATAAAGTACTGTGGATTTTTGGCAGAAGGGTAGTCATTAATTCATAGAAGAAATTTATTTAGACCCATCCCTTGAAGATAAATGAGATTTAGACTTGCAGAGGAAAAAGAAAACTCCAATTTAGGTGTGGGTAATTGTGTGAGTATCGAAAAGGAGGTGTACTTATGTAAGGCACATTGCAGGGGATTGGCTGAAGAAGAGAGTGCAGAGGTGCCTGGGTAGCTCAGCTGGTTAAGTGTCTGGCTCTCGACTTTGGCTCAGGTCATGAGTTCAAGCCCTGCATTCGGCTCTGTGCTGACAGTGTGGAGCCTGCCTGGGATTCTCTATCTCTCCTTCTCTCTCTTCCCCTCCCCTACTCACGCTCGCTTTCTCTCTCAAATAAACTTAAAAAAAAAAAAAAAAAGAAGAAGAAGAGGGTACATATCCATCTTGTCAGGATAGATTTTGAGAAAGTCTATAGGATATATTCATTGAAAACTAGTTGGAGTCTAGGTTATTCTAGACCATAGGGATGTGTTGGTCGAAAGAGACAATACAGGTCTAAGACAAAAGCATTTTATCATATAAGAAGAGTGAAGTTCTTGAAAAACGTTTTCTCTGAGATGGTAATGTTTTATAAAGATTAATCTAGGGGCGCCTGGGTGGGTCAGTCGGTTCAGCGTCCGACTTTGGCTCAGGTCATGATCTTGCAGTCTGAGTTCCAGCCCAGCGTCAGGCTCTGTGCTGACAGCTAGGAGCCTGGAGCCTGTTTCAGATTCTGTGTCTCCCTCTCTCTCTGCTCCTGCCCTGCTCCCACTCTGTCTCTCTCTCTCAAAAATAAATAAACATTAAAAATGAAAAAAAAAATAATCTAAGTCTGTGAAGTAACATGAATTGCTAGATGGATGGTCATACTAATACCTAAAATCTACTCAGCAATTATTGTGGAATAGGCATTGTGCTAGGTAACCAACAAAGACTGTCTCATATGAAATATGCTTAGAGACTCATGTTATAATAATCGCTTTTTATAAGGGAGAAAATAAGGTTAAGAAAGGTTCAAAAATTTCCCCAACATCTCCAAACTAGTCCATGGAGGAACCCGAATTTAAATGCAGGCAGTAAGTCTGTAACCCAGAGTTCTGGAGGCAACTAATTACAACTAACTAGTCTTTTTCAATAAGTTGCTCTGTTGTGTAGCAACAGTAAAATTTTAAAAAAAGAATGAAAAGGTGTTTGAAAAACAATGTTAATGAAGTCAGATCAGAGCAAACAGGGCTATGAAAGCACAATATATTTAAGGAATAAAAATTTTTGAGTAAGGACGTGTTAGTATTATACGCATTTTCTTTGCAGAAACTTGCTTCCTCCGTTCCCTGAATTATGTGGTCATGTTAATGATAGCGAGTTATCCTAAATTGGCTTGACAGAAAAATTCAAGATGAAAACAATCTGCAGATGTCTCAGAATACATTCATTTTGTCAGATTGCTCTGTGGGTGATGGTTCAGTTTGGTTTAAATAATTTTTCCCCAATATGTGTTTGGTAGAAATGGTATAAACCAGATATGCAGATAGATCCTTTAAGAAAAAAAATTAGAGTAGTCCTTACCCATTTCCTAAAGGCATTCTTCCACCTAATTATTTTCCTTTAGTTTCTTTTGGAGTAGACATAAAGGTAGCACTGAAAATCTGCTCACAGTAAATTCTTGCTAAGTTTCATCTAAAACAGATTTTTATAGAAAATACAAATAATAATGGGCTCATTGAATGCATTGACTGATTTTTGTCAGATTTTACCTATCTTCTTTAGAGACATACTTACTGAATAGCTTCACACAGATAATATCTAATTAGAAATATGCCTGTCTAACAAAACAGATGAACATAAGGGAAGGGAAGCAAATATAATATAAAAACAAGGAGGGGAACAAAAACATAAGAGACTCTCAAATGTGGAGAACAAACAGAGGGTTGCTAGAGAGGTTGTGGGAGGGGGGATGGGCTAAATGGGTAAGGGGCATTAAGGAATCTACTCCTGAAATCATCGTTGCACTATATGCTAACCAACTTGGATGTAAATTAAGAAAAATAAATTAAGTAAAAAATAAGGAAGAAAGAAAGAAAGAAAGAAGGAAGGAAATGAGTATCTAAACTTTAAGTAAATGTTTGAAATAGCATTAAATATGGCATAAAAATTTTTTGCTATGAAGTTCCTACTAAGGCATATACAGTATATTTGATAAACATTTATTATTGAATGAACAATATAACTTTAATTTGAATGGAAGTTCCACCTCTTCTTCATACCTATTTTAAAATGCAATTTACGTAAGATTATTTTGGATGCTCACATAAACATAATTTTCTCCAACAACATTTAAGTGAAAATGTGACTCATGACCATGCCACTTCTGTGCTTAAAGTCCTGAAACAGCTCCACATTTCACTCTGAGTAAGATCAAAGTCCTCACAACGATCTTGTGTGACCTGGAAACTGCTTGCTCTCCCTCTCACTCACTCTATGCCAGTCCCTTTGGTCTCTTGGCTACTCTTCAAACAAACTGGGTACCTTCCTCCATTAGGGCTAATACTGGTTGTTTCTTCTGTCCAGAACCTTCTTCCACATTTCAACATAATTGATTTCCTCTTATTCAAGCATTTGTTAGAAGATATTAGTAAGGCCAACTCTGATCTATTTAAATATGATCCCTCCACTGACCCACCATTCTTGTTATTCTTCCTCTTCTTCAACTTACATACTTTGCCAATAATCATCTTCTAACACAGTAGAAAACTATATGTAATGTATTTTTAAAATTTTATAACTCATTCTGATAAAGTGTTAGCTTCTGGAGAGAAGGAATGTTTGTTTTGTTCACTGTTGAATCCCAAGCATCTAGTTCAGTGTCTAAATACTTAATTAATTGTCTAAATACTTAATTATCTAATGATTAATATTTGTTGAATGAAAGAATGAATGAATGAAAGTATCTTCACATTCTCCAGCCAAAATTGGTCTCTAAATAGCCATCTTGTGTTTCAGAGCTGCAGTGTAAAAAGTCAGTAACTTCTCTAGTTGACCAGTCTTTCACCAGGGAAACATAATGAATATAATTCTGCCAGGGCATATTTCTGCTAAATGTTTAGAGCAATTACTAGTTTAATACTGTGTTTTATTGTTGAAGTCTGATGAGGGTGATTTTATAAAATGTCAATTAAACAGGATGAAGTAGACATTCTTTAAGTCATATACAATCCTATTATCTTTGATAAGAGTAGATGGTAAAGAGCACGTCTCTGAGACAGGAAAAATTAACACAATTATGTGTTCTTTGAAATTATATCTGTCTCATCTTTGAATAAAACCCCTCATAAACTTGACACTTATAAACTCTGAATAAATATTTGTTGATACAAAATGCATTTCAAAAGTGTTTCTCTAGTATCCATGTAAGTGTCAAGGATTCTGGACTTTTGCTGCTGAGATATAGATCTCTGGTGGTTCCATATCCTCTTCTATCCAATGAAGAATTTTCACTAAATGACTTCAGGGCTCCCGTTCTATCAATTTTTTTCTTATTTAACATTTCTGCTTGATTAGAGAATTTCTTAGATAAAAGGACATTAGGAGAAAGATTAATGAACATTTTCCTTCAAATTGCCATGCTTCAATTATACCTCTCCTCAATCTGTGGCTTAAAGAGATATTCTCCTCACTTCAGTTGAAACTACAAGCACCATGCTGAAAGAATCTCATCTCCTTGTTTTAATATTATACCCCAAAAGGAAAAAGGTTTATACCATGAACAGATATTAATGCTTGGCTGGATTTCATCAATGACAAGAAAATAATAAATTCCACACTTTCCAGGTTTGTGGCTAGTGCACAATATTGTATATTACAGAGTGGTATTGTATCTAAAGAAAACAGTGTGAACCAAAAATGGAGTGACAGCCCTTAAATTGGATCTAGCTTTTGAGAATTTAATGGAAAAATTCTAGAATCAGAGAAAGTTAAAGAAAAATATTTAATCAAAAACATCTTCCTTGTACAATTATTTTTCCATTGTCCCTTTATCGTGATGTTAAACTTACATATTTGATTCAAAGCTATTCCCTCAATCTCACTTACGTAGCCATAAGGTTGTCATAAGGCAATTGAAAGTTTGAATTCTTTTAGTGCTGACTTCTCTCAAAACATTTCAATCAAAAGTATGATTTTTAAAAGGTCCTGCTATGGTCTGAATGTGTCTCCCCAAAATTCATATGTTGAAACCTAACCCCTAAGGTGACTAGCATTAGGTGGTAAGGTCATTGTAATGTAAGTAGGTGATGAGGGTGGCATACTCATGAATGGGACTAGTGCCTTGTAAAAGAAGCCCTACAGACCTCCCTAGCCCCTTATGCCATGTGAGGATACAATGAGAAATTTGCAACCCAGAAGAGGACCCTCAGACGACCATACTCTCACCCTGATATTGAGCTTGTAGCCTCTGCAACTGTAAGAACTAAATTTCTGTTGCTTAACAACCACCCAGTCTGTGGTATTTCATTATGGCAACCCGGACAGACTAAGACAGGCCCCCACTACTATCACCATTTCATGAATGCCTATCAATATTCACTAGGACTCATGAGATTTCTTTCTTAGAATACGATAATTCTTGGCTGCCTATGTGGTCTAGAAAGTAGATTATATGGGATAGCAATTGCATTAAGGCTTCTTCCACATATTCCTACATTGGCAGCCAAAATCCATCTCCCAATCATGAGGACAAAATAAATGGTATTTCTGCTTCCTAAAGACTGAGGAATAAATTAATTCAGTTAATATTTATTTCTTTTTCCAGTGCTAGGCCCCAAATCAATGCTGTCTGGTAGAACTTTCTGCAATGAATAAACTGTTCTAAATCTTCATTATCCATTATGGTAGTCACTGACCACATGTGGCTGTTGAGGAGTTGGTGTGTGATCAGTGTGACTAAGAAACTAAATTTTAATATAACTTTAATTAATTTTAATATAACTTTACTTAGCTACATGTATGTGGCTAGTGGTTACCATATAGGACAGTGCAATTCTAGAGATATATGTCTGAGCAAGACCAACAGGAGTTGTGCCAGCAAAAGTTCATAGTCTAATGGACAATTAAAATAGCAAAGGAGAATAAGTAGAGCAAATGCTTGATACAGCGTCATTCTCAACTGTTGCTATTTGAAATGAAGTAGAAGTCACTGGCAGCAAGAAGTATCCAAATCTTGGTGACAGGGAGCAATGTCTTCATTTGAATACTTCTAACAAATATGATACACATACATAAAAGAAATATTGAAATATATCAGAAAGTGCTCCCCATAAAAAATCTGCTCCTGACCATCTTGCTATGGTCATCATCTAGTTTTTGGCAACATAACTGGCATCACCAGGGATAGGAAACAAGTCAATTTTAAGTCAATATAAAGAAGACATTTCTTTTTTTTAAGTTTCTTTGTTCATTTTGGGAGGAGGGATGTGCTGCGAGCCGGGGATGTGTAGAGACAAAGGAAGAGAGAGAATCCCAAGGAGGCTCTGTGCCTCTCACAAACCATGAGATCATGACAAGAGCCAAAATCAAAGGTATAATGCTTAACTAACTCAGCTACCCAGGTGCTCCTAAGGAAGACATTTCTAAGTTATTTAAAACAGGATAGTGATTTTCTTACCACTACAATTGGTCAAGCAGAGATTAGATGATAAATTTGAATAATAGTTTAGGATGATTCATGTATCACGAAGGAATTTGGATTAGAGATTGGACATTTTTTTTCCCCCAAATCTGGTGCTTAGTTGCCTTGTATAAACAGTCCTAGGGACACTGTCCAAAGGCAGTGGACTACGTATTTCAGTCTTAAGAACCATGATGATCTAACCTCCTCTGGTCAATGAATTAATATGGATTAAAGTAAAATTACTTTTTTCACTAGTGTTAATGACAGTAATATAACATAGTTGTTATAGATTAAATGAGATACTAAAACTTCATCAAAAAATTAAAATTAAAACTAAAAACTAAAGCTAAGTAGAAAACACTTAGCCATTCAATGTAATTGTTTTTTTTCTATCCTTTAATAACATGAACACACTAAATAAATTTATTTGTGAAGATAATAAAAGTGATAAATATGTAAATTTGACTTCTAAATCCCTTCCACACTTTCCCTCTTTGTAGTCTCCAGATGTACATATTTATGGCTGCTTGTATTGTTGCTGTTGTTCAGGAGAGGTTTTATTTGAAACAGAGGGAGGGGAGAAAAAAGGGGGAAGGAGATTGTAAAGCTAATCAGAAAGAAAGGAAGGAAGGAATTTGCCCGTGCTGAAGTAATGATGTTTAGAGAAGATAAATGTCAAACCTGCTTTTAAGGATTATGAGAGGAAATTATTACTTTTTTGTTCAGTTTTTAAATTTAATTTTGAAAGAGAGAGCACAGGGGCGCCTGGGTGGCGCAGTCGGTTGAGCGTCCGACTTCAGCCAGGTCACGATCTCGCAGTCCGGGAGTTCGAGCCCCGCGTCAGGCTCTGGGCTGATGGCTTGGAGCCTGGAGCCTGTTTCCGATTCTGTGTCTCCCTCTCTCTCTGCCCCTCCCCCGTTCATGCTCTGTCTCTCTCTGTCCCAAAAATAAATAAACGTTGAAAAAAAAAAAAAAAAAGAAAGAGAGAGCACAAGCCAGGGAGGGGCAGAGACAGATGGAGGCGGAGGATCCAAAGAAGCAGCTCAGTGCTGACAGCAGTGAGGTGCTAGCTCAACTCACTAGCCAGCCGTGAGACCGTGACCTGAGATGAACTCGGAAGCTCAACCCACTGAGCCACCCAGGTGCCCCGATGAAGAAATTATTTAACCAAAGAAACTAACCATATTTCAAGGTATTGTTCCCTATGAAAACTCCTCTAAAAATGGAATGCTTTCAGGGGTGCCTGGGTGGCTCAGTTGGTTAAGTGTCCTACTTTGGTTCAGGTCATACTCTCCCTCAGGTCATGATCTGGAGGTTCCTGAGTTGGAGCTGTGCATGGGGCTGTCTGCTATCAGCACAGAGCCCGCTTCAGCTTCCATTCCTCTGTCCCTACCCTATGTCTGCCCCTCCCCCCACCCATGCCTGTTCGTGCTCTCTCTGTCTCTCAAAAACAAACTTTTAAAAAAAGAGGTTAGAGTGGGAGAGAGCCAAAGCATAAGAGACTCTTAAAAACTGAGAACAAACTGAGGGTTGATGGGGGGTGGGAGGGAGAGGAGGGTAGGTGATGGGCATTGAAGAGGGCATCTTTTGGGATGAGCACTGGGTGTTGTATGGAAACCAATTTGACAATAAATTTCATATATTAAAAAAATAAAAATAAAAAATAAACTTTTAAAACAAATATAAAGCTTTCGACAGACCAAAGCCAGATTTTGTGAGTAGATCAAAACACTGTGCTTGTGTTAGTGACCTCATTTTACCTTCCATTCTTTTCTTCAGCTATTTGCAGTGCACTGCATTTCAAAATGGAAAATCCGCTTTGTCAGGTGGAAAAGGTAACTGAGCTTATGCAAGATGCCTATTTGGCTGCAATGTGTTTCATTTCTGAGCTAACTGATGGAGAAGATGGTATGATTGTGTAGGGATGGGCTGTTCTCCAGGGAATGAAGAAAGAGAGACAGGGAGAGACGGAGGGAGAGGAAGAGGGACACTTGATAATCTAATTAGAAAAACCAAGGAGCAGAATGAGAAGGAAAATCAAAACCTGGGTGGTAATAAATAAGGAATTACCTATGTAGAATGGTCTAATGGGATATGTAGTTCAAATACATTAGGGCAAAGACAGCATTAGAGGAGACAGTAAATTTGGCTTATTTGAATGATACAGGAACTCAGCAATACACAGGGACAGTGACAAGTCAGGAGCTGAAGAATGATGTCTTAACACTTGGGAAAATTTACCCTTTTTTTCTTAAATCACACATAAATGCCTTCTTGCCTCTGCATAAGTTTCTTTGAGAGATCAGAAATAACTTCTTAACTGAATTGATCTGAATTTGGTCAATATTACTTTCTCCTTCCAGTAAAAAAAGAAAAAGCAGTTCTGGGTGTTCTTCAAGGAATTTAAAGAAAATATTTGGTTTCTTTAAAACCTTTGGGGGTAGTTTGCGAACAAACTGAAATACTGTTAATATATTTACAGACATCTTTTCTTTGATACTCTCACTATCCCATGAAGTAAACAGAGTAAATTTCATTGTCCACATTCATTGTAAAGAGAATTAAGGAAAACATAAAATAAATGGCTAATATAATGATTTATGTTCATGATTATTTACCAAATCAGTGACAAAAATGTCACTTTAATACTTTTATAAAGGGGAACAATGAATAGAAAGTTGTTTTTTTTACCATTCCCTTCAAACTTTCAAAGCTACCTCCTAACATGCTTTAAGAAATGGGTGTATGCTTTTTGCCAAAGAAGTCAGATATAATTTGACTATCCCTATTTATATCCCTATATCTATCCCTATTTAAGAAATACAGAAGCAGAGAGACTAGTTGATTTCTTCCCCTGCAAGTTTTTTCTGCTTTCTTTAAATCTTTGGTTGGTTGGTTGGTTGGTTTTGTTTGTTCATTTTTTTTCTCCTTAGGGTAGTTTGATGTGTGTGTGTTTTCTGTCTTTCTTTGGTTAATAAAATGAAATCCAATATTAGATTTGTATTATTCATAGTACTGCTATGTAAAAATTTACATTTTCATCAGGATATAGGAAGCTTAATAGACCATGACCCTTAATAAAATAATAAAATAAAATGATGGGGCTTTAATAATTACGTGTTCACTTTTAGAGTGGCACCAAGACTGTTTTCATGGTGAGGCATTACTAATGTCACTATTCATCTTTCTGTCCTAATTTTCTGTAAATTCGTATTTGAAAAGCCTCAATTATCTAATGAAATCATTTGGAAGTTATTTATTAAAATGTGTAGTTTTCTACAAAACACTCTGGTTTTCCCTTTCATACTGTCAATAGAAATCTGTTCTCCACCAAGGTTTAATGTACATCAATGAATAGCCCTGGAGATAATTCTTTGCCCTTTGGACAATTTTTCATAGCAGAGGGCAGTGCTGTTTGAATTTAAATGACGCTGCACTTGAGGCCAACAGTAATAAGCAAGTTCTCCCAGACTTTCATTACTTTTTTTTATCATCTGAATATAATCATAAGCATTTGATGCTAGCTCCCACAGCCTTCATGTGAATTATAAATATCACATTTAAGTTTCCCTTTAGAAGAGAAACAAGATTTCTGTTGCAGATGAAGCAGTGAATACAGTGAAATAACATGATCTGTTTACCAAAAGTGCTTGCCATCGGAAGAAAGCAAATGCCTTGAAAATGGGAATTGGCTTGACAACTCATTATTTAAAAAAAAAAAAAAAAAAAGAAAAAAAATCTTGTCTACACCATGGGATGCATTTCTGAATACAGAATTAACCTATTAGCCCACTGTCAAAATAAAGCTTCCAACTGAATGCCCAACTACCTACTCAAAAGACCCCCACAAATCATTTGGGCAAAGGCCTTTATGAACAGACCTACCTGAAGGTCAACAGTGGAAGTCTATGATGCAATATGGGGAGGCAAACACACAGAGAATTCAAAACACCCTCCTTTTTATTTCCTCAGTTCCAAACAGAAGGACCCTTTTTTATCTACAATTAATGCCACATCTATCCCAGCACAGGCACACCTCAGAGATGTTGAGGGTTTGGTTCCAGACAACCACAGTAAAGCAATACCACAATTAAAAGAGTCAAATGAATTTTTTGGTTTCCCAACACATATAAAAGTTACATTTTATACTGTACTGTGGTCTAGTAAGTGTGCAAGAGCATTATTTCTAAAAAACAAACAAAAAAATGCAGATACCTTAATTAATAAATACTTTGACGCTAAAAAATGCTAACCATCATCTAAGCTTTCAGTGAGTCGTTATCGTCACTCACAGATTACCATAACAAATATAATAATAATGAAAAAGTTTGAAATACTGCAAGAATTTCCAAAAGATGACAGAGACACGAAGTGAGCGAATTCTGTTGGAAAAAAAATGATACTGGCAGACTTGGTCAACACAGAGTTGCCACAAACCTTCAATTTGTACAAAATGCAGTATCTGCAAAGCACAGTGAAATGAAGCACAATAAAACAAGGTATGCCTGTGGACTTTTTTAGTGCATTATTTTATTTTATTTTTAAAGTTTATTTTATTTTATTTTATTTTATTTTATTTTATTTTATTTTATTTTATTTTAAGAAAGAGAGAGAGAGCAGGGAAGGAGCAGAGACAGAATCTCAAGCAGGCTCCTCACTGTCAGCACAGTCTGACACAGGGCTCAAACCCACAACCTGTGAGATCATGATATGAGCCAAAATCAGGAGTCAGATGCTTAACTGACTGAGCCACCCAGGTGCCCCAGTATGCCTATTAGATTTTAATTACAACAGTGGAATTGCATAAAGACTATGTCTACCACCAGCAGAATTTATTCTCTCTAAGCCCTAAGAAATCCTACCAGACAAGTAAAATAAGTCAAGGATAAATAAATAATCCACTCTAAAGTACACTGCCCTTCATTTAGGTGATTGTCCAAGCCTTGATATCACTACTTGCTGTACGCACATGGCCTATCGTTCTCTGTTCTAGCTAGATTTTTGGTGATGCATCTAATTTCAGTAATGAAAGCCCTGATTATGCCCCCTGCTCATCTGATTTTATGTATGCCTATGCATAAACATGGCATTGTAAAAAAAAAAAAATGTATCTAAGTAAAGGTTATCAGCCTTTAAAAATTGTAATGAGGCTACCAGGTGAAAAAACAAATAAAAAGGGTCATAACTTGAATTTTATGCAAAAATAATGCAAAATTTCTCTATCTGGAGGTACCACCTTAAATCACTTCTGCTCTGTGAAGACTTTAATTCAGTGTAGCAAAAATACTCTTCAGTTTCCCCCAAAGCTTCCATTTTACCTGGATTAAACTTCAACCTGCCTGCTTTCATTTTATTTCACAGTCACTCAAACACTGAGGGAAATGTGAGAACCAGTTTTAAAAGTGTACACCTCAGTGACATTAATAATGATCTACAGGAGTTCCATTTCATCTTAAATTGACCAAGACAATATTCAGGCCAGAAGATCATGAGATCATGAGATCATGAGCAAACGGGTAATTCCCCACATATATCTGACTGAATGATCAATACTTGTGTAAGAAAATTGGTACTATCTTTGTAAAATGTTGATATAGTTAAAATATTGAGCCCGAGAATCAAATTGTCTCTGCTCAGATCTTGAGTTTGCCATTTGTTTGTTCAGTGACACTGGGAATCTAAATCTCAACTCCTCATCCGCAAAATGAGGATCACAACAGTGCCTATTTCAAATGGTAATTGAAGTTTGTGAAATAATTTCAGTTGACTAATTGTGATAGAAACCATAAGGGTCTCAGGTTCTTAGCATACTGCCTGGCAAAACAGTGAGCATGTGTTAAGTGTTAGTTAACTTCTTGTTGTTTTTTTCTGGTTTTTTTTTTGTTTGTTTGTTTTTGTTTTTATGAAACTGTTATCTTGGTAACTAGACACGACCCAAATATTTTAACCAATTTCTTTGTTCCATTCTTCCAGATACCACCTCCATTGTGCTCAACCTTCTAAGCTGCTTTATTTTAACTAATTAATTGATATTAGGAATAATCAAGTTTCAGTGAAGGACACAGGTACAAGTCTTAGGGCATTTTATGTTCTGATCTAACTCAGAAGTTACCAAATGGTTTTCTATAAATGGACAGACAGAAAATATTTCAGGCTTTGAGAGCCACAGAGTCTCTGTTTCAATCAAGTCTGCCATTATAGGGCAAGTAGCTTTAGATAATATATAGGTGATACACACACATATAGGTGTGGCTCTGTTCCATAAAACTTAATCAGTGCAAAGTGAATTTGAATTTCATGATTTTCATGTGTCAGAAAATATTACTCATCTTTTGAGTTTCTTTTCAACCTTTAGAAAAACAAAGCAAATATAGTCTTAGTCTACACACAGATTGGACGGGAGCAGTATTTAGCCCTCAGGCTATAGTTTATCTAACTGTTAAAGCCACTATTTCTGCTAAGATTGTTTAAATGCTATATCTTGCATTCAAAGAGCAATTATATATAAATTCTTTCAAAATTCTTGACTATTCAGTAGTCAAATTAATGAAAATATCATATTAATGGTCTAGTATTATATTGTAATATTAACAGTCCTAAGAGTGAACAATGTTAGTTAGATATTATGAACACAATTTGGCACATTCCTTAATTTTATTTCCCCTGAAATGTAGAAATAAAGGGAAATTTAGACATTACTACTGAGGTTGTTCACTCTGAGACAGACAGAGAGAATGTAAACCAGCTTACTTGATCAATTTAATGAAATGTCAATTCTGGAGTTGTCCAATGACATAGCCATTGGAAGAACTGAGGGAGGCAAGATATTTGGAAAGAAGAAAAGGGTCTGTCTAGAGGAAAACTCTGATCTTGATTAAGATAGGGAAAAGGATTGGATGTGGATAATCAAATTGGACATTTCAACTTTGGTATCCAACACTGTCTGGTCAATTAATTGTGTGGCTTTGTTTGAGAATTTGGATTGTTCCAGATGGAAAAATAAATGGGACAGATCAGCCAATGAATAAAGGAACTCTATTAACTATACATCTATGCTCTATGAAAAATCTCTTGAAGATTCTAGAGTACATTAAGTACCACCCGATATTTATGTTGTCTTGGGGTTCCCCAACACAGAGAATGAGAAAAGAAGAGGAAGATACTAAGAGGGGAAGAAAATGGAAGACAGATCAATGTAAATGGGACCTATACAAGTTTATATCTGGAACTTCTAGAGCCTGATTATCATTAAGATCATTCAAGAATTTCATCTTTGTTGTGTTAACTTGGAAGAGGTTCAAGTTTAGAATACAGATGAATTTCTTAGGAGAACATTCATAGTTCCCTAAAATACACACAGGCAAACTACAATCCAGGAGTTAAAACAACTCACCTCTTGTTGTTGTAAATGAAGTTTACTGGAAGACAGCCATGACTATCCATTTATGTATTAATTATGACTATAGCAGAGTTGACCAATTTTGACAGAGATTCTATGGTCTAAAATATTTCCTACCTGGTTCTTACAGAGAATGTTTATATCCCGCCCTAAAATCTTACTATTCCAAGTGCATTCTGTAGACCAATAGCATCTGCATCACAAGAAAAATGGCCAGAAATGCAAACTCTTAGGCTCCCCCTTCAAATCTACTGAATCAGAATCTACATTTTAACATGATCCCCAAATGACATAATATCAATGACTGAAAAGAACTGCCCTAAAATAATTTCTTTTTGTTGACATATACATGAAACTCTCGATCATGTAGGGGGACATGATGTTTACCATTTGTGAAGAGTCCCATTTCTGGCATGCATTTGTGAAGATGAGACTTTCATTGCTCTCCCAACTGGATGAAACTTTGGTATTCATAAAAGTTACATTTCATAATCCTCAATCCAAACTTCTGATATGAAGATTATTATATCAAGAGGTCAAAACAAAGGCTGAAATATATGT
Organism: Puma concolor; assembly: GCF_028749965.1. Taxonomy (NCBI): domain Eukaryota; kingdom Metazoa; phylum Chordata; class Mammalia; order Carnivora; family Felidae; genus Puma; species Puma concolor. The sequence continues at coordinate 106,269,460 of NC_141675.1, read as the reverse complement.
AGCAATAGAATATTCTAATAACTCATAAATTACCATCTATGAGTCTTGAAAAGAAGGTCTCCTTTAAATTACCAACAGGCAATGAATGTACTACAACTAGCATGTGAGTTCACGTTCAGAAACTGTCTCATTTAAATGCTGTTCAGCTACAATAATAATATTTTTAAAACTGTTTACAGTTTTGTAGTTTAATCAATCTGAAGAGTTTTATTTTTATACTTCAGTCTCTTAATCAGATGTAAAGACAGAACTTGCATCTCATTAGTACAAGTACATGTTAAAAAGGAAAACACAGAAATGTGCTTTCTTGGCTGATGGACATGTAGCTCTATTTAATAGATACTTTATATTTAAGTATTTTATTATTAAGCTTAGTTCAGTATAAAAGCACATTTTCAATGTCATGAATACATAGCATGAATGATGTGACAAGCAATTTGCATTTATATAGCACCTTTCAAAGGTTTAGGAATGCAAAGCAAAGCATAAATGCTTGTGTAACTTTGCAATTAAGAATTCACTTCTAATTACTCCTACTTAAATGTGCAGTCTCTTTTTAATCACAACATTTTTACACCTGTGGGTAAGTGCTCTGACAGAGCCTTAGCCTTATCTCCAAAGCATGCAAACTGCATGACTGGGTTTTGTAATGAAAGCTATGTTTGCCAGGGGGGAAATGATCACAGTCATGTAGTGCCAGTAACAATATTAAAAACATAGCTATATTTAAAGGCATTATTCTTTTAGGTTATGTACTCATTCATATCAACACCCCCCACCCCCCAAAACACACAAACGCATGTCCAGCTCTGGAGCAGGCATGAGTTTTAGGCCCGGATACACTTCTGCTACCACCAGGAAGTCAAGAGATGAGATCTGAAAACCAGCTTGTAAACGTATGCTTGCCTGTAGTAAATCTTCAGCTACTGGAGCTACAATTGCTAGCATGTGTGAGATTCCTAGTTTTCTTGTATAACCAAGGGACCAGTAAATAATACGATGTTTTTAAAAAATGATATCCTGCTACTAGGGGAAAGCACAATTCAGCTGCAACATATGGTTCTGGAGGGCTACAGACTCGTAAATGGGGTTGAGGAAAGAAAAGCAATTCTGGGAAGGTGGTTGTAACTAAAGAGAAGGCCCTGGTGACAACTATCTACATAACCGACTGCAGTAAAGCATGAAGCTCCATTTTCAAAAGCTGATTAGAAAGAAGATTTATTAAGAACCTATGATGATCTGGGGACCAGTGTAACACAAATAGACAAGGCATGGATCCTGCACCTTGAAAGGCTGCCAATAAGCAGCAGAACCGGGTGAGCCAAGAAGCAAATACATTTCAAAATTCATAGTCAGTCAAGAAAAATTAGAAGAAATCAGAAGTTCCTGGATTTTCAATAAAGTATTAATTGTGTGACAAGGAACTCTAAAATTGACTGTCCACTTTAAAAATAAATATCGAGTCCTTCCAAGATACCAGATATTGTGTTCATCTCGGATGATTAAAATGAAAACAATCACAGCAATAATAACAACAACAATAATAATAAAGATGATGATCATAAAGGGGTCTTGGGGAAATCACATAACACTTCTTGCATTCAGGAGAGTCACGGGATAGAGGGCATGGAAGAAATAACTAAACACTATCATGTATTCTTTTATAAGCTTGTGTGGAGTGCTCTGAGAGCAGAGAACAGGGAATATTTAATTCTGTTGGTCTTTGGGAAAGGCTTCAGAGAGACAAGGACATTTCAGGACAAATGTGAAATACTAGTAGGATTCTGCCGGCCACAATGTTGGTGAGAGAGAGAGTAATATCAGGGAGTAGGAACATTCCAATATGAATATTCACACAAATTCTTTGTATGACCCTTGACTTTATACCTAAGCATTGTCATAACAGCACGTTAATTGGGAGTACAGGTTCAAAAGTCAAATTGTCTCTATTCCAGTCTAAATGTGTGACTTTGGACAAGTTACTTAACCTGCCTGAGTCTCAGTTTCCTCACCTGTGTAATGGGGAACAGATAGAATATACCTCTGAGGATCACTGTAAGAACTTAACAGCACTTTTTTTGACATATGACTAACATTTAGTAAATACTAGCTGTTGGTTTTGTTTTGTTTTGTTTTGTTTTACTTCTGTATCTTTTTAGGTAAAGCTAGAGCCATTACCAGTATATGGTGAATGAAGCATGAAAATAAGCCCCCCCTCCCCCCACCTAGTACTTTAGGAAGCCCATCTGTTGCTAATTTCTGATGGGAAAAATGATGGTGCTGCCATTTGAAAAGTAAAACACAATACCCTTTAAGTCTGCTTCTTTTCCCACTCCCATTTCCAGTACACATATTTAGTCTTTACAATTATCATTATGAGGAAGATAGTATTATTATTATATCCACTTTACGAATGGGAACTGAGCCTAAGAAATAAAATGATTCTGCAACTTCAAGAGCCAGGAACTCGTGAAGCCATGATTAACATTTAGGTGTTCTAACTAGGGAAACCAAGTATTAACCACTTTACTGAAATGTCCTAAATTAGTTTGGTCCAAAATAATCACCCCTCAGGAACTGAAGCATCAAAGGAGCTCAGATTCCATTTCCAGCAGGGGTGGGGATGAGGGGTGGTCTAGAAATTCTGAAAGACTCCTCTAACTAAAATCCTTAAAAATACTGGATTGAAAAACGTTTGGTGAGTTTGTCACAAATGGAAGGAATCTGCAGAGAGCAAGAATTATGTGAAAACAGGGATACTAGGAGATAAATGATCCATGAAAAGTTTTCAACAAGAAAATTTCTATTGACTCTGGGAGATTTTAAGCTACAATTTTGACGGCCACATAGTGTAGGAGACAGAGGTAAAGACTAAAGTTCACCAAACATGAGTAGCCTAATAGATAATTTCCTCATATAACTAAGGTCCTCAGAGGAAATCAGGAAAGAAGTAAGAAGAGCCCCTTTGCCAGGGCTATATGACTCCATAATACACAGCACAAAGAACTGGAATAGATGAGACAATGATTAAGATAGTTAGGAGCCATTTTGCTAGTTTCTTCCATGCTGACAAACCAACAGAATCGTTCATGCAGTAGCGTTCTTTTATTTGTCTTCATCCAAAATCTTACTACATGAATACCAGACTGCTATTGTATGGAAAGTTACTTGAACTTTCACTGTAGACTTATTGGCTAACCAATACTAATTTCTGACAATAACAACTACAACAACAAACATACCAGAAAGAAGAATCAGTCTCCAGCCTTATACATTTTTTTATCTATTATCTAGAAATGCTCGCCAGACTTAATAATTTTGTTTCAGAACTAACATTCTTAATTTAAATGAATTTTAGAAGTTAAAATTAATTCTCAATGAACTTTTGGCTTTATATTTTCTCAAATAGACAGCACCCCAAATCTCACTCCAATGATATCTCTCCATGTCATTTTTTGTTAATTACAGGTATACCTCAGACATATTGTGGGTCAAATTCCAGACCACTGCAATAAAGTGAGTATCACAATAAAGCCAATCAAATATTCTGGTTTCCAGTGCATATACGAGTTATGTTCACCTCACACTGTTGTCTGTTCAGTGTACAACAGCATTAATTCTAGAAAAACAATGTAGATACCTTAATTAAAAATTACTTTGTTGCTAAAAAAAAATGACTTTTTTTTTTACCATTATGTGAGCTTTCAGTGAGTCATAATCTTGTGATGGTGGAGGGTCTTACCTCAATGGTGACGGTCACTGACTGATCAGGGTGGCAGTTGCCGAGGGCTGGAGTGTCTGTGGCAATTTCTGAGAAGACAACAATAAAGTTTGCTGCATTAACTGACTTTTCCTTTCACAAACAATCTCTCCATAGCATGTGGTACAGTTTGACAGCATTTTGCCCTCAGTAGAACTTCTTTCAAAATTGGAATCAATCCTCTCAAATGCTGCCACTGCTTTGTCAATTAAGTTTATGAAATATTCTAAATCCTTTATTGTCATTGCAACAATCTTCATAGCAGCTTCATAGTTTCTATCTCAAGAAACCACACTCTTTGCTCATCTATAGGAAGCAACTCTTCAATCACTGAAGATTTATCAAGATGTTGAGGCAGTTCAGTACATCTTCAGTCTCCACTTCTAATTTTAGATCTTTTGCTCTTTCCTCCACATCTGTGTTACTTCATCCACTGAAATCTTGAACTCCTCAAAGTCATCCATGAGGGTTGGGATCAGCTTCTTCCAAACTCCTGTTGATGTTGATATTTTGACCTTATTCCATAAATCATGAATGTTCTTAATTGTATATGAAATGTTGAATCCTTTCCAGAGATTTTAATTGACTTTGTCCAGATCCACCATGTGAATCACTACCTATGGCAGCTATAGCCTTATGAAATGTGTTTCTTAAATAATAAGATTTGAAAGGTGAGAGTACTCCCTGATCCATGGGCTGCAGCTTGGGTACTGGGTTAGCAGGCATGAAAACAACACTAATCTCATTGTACATCTCTATCAGAGTTCTTGTGTGACCAGGTGCATTAACAATAAGCAGTAATATTTTGAAAAGAATTTTTTTTTCTTAGCAGTAGATCTCAACAGTGGGCTGAACGTATTCAGTAAACCATGTTGTGAACAGACACGCTGTTATCCAGGCTTTGTTGTTCCACTTATAGAGCATAGGCAGAGTAGAATTAGCATAATTCTGAAGAGCCCTAGGATTTTCATAATGGTAAGTGAGCACGGGCTTCAATTTAAAGTCACCAGTTCCATTGGCCCCTCATAAAAAAGTCAGCCTGTCCTATAAAGCTTTAAGCCAGGCATTGACTTCTCCTCTCCAGCTACAAAAGTCCTAGCTGGCATCTTCTTCCAATAGAAGGCTGTTTCATCTCCATTGAAAATCTTTTGTTTAGTGTAGCCACCTTCATGATTGATCTTAGCTAGATCTTCTGCATAACTTGCCTCAGTTTCTACGTCAGCACTTGCTGCTTCACCTTACACTTTTATGTTATGGAGATGGCCTCTTTCCTTAAGCTTCATGAACCAACTTCTGTTTGCTTCAAACTTTTCTTCTGCAGCTTCGTCAGAAAAGAGTTAGGGCTTTGCTCTGGAATAGGCTTTGGCTTAAGGGAATTCTGTAGCTGGTTTAATCTTTTTTTTAAAATTATTTATTTATTTTTTAAATTTACATCCAAGTTAGTTAGCATATAGTGCAACAGTGATTTCAAGAATAGATTCCTTAATTCCCCTTAGTAATTCAGCCCATTCCCCCTCCCAAAACCCCTCTAGAAACCCTTTGTTTGTTCTCTATATTTAAAAGTCTCTTATGTTTTGTCCCCCTCCCTGTTTTTATATTATTTTTGCTTCCCTTCCCTTATGTTCATCTGTTTTGTCTCTTAAATTTCTCATATGAGTAAAGTCATATGATATTTGTCTTTCTCTGACTAATTTCATTTAGCATAATACCCTCTAGTTCCATCCACATAGTTGCAAATGGCAATATTTCATTATTTTTGATTGCCGAGTAATACTCCATTGTGTGTGTGTGTGTGTGTGTGTGTGTGTGTGTGTGTGTGTGTGTGTATCACATCTTATTCATCCATTCATCTATAGACGGACATTTGGGCTCTTTCCATACTTTGGCTATTGTTGATAGTGCTGCTGTAAACATGGGGGTGCATGTGTCCCTTCGAAACAGCATACCTGTATCCCTTGGATAAATACCTAGTAGTGTAATTGCTGGGTGGTAGGGTAGTTCTATTTTTAACTTTTTGAGGAACCTCCATACTGTTTTCCAGAGTGGCTGCACCAGCTTGCATTCCCACCAGCAGTGAAAAAGAGATCCTCTTCCTCTGCATCCTTGCCAACATCTGTTGTTGCCTGAGTTGTTAATGTTAGCCATTCTGGCAGGTGTGAGGTGGTATCTCATTGTGGTTTTGATTTGTATTTCCCTGATGATGAGTGATGTTGAGCATTTTTCATGGGTCGGTTGGCCATCTGGATGTCTTCTTTGGAAAAGTGTTTATTCATGTCTTTTGCCCATTTCTTCACTGGATTTTTTGTTTTTTCCATGTTGAGTTTGATAAATTCGTTATAGATTTTGGATACTAACCCTTTATCTTATATGTCATTTGCAGACATCTTCTCCCATTCTGTTGGTTGCCTTTTAGTTTTGCTGATTTCTTCCTTTGCTGTGCAGAAGTCTTTTATTTTGATGGGTCCCATTTTTGCTTTTGTTTCCCTTGCCTCTGGAGACGTGTTGAATAAGAAGTTGCTGCAGCTGAGATCAAAGAGGTTTTTGTCTGCTTTCTCCTCAAGGATTTTGAGGGCTTCCTGTCTTACATTTAGATCTTTCATCCACTTTGAGTTTATTTTTGTGTATGGTGTGGAAAGTGATCCAGGTCCATTTTTCTGCATGTTGCTGTCCAGTTTTCCCAGCGCCACTGGGATCTTTGTCAAAGATTAGTTGGCCATATGTTTGTAGGTCCATTTCTGGGTTCTCTATTCTGTTCCATTGATCTGGGTTTCTGTTTTTTTGCCAGTGCCATACTGTCTTGATGATTACAACTTTGGAATACTGCTTGAAGTCCAGGATTGTGATGTCTCCTGCTTTGGTTTTCTTTTTCAAGATTGCTTTGGCTATTTCGGTTCTTTTCTGGTTCCATACATATTTTAGGATTGTTTGTTCTAGCTGTGTGAAGAATGCTGGTGTTATTTGATAGGGATTGCTGTATGTAGTTGGTTTGATATTGTGTGTAGACCACTAAAACTTTCTCCATATCAGCAATAAGGCAGCTGCACTTTCTTATCATTAGTGTGTTCACTGGAGGAGCACTTTTAATTTCCTCAAGAATTTTTCCTTTACTTTCACACTTGGCTCACTGATGCAAGAGGCCTAGCTTTTGGTCTATCTCAGCTTTTGACATGGCTTCCTCACTGAGCTTTATCATTTAGCTTTTGATTTAAAGTGAGAGGAATGCTATTCTTCCTTTCTGTTCAATACTTAGAAGGCAGTATAAGCTTATTAATTGGCCTAATTTCAATATTGTTGTGTGTCAGGGAATAGGGAGGCCGGAGAACAGGGAGAGAGTCAGGGGAATAGTCAGAACACACACAACATTTATTGACTAATTTTGTCATCTTATATGGGTACTGTTCATGGCCCCCTAAAACAATTATAATAGTAACATCCAATCACAGATCATAGATCATAACAAATATAATGATAATGAAAAAGTCTGAAAATTATCAACATTACCAAAATGTGACCCAGACATGCACTGGGCAAATGCTGTCGGAAAAATGCACTGGTAGACTTTCTTACCACAGGGTTATCACAAATCTTCAATTTGTACAAAATGTGGTATCTTCAAAGTGCAATAAAGCAAAGGGCAATAAAATGCAGTATGCCTGATATGCCAGTTATATCTGAATAAATCTGAAAAAAAATTCTTGCAAAACATAAATTAAAAACTTATACAATATGCTAGATGGCAATTATCAGATGTGCCCCAGACATCATTTGAGGACCTGCCAAGACCGTGTCAATGGTGAAGATATGCTCTTCCTCCTTGTCTTGTACAGTGGAGATCTAGTGGAAATGTAGTGGAGATCTAATGGCAGTCAGAATCACATGACAAAATATATCTATTCAACTGATTATAAAGGAAGAGTAAGGTCTATCTGAGCCCCATGCCCAGAGATGCACAAACAAACCTATAAATAGCATATGATTCCTAGAGGCATTTAAATATCACATCTACCTCAGGCGGTCACCAGAAAGATATAATACATATACTAATGAATAAACAACTGGTAGCTTTTATTCAGAGCAAACTTCTATTGCTCTATGACTATAAAGAAAGTAATTCTGAAACAAACACTGTCTTACAGTACTTTCATAGGACAAAAGAAAACAAATTGTATGTCTGAAACTAAATCCATAGAAAATCTTCCTTTCAACTATGATTTCTTTCTTTCATACATTCATGAAACATGCCAGAACTGCCCAGAAATGAATGAGTTATAAAGGTCTTTTCTCCAAAGATATAATTGACCTTCATATAAGACTTCACTTATTCATTTAAAAATTTTTGTTTAAATTTAAAACTACTAAAATTATTGATGCTGGCTCTCTCAAAAGGAAGATTTCAGGGGAAAAAAAAACAGAAAAAAAATTAAAACCCAGTGTCTCTGAGGCTCCTACCTGATGCATAATTGAGTTGGAAACCCTTTAGGTATGCTGTTATCATTCCAGTGAATTCAGTCTACATTTATGAGTAGAGAAGAGCCTTTGCCAGATATGGTTTCAAAAACCTCAGACCAAATATATGTAATTATTTTTTATGCACTGAACATTTTTTTTCTTGAAGTAATAACCAAATGCCTGACTAAAAAAAAAAAAAAAAAAAGGAAAAAAGACCCAAGCAAAAAAAATCCATTTCACGTTCCAATTATCCAAGTTGTAGAAGAAAGTATAACTTTTAAATTATAAGCGATACAGAAATACTTCTATTATAAAAGAGAAACATCAAGTATAAGAAGGGCTTTCATTAACCAAAATTGCAAAGATGGTTTTATTCCTTGTTACTTTGAAACCATATATATAAATGAATATATATGAATACCTATTGAACATATGTTAACACATAAATGCATATATGTAAATATGCATATAAGAAAGAGTTTTGGTAGCATAAGGGGTTGGAAACAAGTGCTCCTAAAAACTCCTACATATATATGTCTATGTGGATTCAACCTTCTAGAATATATTGTAATATAATAGTAGCTACCCATTGTCAGGTCTGCATTTTGCATAGCATTCCATGGCTTGAATTCTTTCTCCACTTACTGGGTGTAAGTTGTGAGTCACCATCTCTGTTTACAAAGTGGTGTTAAGCAAGTGTCTCATTTACAAGCACACTCTACTCATAAGCAAGCATCAGCTTTCCTCCCCGCAGTTGTAAAAAAAGTACTTATCTGAAGATGAATTTCCATTCAGCTTGAAATGCTTTGCTGTTTCTCACTTCCCTCGTTAGTGCCAAGTGATTGGCAAGTTACCCTCCAGACAGGGCACCATCTTCTATGTGTCGATTTAGAAGTAAGTGCCCAATAAAGCATAGCCAAAAGGAAATATATAAATCTGTTTTGAAATTCAATAAATTTATAAGCCATGCTACTCACCAAGGCCTGTGGGAGCATATACATCATAAAACACCGCTGTAAAGCTATAAATATTTCAAGCAGTTAGTAACGGCTGAGAGCACATCGCTGAAAGCCTGGTTAAAGCTGGGCAGTGCATGATGCCCTAGTCCGAGTTGGTACAAGGTCTTTGGAGTAGTTTGTTTTTCTAGGCAAATGAAAAGGCACAGTCCCAGCTGTTATCTAGCATTCCTTTATTTTAGGTTGCAGAGGTGCTGGAAATGCCTCAAACTCAACTCTGGTTCTGTTTATTCTCTCTCATAATCTTCTTTCCTTCTGTCACCCATTCTGTGGGGCCTGTTTCCCACCAGTTCAGATACAAGGAAGAAATGAGCTGTGCAGGAGATGTTGTAGGAAAACTAAGGTTGGCACATGGCAAGATTGGTCTCAGCACTTTCTTGGGTTATTGTGTCTCTGCCTCAGCTTTCAATCTGGAGCGACCCCATTCTACCCACTATTTTCTTCTTGGATGCAACTGTGTTTTATTTCACTACTACTTCCTCTTTGTTTTTCTTCCTGCTGCTATATTTGGATATAGACTATATCCTAATATGGGCATTTTAGGATTTAGCTGCTTTCTATGAGCATAGGATATTTAACAGATCAATATATTATGATCAAAAAGACCAAAGCTTACGTTATGGTCAATTCTGTAAATTTTGTCCATTTACCATCACTAATTTGGAAGTTTTATACTTTCCTGTAGTGTATTATTCTAGTATCATTTAGTTTATCAATACCTTTTTGGTGGTTATTCTAAAAATTTTGGTATACAGTTAACAAAATCTAAAGTAAATTACTATCTTTACATTCTTCCTGAATAAAAATAAATCTGAGAGTATTTTAACTTCATTTAATTCCTCCCAATGTATATGCTATTTTGGTCAAATACTTCTTTGTCCCACAAATTATACATTATTGTTTTATATTATTGTTTGTTAAGATTGAACCAAATAAATATTGTGATATTTGCTCATTATTATTCATTCTTGAGTCTTACACCTTCCTTCAGAGATCTTTTTGCTAAAGGGCCGCCTTTAGAAATGTCTTTCTAGTGAAGGTGTTCTGGTGATCAACTCTAACTTTGTCAAAAATGCTGTAAAAATAATATAGCCTCTCTTCTTTCAGCCCTTTAAAGATACTATTTCTCATTTTTGCTGCTAATGTTGATATTAAAAAGTTAAGTGACTGTCAAACTGAAATTTCCTCTGACTCTAAATCTTGGCTTTGCTTTTGGTCATCTGCCTTTACCACATTGTCTGGTGATGGTCTTCTCTTTATTTTTTCTCCAGAGGACACAATATCTTGAATCTGACCATTGGTTTTTTTCACCAGTTTTGAACTATTCTCAGTCATTATTTTTTCTGAGATGGCTTTTCTCTCATTAGATATGGGTTAGATCTTAATCTTTTCCTCTGTTTCTTCATCTCAACTTCATACATTTCATTTTTTCTTTTTGCCTTTCTGTTTTATTTTCATCTTAAGATATTTCTTCCAATGTTCTGGTGTCACATTCCCCTATGTTTTCATATGTCTTGAGACATATTTTTGTTAATACATTAGTATTTCTATTTGGTAAATACAAGGGGTGGAATTGTGGGGTCAGAGGGAAGGTAACCATTTAGCTGTGTGAGAAAGTGCCTAATTATTAGTGCAAGTATTTGTACTATTTTATATTCCCACAAGAGATTACTTCCACCTCTTAAGACTTAGTAGTATCAGTACTTTTTACTTTAGCCATTCTAGTGATCTAACATTGTATTTCACTATGATTTGAATTTATGGCTCTCCAATATCTCATAACATTAACATGTCTTGTGCACACTGCCATTGTCTTCGTCTTATTTTGATAAGTGCCTGTTGAAATCATTTGCTTATTGTTATTGCTTTATTTGTCTTTTCATCACCGTATTACTTTGCTTTTATATATATATATATTTTCACCCAATAATGGCATGTCTTTTCATTTCTTTAACATTGTCTTTTGAATAGCAGAGTATTTTTTATTTTTACTTAGGCCAATTTGTCATTTTTAAAAATAGTGCCTTTTGTACACTTAGAAATATTTCAGTTTTATTCTTCTTTTACAATTCTATTATGGCTAGTTGAGGTCTTTGTATTTCTTAACAACTTTGTCATTTTATGCCAAAAAAAGCCTGCTTTAATTTTGACTTGGATGAGCATTAAATCTATAAATCAATTTACTGATTGTTAACATATTAATATTAAATCTTCTAACTCATGAACATTGCATATTTCTTCATTTATTTAAGTATTCTCATTAGTGTGCTGGTAAATATTTAATCATCAGCTCTCCAGAATACATAGCTCTCATGTGTAGCGTTTGTTGATTTCTATGGTATAAATACTCCTAGCATAACTCATCTCTGGTTACCACTGTGATGTAACTTGAACAGGAAGTTGGGAAAGTGGGCTCGAGTATACCACCAGGGTTTCATTAGTGTGGTGTAGTGATTTTGCGAATTGTTAAATTCATTTTTCTAAAACTTTTATGTCTTTTGAGGCTAACCCAAATGGGACATAATTTCATTTTCCAAATGTTTGTTTCTAGAATAATTGGAATACTATTTATGTTTACATTGTCCTATATTCTGTTACTTTGCCTTATTCATTTGTTAATTCTAATAGGTTTTCCTGTAAATTCTTAAGGATTATTTAGGTATAAAATGATGACATCATCTATGAGTAGAGATATTTTTAAGTTATGTCATGTTCAGCTTCATGCTTTTGATTTTTCTTGCCACAATACACAGAATTTGTAATTTTCATCTATCCAAGAGTAAACCCAATAAAAGCTGCCCCATTATTTAAATTAAAATGTTATCCTTTTTTTGAGTGGAAAAGAGGTGTATAAATTCTGCCCCAAATATCTGAATTAAAGTTTACTATTAGGAATTCCCAAAGAAGATATGTATTTTTTTAATGTTTTAGTGATTTTTAGTATATTCATTATGCTGTTCACTCATTATTACTATCTAATTTAAGAACATTTTCATCATTCCCAAAAGAAACTCCATCCATATTAGCAGTTAGTTTCAATTCCCCTTCTCCCACCATCCCCTGCAACCACTAATCAACTTTCTTTCTTGGTTGATTTGCCTATTCTGGATATTTCATATAAATGGAATCACACAATATATGGCTTTTTGTGTCTGGCTTCTTTAATTTAGCATACTGTTTTCAAGGTTCATCTATGTTTTATCATACAATAGTACTTCATTCTTTTTTATGAGTGAATAATAACCTATTGTATAGATATACCACATATTGCTTATCCATTCATCAGCTGAACTTTTAGGTTATTTCCACTTTTGGGGTATTATGAATAATGTTCCTACAAACATACATATGCAAGTTTTTGTGGACATATGTTTTCAATTCTCTTAGGTATACAACTAGGAGTGAAATTTCTGGGTCATATGCTAACTTCCTCAACTTTTTGAGGAACTGCCAAATTGTCTTCCACAATGGCTACACCATTTTGCATTCCCACCAGCAATATAAGAGTTCAAATTTCTCCACATTATTGCTAACATTTGTTATTTTCTGCTTTGTTTTTTTCTTAGTAGCCATCCTAGTGGGTGTAAAGTAGTATCTCATTGTGATTTTGATGGAAATATTCTAAAATTAGATAGTAATAATGAGTGAACAGCATAATGAATATACTAAAAATCACTAAAACATTAAAAAATACATATCTTCTTTGGGAATTCCTAATAGTAAACTTTAATTCAGATATTTGGGGCAGAATTTATACTACCTCTTTTCCACTCACAAAAAGGATAACATTTTAATTTAAATAATGGGGTAGCTTTTATTGGGTTTACTCTTGGATAGATGAAAATTACAAATTTTGTGTATTCATTGTGGCAAGAAAAATCAAAAGCATAAGGCATAAAGCTGAACATGACATAACTTAAAAATATCTCTACTCATAGATGATGTCATCATTTTATACCTAAATAATCCTTAAGAATTTACAGGAAAACCTATTAGAATTAACAAATGAATAAGGCAAAGTAACAGAATATAGGACAATGTAAACATAAATAGTATTCCAATTATTCTAGAAACAAACATTTGGAAAATGAAATTATATCCCATTTGGGTTAGCCTCAAAAGACATAAAAGTTTTAGAAAAATAAATTTAACAATTTCTTCCAATCCATGAGCATGGGATTTCTTTGTTTCATCTTCACTTCTTTGATTAGGTTTATTCCTGGATGTCCTATTATTTTTGTAAATGACACTATTTTCTTAATTTCTCTCCTGCTACTTCATTATTTATCTATAGAAATGCAACAGATATCTGTAGATTGATTTTGTATCCTAAGAATTTACTGAATTTGTTAATCAGTTCTACCATTTTTTTTTTTGTAGTCTTTCAGGTTTTTTATATAGAAGATCATGTCATCTGCAAATGATTAAAGGTTTACCTCTTCCTTACTGATTTGGTATTTGGTATTTGGCTATTTCCTTTTGTTGTCTGATTGCTGTGGCTAGCACTTCCAGTACAATGTTGAATAAAAATTGTGAGTGAACATCCTCGTCTTGTTCCTGACCATAGGGGAAAGGCTGTCAGTTGTTTCCCCACTGAGTCTGATGTTAGTTGTGGATTTTTCATATATGACCTTTATTTTGTTGAGGTATGTTCCCTCTATCCATACTTTGTTGACAGTTTTTATCATGAATGGATGCTGTATTTTATCAAATGCTTTTTCTGCATCTATTGCAATGATTATGTTTCTTATTCTTTCTCTTATCGATTTGGTGTGTCACATTGATTTGCAGATATTAAACCACCTTAACAACACAGGAATAAACCCCACTTGATTGTGGTGAATGATTTTTTTAATGTATTGTTGGATTTGGTCTTCTGGTGTATGTTGAGGATTTTTGCATCTTTGTTTATCAGAGATACTGGCCTAGAGTTCTCTTTTTTTTGTGATGTCTTTTATCTTATTTTGGTATTAAGGTAATTCTGGCCTCATTGAATGAATTTGGAAGTTCTCCTTCCTTTTCTAATTTTTGGAATAGTTTGAGAAGAATAGATATTAACTCTACTTCAAATATTTGGTACAATTTGCCTGTGAAGCCATCTGGTCCTGGGCTTTTGTTTGTTGAGAGTGTTTTGATTACTGATCCAATTTCTTTGTTGGTTATAAGTCTATTCAAATTTTCTATTTCTCCCTGTTTCAGTTTTGGTAATTTATGTTTCTAGGAATTTATCCATTTTATGTAGATAGTCCAATTTTGGCATATAGTTTTTCATAATATTCTTTTATCATTGTTTGTATTTTCTGTGGTGTTGAGTGTTATTTTGCCTCTCTCATTTGCGTCTTTGTTTACTTGAGTCTTTTTCTCTTTTTTTCTTGATGAGTCTGACTAGAGGCTTATCAATTTTATTGAGTTTTTTAAAAGAACTAACTCTGGTTTCATTGATCCATTCTACTGGTTTTGTTGTTGTTGTGGTTTTGTTTTAATTTCTACATCATTTACTTCTGCTCCAGTCTTTATTATTTCCTTCTTTCTTCCATTCTTACCTTTTGTTTGTTGTTCTTTTTCTAGCTCCTGCAGGTGAAAGGTTAGGTTGTTTATTTGAGATTTTTCTTGCTTCTTGAGTAAACCTGTATTGCTATAAATTTCCCTCTTAGAACCATTTTTGCTGCATTACAAAGGTTTTGGATCACTGTGTTTTCATTTTTATTTGTTTCTGTGTACTTTTTTATTTCTTGTTTTATTTCCTGATTGACTCATTCACGCTTTAGTAGCATATTATTTAACCTGCATGTATTTAGAGTCTTTCCAGATTTGTTCTTTGGTTGACATCTAGTTTCATCGTGTTGTGGTCAGAAAAGATGCATGGTATGACTTTAATCTTCTTGAATTTATTGAGCCCTGTTTTGTGGCCCAATATGTAATATATTCTAGAGAATGTTCTGTGTGAACTTGAAAAGAATGTGTATTCTGCTGTTTTAGGGTGGACTATTCTGAATATATCTGTTACACATCCATCTATTTCAGTGTATCATTCAAAGCCAATATTTCTTTGTTGATTTTCTGTTTAGATGATCTGTCCATGATGTAAGAAGGGTATTAAAATCCCCTATTCATAGTGTATTATTATCAATTAGTTCCTTTATGTTTGTTAATAACTATATTATATATTTGGGTGCTCTGTGTTGGGTGCATATTTAGAATTGTTATGTCTTCCTACTGGATCATCCCCTTTATTATTATATAGTGTCCTTCTTTGTCTCTTGTTAGAGTCTTTGTTTCAAAGTCTATTTTGTCCAATGTAAGTATTGATGCTCCAGCTTTATTTTGACATCCATTTGCATGATAGATGTTTCTTCATCCCCTCACTTTCAATCTTCAGGTGTCTTTCAGTCTGAAATGAAAAATCCCCTGCTAGCTTTATAAGGTTTCTCTATGCTACTGTCCTCTTTTGTCTTGCTGCTTTAAAATTTTGTTCTTTATCACTATATTTTGCCAACTTAATTACAATATGTCTTGGATCTGTTTTTTTTAATTTTGTTGGGGGTTCTGTGTGTCTCCTGGATATCTGTTTCTTTCCCCAGATTAGGCAAGTTTTCAACTATTATTTCTTCAAATAAA
This sequence comes from Puma concolor, assembly GCF_028749965.1. NCBI lineage: Eukaryota > Metazoa > Chordata > Mammalia > Carnivora > Felidae > Puma > Puma concolor. The sequence continues at coordinate 106,253,617 of NC_141675.1, read as the reverse complement.
TTTACTGCCCCCTTTTATCTCTCTTCTTGTGGGACTCCTATGGTACAAATGTTACTATGTTTGATGCAGTCCCTGAGTTCCCTAAATCTATTCTCATTTTGCATAATTCTTTTTTCTCTTTTGTTCAGCTTGATTACTTTCCATTACTCTGTCTTCTGGGTCATTAATTCATTCCTCTGCTTCTTCCAGCCTGCTGTTCATTCCGTCAAGTGCATTTCTCATTTTGTTTATTGAGCCCTTTATCTCTGCTATATTATTCCTTATCTCTATATTAAAAGTCTTACTCATGTCTTTTACTCTTTTCTCAAGTCTAATGAGTATCTTTATGATCACTGTTTTAAATACACCATCGGGAATGTTACTTATACCTGTTTCACTTACATTTGATTCCTGTAGGTGGTTCTGTGTTATACTGAGGGGCTGAGGAGAGAAGTGGTTGCCAGCCAGTTCCTTTGTTCCCAGAAAGGTCTCTCCATGTATGCTGCCTCTCTGGGATACACTCTGACATGAGCAAATAACTTCCCCACTGTGTACCCCAAGTGTTCCCCAGAACAGTTTCCAGGCTGTACATCTGCCTTCTCCACAAAAGCACAATGCCCTCCCAGCTCTATCCCAGCCAAGCCCAGTGACCTTTAAAACTCCAGGCTTTAAGCCCTGCTGGTTGCCAGAAGTCACGAAATTTGTCCCTTCTCACTTTCCAAGCCAATTGCTATGGGGATTCGTTTTCCTCGTGTGCTTCCCTGTGTGTTAGTCTGTCTCCTCCTCTTCTCTATGACCATGACTCCCTCCCCACCACAGTGGCAATCATCTGTTTCTCTCCCAAACCACATCTCCACACTTCCTACCTTCTTTGATGCAGCCTCTTCTCTACCTGTAGTTGTGGAGTTTGCTCTGTCAATCTTCTTGTCGATTTCTGGGGTATTTAGGATGATGTGATAGTTATCTAGTTGTATTTGTGGGACCAGGCAAGCGTAGGGCCCTCCTAACTCCACCCTCATCTTCTAACTCTTGTACTCTCTGTTCTAATTGCTTGTTCTATATGCCAGTCCTTGTGCCAGCCCACCCTGTCTTGATTACTAAAGCTTTGTAGTAAGTTTGGAAATCAAGAATGTGAGTCTTCCAACTGTGTTCCTTTTCAAGCTTGTTTCAGCTATTTTGTGTTGGAAGATACATATGCTTTTAAAAATTCTTTGTTCTTCTGGATCTAAGACTAATACTGGAAAATATCACCACTAACTTTCTGCAAGTCATGATTTGTCCTAGCTAACTCAGTTGACAGTGCCTTCTGTGGATTATCTCTGACCCCAATTGGGCCCAAGACATCTTGCCTCTTCCCTGGAATATTGCCTTTTAAAACCCAGGCCATATATTTATGAAAAATCAATAGCATACATCATACTTAATGATGAAAGAAAAAATGGTTCCACCCTCCAGTTTCTCAAGGCTGCTGTAATATATTGCTATGAACTTGGTGGCTTAAAACAACAGAGATGTATTTTCTCATAGTTCTGAAAGTCAGAAGTCTGTAATCAACATGTCATAAGGCCATGCTCTCTCTGAAGGTTCTAGGAAGAAACCTTTTTTGCCTCTTTCAGTTTCTCATAACTCTGTACATTCCTTGAGTTGTAGCAGTTTAATTCTAGTCTCTTCCTCCATCGTTACATGCGGGCTCTCTTGTGTGTATCTCCATGAGTGTTTTTCTGCTTTCTATTAGAATACAATCATTGGATTTAGGGCCCACCTTAACCCAGTATATCTCATTGAAATCCTGACTTCATTACATATGCAAAGACTTTGCTTCCAAAAAAGTTATAATCTGAGATCCCAGGTAGATACAAATTATAGAGGGACACTATTTAACTCGATAAACACCCTAAAATTAAGAACAAGGCAAGACAGATGTTCAACAAGGTAATGCAATTAGGCAAGAATAGAGGCAAATTAATTGAAAAGAAACAAAAAAATTGCATTTAGTCACATGACCTGATTGTAAATGTGAAAAATCACAAGAAATTTATAAAAAGCTTACAGTATTAATATATGAATTTAGGAAGGTCACACAATACAAGTCACTATTTTAAAAAATATACTTCTATAGTATGCAAGGAAAATTTGGAAATTGAACTTAAAGTTAACATTCATAATACTGTAAAAAACGTGAAATAATTAGCACTAATTTTATAAAAATATGTATAAGGCCTATATACTGAAAACTGTGTGTCTCATATTTAGAACAAACATTGACTTAATGCTAATTATTCAGCATTTAGGGATTAATAAATCTTGTTGATACCATTCTCAACACATTTACTAATATTTTGATTTGTTTGCTTTAATTGTTTTAGTTTTTTTCCCTCAATCTCTTAATTTTCAGCAGCTACTAATGCATTAGAGAAGTGGGTGGTATTTATTATTTTTCACCAAAATAATATCGTGTCTTATTTTAAACTGTTTTAACGTGAATGAGGTACAAGTAAATATATTAAACAAAATACTGTATTAAAAAAGAAACATTATAATTTTAACTAAAAACATGTCACATTTAAAATTTCTTCCAGCTTTATCAAATTATAACTAACAAATAAAATTGTAAGATATCTGAAGTGTAAAACGTGATTTGATATACATATACATCGTAGAAGAACTCTTCCCATTGAGTTAATTAACACATCCGTCATCACACATATTCACATTTGTTTTGGAGTGAGAACATTTAAATTATACTCTCCTAGCAAATTTCAATTATATAATACAGTGCTATCCACTACAGTCACCATGTTATACATTAGATCCTCAGGCCTTATTCATCTTATAACTGAAAGTTTGTACCCTGTACCAGTCTCTCTCTATTTTCTTCACTCCCCAACCCATGGCAATGTGTCACATTTTTATACTAAGAAATTGTATTTTTTATAGTATTTTACCAAAGAAAGAATGTAACTCTCAGAAAATCATGAATATAATATGGAGTTATTGTCTCCTATATCTGAAGTACTGAGTTAGATACTGAGCAATCAAAGGTAAACTAAAGGAGATTATGCCTGAAATATACAGAATATGAAAATAATGAACTCAAGTTCTCTTTTTGTATACTTAAGGGGCATCTGGGTGGCTCAGTCAGTTGAGTGTCCAACTCTTGATTTAGGTTCAGATCATGATCCCAGAGTAGTGAGATTGAGCCCTGTCAGGCTCCATGCTCAGCATGGAGCCTGCATAAGATTCATTCTCTCTCGCTCTCTCGCTCTCTCTCTCCCTCCCCCTCTGTCACACTCACTTGTTTTCTCTCTCTCTCTCTCTAAAATAAAAAAAAGTAAAAGTAAAATAAATTTTAAAAAGAATACACTTAAAACAGGAGAGTGATGGGGAAGCCACGACAGAGGTAAAATATGTAATTCTTCCTAAGCAAGCTTACAAACAAAAGTGCTCACTTTAGTCATCTGTTTTCCCATCAGTTTGTCTGGTAAGAAGTAAGTTAAAATGCAATTCTTTTTACAAATAAATAGCTAGCATCTTACCTTGAAGTGAAATGGTTCCAGGAGAAAAGAAAACAAACAGATCCAAAAAAACCTATTAAAATACCAAGAGAAATGGAAAAACAAATTTCAGAATGATGCTTCCTGTTAACAGAATTTTCATGTTACTGGACTTTCCTCGAAGGGTGTGTATAAATTGTCCATTTCATTGTTATCCCATCTCAGCAACGTCAATCTGGCCTCCAAAGCTTAGTGTGAGAACAGAAAAGAAATTTCCTGAGGCTGCGCTCTAACTTCCTACAATTCCTCCAGAATTCACCTGGCTCATAAAATATTCCTAAGATGACAAGTTTTTGTTATGTCACTTTTATGAGCTTTAGAGCATCAAGTTACAGGTACATCGGTCATTTGGATGCCCCGGCCTGTCAGTCATAGATTTTAATTGCTCCTTGTGCTTAAACCATGAACTTCTCTTTGAACCAGTTAAGAAAAATCTTTCTTCTGCTTTTTCAGAGTCTAGTGATGAATGGCTCACTAGTGAGTCTTTGACTAAACTGGTTTTGAGTTTCATTGTAGTGTCTTGAAATATGATGCCAAGGAACACTTGTATTACCTAAAATACTGCAGAAATATTTTTCTAAATGTGTTTTTAATTTAGTTGGAATCTAGATATTAGACATAATTTGATCAAATAATCAAAATGTGCAGTTATGATACCATTTTTTGTTAGTCACTTAATGCTATCCCCAAATGTTTCTAGTGTTCACTTATACCTTTTTTCATTAGCTACTTGTGTGTGAGCAGAAGCTTGTAAAGTAACATAATTTGGATGGTTCTTGATCCTTGACTTCTTGTGTCAATTTTCAGTTTTGACAAATCTTTCCCACTTCCCCTTTTCAACCAGATTGCTAACAGCGTTTTAGGATTCCTATATTTCATTTTGTACATCTGTAAATTGCTCTGTACTTTGCATTAGGTCAGATGTATAAACGTGTGAAGCACGTAAATCATTCTTAAAATTATTTTCAGGAGAGAATTCAAGCTGACTTATATTTCCACTGAGGTTGATGGGTTAAGGCTGAAATATACATTTTAAATTTGCATCCTTGTTAACTGAGGCATATGTTTACTGCAAGTTGAAGTTAGAGCAGCCTTCCATACCAAAAGGTCAAAGAGAAGGGAGGCCTTATCAGCTGCTTGTCCTGACAAACCTGAATCTAAGGAAATGCAGCTATTCACTAGCACAACTGCAAGCAGGGAGCTGAATCTATCTAAAAGTGGGAAATCTGTCATAATCACCAGACTCCTTGATTTCAGCAAATGCACAATTTCTGCCCTGAAACAATTCTACGGCAAGCTCACATGGGTTAACAAGTTATGTCAGTGACTGTCACGGACCCTTATTTCTAATACTCATTTCTGCGTGCTTCATGAAACAGAATATTAGGAAGCACACAGCAGAAGTAATGGATGCATAAGAAGACATTCTTTTTAGTCAGCACTTGCTTAGCCTTTTTCTCTTCTCCAAATGGTATTGGGCAGGATTAATATTTAAGTTTTGCAGAAAGGACTGCTTAGATTAACTGTCCGGGACATCACTGTTTTTTTTCTGAGGCGTATCTACACTAAGCAGTTTCTAGATAAGCTTCTCTGGAAAATCTTTACCAGCAGGAATTCTCCCCCACCCCAGTGAATTAGACAGAAATGTGAATACTGGATTGTTGGCATAGGAAACATTAATTACAGACAGTCATTTAACTCTAGAAACGATATATGACATTATTGAAGGGAATTGCAGACACCTTTCTGTCTCCCAACAATAATACGAAAAAAACAAAAACAAAAACAAGAAGAGAAAAATAAAGCTACAGAAAAATCATTTCATCAGAATAACTTGAAGACAGAAAACACCAAAACTTAAAAAAATAACTGTGAAGAGAGGAAGAAAGATCACCACATCCTGGTGCATGGTCTTTCACACTTCAGACCCCACCTTTGTTTTGTTTCCAGGCTTTTTGGAGAGCACAGAGAAACCACGAAAAACTGCAGGGAAGACAGAAAAAGGAAACGAGAGAAGGGAACTAATGTTGATCTAAAATTATTGCATGGAAGGGGTGCCTGGGTGGCTCTGTCGGTTAAGCGGCCGACTTCAGCTCAGGTCATGATCTCACGGTCCATGAGTTCGAGCCCTGTGTCGGGCTCTGTGCTGACAGCTCAGAGCCTGGAGCCTGTTTCAGATTCTGTGTCTCCCTCTCTCTGACCCTCCCCCGTTCATGCTCTGTCTCTGTCTGTCTCAAAAAAATAAACGTTAAAAAATTTTTTTAAATAAAAATAAAAATAAAATTATTGCGTGGAAGACTAGAAAATATTGAAAAATCTTCTGATAGTTAAGAGCATGAACCACAGGGAAGGGATCACCAAATCTGCATGGACTAAAAATTCTTTGAAAGGTATTCCAGAGGAGAAACAGGAAGCCAAAAAGGAAGAGAGAAGCACTCTTTCGCGTAGTGAAGGGTAGTGAAGGGAAAAAATACAAAAACGGGAAAGTAGGGCCTTATGAGAGAAAGAGGACTTACCAGCCCCTTTCCCCTACCAAGCAAAGAAGCATAGTGTCCTAAGGTATCTGAATGTAGCTGAAATAGGAACCTTTTAAAGACAACCCAATACCATAAAAATCAGGAAAAGTAAAACTAACCAATTCCCACAGAGCCCCCTGGTTCCCTTAGGAGGATATGATTGGCTTGTTGGAGTAATTCTGTGGCCTGGAGAGCAACTGAAACCAGCTCCTTAGGGAGGGACAAGCAGGAACTGCACCCGCTCTTTTGACAAGGTTGTCCTGCCAGGGCACCTTATCCACGAGAACAAAGTGAGGAGGGGAACTTACAGTTAGGTTATTCGAGTCTTCCAATTTTACCAGATGTCAAAGCACACAAAATATTGGGCTTTAATTTTAGCCAGAGCAAAGAGAGTTTGGGAAGAAATGAATTACCCTAAAAAACTTTGGAAAATGTTTTGACTCTATACTGTAAGGCAAAAGAAAAAAAACCCCTGTATTTCAGTACTGTAAACTAGCTATTATTTTTTTTTCCTTTCAAGGGTATAGGTTATCAATTCTGAAAATACTTTGTATATAGTAGGTTCGAACAAATGAGCACGTTTACTGTAGATAATGAGACCCAGGTATCTCGTTGGTAAAGAAACATGATATAAACAAAGAAGAGAGAAGTCTTGAAAGAACTCTGATGGACTGGGATATGAGGTAGGAGTGTTAACTCAGGATAGACAGATTGATAGATACATAGATGCATAGGTAGAGTATTAAATGTTGTTGGGCATGGACACATGGGTTAGTATATATACAGAGATTTACTAGCTTTCTGTGGGGAGTGTCCACTAGGAAACCTCTGTAGTGAGGAGTGCACGTAGTGCTGATTTGATGGCTTCTAATGTCCATTCTCCAATAATGGAGCCCAGTGCTCCTTGGAGAAATTCTAGGACTACGGCCAAAAAATCGGAGAAGCTTGGAATGTGTTGTGCAATATTCTGTGGTGCCAGAAAATAAGGGAGTGTTGAAAAAGATAAAAGATGGGGCATGCTGAAAGAAACCCTTAATTGACAAAGCTGGAATGATTTGAACAACAACAACAACAAACTAGTAATGATATTATTTATAACATAATAATATACAATGTAACTTTACAGTGGGGCCATGCGGGAGAAATTACCTTAACCAAGTGATGAAGGTGAACATGACCAGTAATACGACCTCCTGATAAGATGCACTGAGAAGGGCTCATCATTTGTCTGATATTTTTGCCAATATGCATTACCTCAAACTAATCATGAAAAAGCAAATAAACACAAATTAAAAAGATAAATAACTGGCCAGTACTCTTTAAAAGTGTCAAGGTCATGAAAGTCAGGAATGACTGAGGAGTTGTCACAATGGAAAAGACTAAGGAGACAGAAGTAAATAAAATGTGGAATCCTGGATGGGATAATGGACCAGAAAAAAGAAAAAAGACATTAATGGAAATTTTGTGAAATTTGAATAAGGTCTTTATTTAATTACTAGCACTTCAACAATGTTAACTTCCTGATTTTTATCATTGTACTATAGTCATATAAAATGTTAGCATTAGGGAAAGCTAAATTAAAGTATACAGTGACTCTCTGTACCATGCTTGAAACTTTTCTCTAAGCTAAAAGTATTTCAAAATAAAAAGTAAAAAAAAAGTTTTATTTTCAACTCTGTAATAATTTTTGCATAATATCTCATCATGTAGTCAATATTTTCATACATAAAAATTGGGCTTAGCTACAGCTAAATAACTATTGTTATTAAGCTTGTCACAAATATGGGAAAGATTTTGCATAGGATTCTACAGGTGTTATTTTTGTGAGTTACAACTGTGCAAGTAACAATCTTTCATCAAAACTATAATTCTCCTTCAAGCTAAGACAAAAGTCAATATGGAATGGAAAAAAAAGAACCAGCTTCAGGTCTAAAAATGGGCCCTTGAGCTGTGATAAATCCAAATACATGTTAGAATTATAGAAAGAGACTTATCACTTGCACAGAATGGTATAATAATTCTATGTCTATGGCATTGCCTCTTAGGTTATATTCTTTCCAAAATAGCATGATAGAGTTCTGTCATCTGTCTTCATGATACTCAAAAGTTGCAATTTATCAGCCTCATAAAGATACTGAATTGAGGCTAAATTTAGGAAATATACAATGTTGTCACTTTCTATATAGGGCCAGGTTACAAGGTAGTATCGGTTTTAAATTACCCATACATTCTATCTCTCTACAGAGAGAGACAGATAGATGATAGATAGATGATACATAGATAATAAAAGAGAGAAATAAAAGAGACAAGGAGACTTTGAGGGTAAGGGAGAAGGAGAGAGACATATATAGAATGTATGGGATGACAGATATATCTATATATGGAAGTAGACAGGATGCATGGAAGAGAGAGGATAAATATATAGATATACACATATACATAGATATGGATGTATACAGATATGTATCTATATAAATAGTGTTGTATGTACAGTAGAATCCTTTAACTGTTCACTAGTAAATATCTACATGAATTTCCATTAATTGTTCAATTTTCTTCCAGGTTTTCAAGAAAGCCATTATTGGGGCGCCTGGGTGGCGCAGTCGGTTAAGCTTCCGACTTCAGCCAGGTCACGATCTCGCGGTCCGTGAGTTCGAGCCCCGCATCAGGCTCTGGGCTGATGGCTCAGGGCCTGGAGCCTGTTTCCGATTCTGTGTCTCCCTCTCTCGCTGCCCCTCCCCCGTTCATGCTCTGTCTCTCTCTGTCCAAAAAATAAATAAAAAACGTTGAAAAAAAAAATTTAAAAAAAAAAAAAAAAAAGAAAGCCATTATCACCTTGCCTGCTCTCCCTAACAATGCAGCTAGCTCTTTATCATTGGTCAGGGAATCCTTAAAACTGTTGTCTCAATCTCTTAATGGGTTTCACCAGCCAGTATTGAATATTTCAGACATATCTGTAACCACTTCTTGGGACACACTTGTGGTGATAATGAGTGAAACAGCAGGTGCAATTTCAAGAAAATTCAAATGAGTCTCCTTCTTCCTTATCCTTCTCCTTTATGGTTTTTTTTTTCATTTTTGATTTCATGATGCCCAAGCTATACAACCTTGATGGCACTAAGGAAGAATACTAAGAATTACTCTTATCTTTATTAAAATTCAAAAACAAAAAACAAAAAACAATCATCACCTCTGCAAAGTACCAGTCATCACAAGTTTCTGGAGCACAATTCATCAGAGACTACAGCATCAGTCATCACACCAATTCAAAGTGTACATGCCATCCTCGTATGAACTGAGGTGGTGTTAGAATGTGAAAATCTGTCAATTCTGCTAGTCCCCTCCTTCCTAGAAAATGAACTGAGCCAGAATTCAGTGACCTTGGTAGAAAAAAAAAGGTTGGAAAGTCTCATATATTCATTATATGCCAGGCACATAGTAAATGCTCAATGTCAACAATAATGATAAGCATCATTGCATTAAACAGGATCACAACCCTTGTCTAAATGTCTGCAAAATTTTACAAGTAATCTCAAATTCTTTTAGGTATGTCAGGTGGCAAATATGGCAATGCAAAATTGCCCAATTTACTTTCTCAATATAGATTTCATTTGATCATTTTGTCATCTTTGCTGTGATAGTCAATAATATAGGGGATCAACTTTTTCTAGATTCATGCCCATAGTTTAATTGAGATATCATTCTATTTCTTTTTGTCTACCACATTAAGTGTCTTGTTCTATGATAATGACATCTTTAGGGCCATTCTGCTATCATGATAAATACTTAAGAATCTTATGGAACTGTCTCTGTGAAAAATCTCTCCTTTTTTGAATAATAATAAATATTGTTCCTCCATCAAGGTCATCAAAATGAAGAAGTATCCAATATTTCATAATTTAACTTCTGGTAAGTTAAAAATAATGAGAATCTAAAATAAAATAAATTTTGTGGGATAAAATTTTGAAAAATTCATATTTTTAAAGCAGGTCCTTGAATTCTTTTTAAATGTTTCTTCATTAGATTGATATGATCTAGACTTCTTTGCAAACAAACTTTATCACAGGCACATGTAATTCATCATGGTTGCTGCTCTCATTAATCTTACTTCTTTTCTCTGAAATAATACCTCCTGCTTCAACTCATACATTTTGAAAACAATGAAATGAAGCCTCATCGAGTTGATCTATGTGTCTCAAATGTGTTTAAGACACTTTATAGTCTTTGTCACTTATCTATCTTTTAAACACCCTTTTTTTTCTACATGGATAGGGTAATATATATTCTTAGCTACTCTTTTCAAAGAATGTTGATTATATGAATCACAAAATTAAATCAGAAAAAAATGAAGGACAGAAAAAAACTGAAATTTAGCCTATTTAAATAGAATAACAATGTTAAAGAAAGAAAGAAGAAAGTGAGGGAAGGAAAGATGGAAGAAAGGAAGAATGGAACAGGGAAGGATGAAACTTGAATTAAAATAAAGCATGGGTGACCTGGGTGGCTCAGTTAGTTAAGCATCCAACTTTGGCTCAGGTCATTATCTTGCAGTTTGCAGGTTCAAGTCCGTGTTGGGCTCTGTGCTGACAGCTCAGAGCCTGGAGCCTGCTTCAGATTCTGTCTCCCTTGCTCTCTGCCCCTCGTCTGCTCATGCTCTGTCTCTGTCTCTCTCTGTCTCTGTCTCTCTCAAAAATAAACAAACATTAAAAATTTTTTTAAATAAAGCATTAAAATAGAACAATAATGGAAATGGAAAGTGACCTTTGTTGAATATCCTTCTGATTAAATAGTTATGATACCACTCACTAATTTTTTTCTTGGATATAATGTTAGTGTTTTCAAACTATTTTCAATATGTTACATGTGATGTTAAGAAGAAAAAAATCAAATTTTTGTTCAAACCTGTGTTATAAACTTGCACAAGCATGTAATGGATAACAGGGTCCTCATATTTATAGGTAGTCAGATTGTGAATGGTCAAACTTATGTCAAAGCTCACTGCATATGAAGATGATCTTCAATATAATTGAGGAAAAATATCAGTACTATGAATTACAAGCAGACATATGGAAAGCTTTATTATTTGAAGTTTAAAAAATTCAGTTCTCACATATTTATAGATAATTTAGACAAATGAGAAATATGGTCAACATACAAAAATTTCTCACAATTAAAATGGACAGAATGAGCTACTTATAAAAATGGGTGCAAATAGGTGGTTCAGAGAAAATTAATTGCAAGTGACTAAAGATCACAAGCCAGGAATTGTAGTTGCTACTTCACTCTTAAGGTAAGCAAAAACTTACCTTATAAAGAGGTAAGAAGAAGAGATAAGAAAAATATAGAGAAAAGAGAAGAGAAAAGAAAAACATATAAGGACACAGGATATGTAAAAGGATACTTATTTGAGTGATTTTTTAATGTCAAAAAATGTGGAAAAGTCTGAATCTTAATAAATAGGGAATGGTTTGCCAAATAGTATGTTCCATAATCTCTGTTTTTCTCATTTCTCTTGGGCTGTCTATCTCTGGCTCCATCTCTACCTCAGTCTCTAACTACGTATTAACCTGAAAAGAAAGCCATGACATTTTTTAGCATTTTTTAATATTTTATTTTAATTCCAGTATAGTTAACATACAGTGTTATATTAGTTTCAGGTATACAATAGAGTGATTCAACAATTTCTTGTATCACCCAGTGCTCATCATGCATGCACTCTTTAATCCCCATCACTTATTTACCCATCCCCCAACCACCTCCCTTTGTTTGTATCAGTTTGTTCTCTATAATTAAGTCTATTTCTTGGTTTGTCTCTCATTTTTTTCCTTTGCTCATTTGTTTTGTTTTTTAAATTTCACATGTGAGTGAAATCGTATGGTATTTGTCTTTCTTTGACTGACTTATTTCACTTAGCATTATACTTTCTAGCTCCAACCATGTCATTGAAAATGGCAAGATTTCATTCTTTTTTATGGCTGAATAATATTCCTCTGTGTATACATAGCACATCTTTATCCATTCATCTATTGATGGACACATGGGCTGTTTTCATAATTTGATGGTTGTAAACAATGCTGCTATAAACCTATAAACCTTTGAATTAGTGTTTTTGTGTTTTTTGGGTAAATATCCAGTATTGCAATTACTAGATCATAGGGTAGTTTTATTTTTAACTTTTTGAGGAAACTCCATACTGTTCTCCACAGTGGCTGCACCAATTTGCATCCATACCAACAGTGCATGAGAGTTCCTTTTTCTCTACATCTTCACCAACGCTTGCTGTTTCTTGGATTTTTGATTTTACCCATTATTACAGGTGTGAGGTGATATCTCATTGCAGTTTTGATTTCCATTTCCCTGATGATGAGTGATGCTGAGCATCTTTTCATGTGTCTGTTGGCCATCTTGATGTCTCCTTTGGAGAAATGTCCATCCATGTATTCCGCCTATTTTTTAAACTTTCATTAAGTTTCTTTTTGGGGGGTATTGAGTTTTATAAGTTCTTTATGTGTTTTGAATACTAACCCTTTATTGGGTATGCCATTTGCAAATATTTTCTGCCATTTTTAGGTTGCCTTTTATTTTGTTGATTATTTCCTTCACTGTACAGAAACATTTTATTTTGATATAGTCCCAATAGTTTATTTTTGCTTTTGTTTCTCTTGCCTCAGGAGATATATGTAAAAAAAAAAAAAAAAAAAAAGTTGTTACCGTTGATGTCAGAGACATTACTTCTGTGCTCTCTACTAGGATTTTTATGGTTTAGGTCTCATATTTAGGTCTTTAATCCATTTTGAGTTTATCTTTGGGCATGGTGTAAGAAAGTGGTCCAGTTTCATTCTTTTGCATGTAGCTGACCAGTTTGTTGAATAGCAATTTGTTGAAGAGACTATCTTTTTCCCATTGGAAATTGTTTCCTGCTTTGTTGAAGGTTAATTGACTACACAGCTGTGGGTTTATTTCCGGGCCTTCTATTCCATTGTATTGATTCATGTGTCTATTTTTGTGCCAGTATCATACTGTTTTGATAACTACAGCTTTATAATAGACCTTGAAATCTGGAATTGTGATACCTCCAGCTTTGCTTTGCTTTTTCAAGCTACTTTGGTGATTCTTTTGTGGTTCCAAACAAATTTTAGGATTGTTTGTTCTACCTCTGTGAAAAATGCTGTTGGTATTTTCATAGGGATTGCATTAAATGTGTAGACTGTTTTGGGTAGTATAGATATTTTCACAATATTTGCTCTTCCAATCCATGAGCATAGGCCATCTTTTAATTTAGTTATATCATCTTCAATTTCTTTCATCAGTGTTTTGTAGTTTTCAGACTACACGTCTTTCACTTTTTTGGTTAGGTTTATTCCTAGGTATCTTATTATTTTTGGTTCAATTGTAAATGGGATTATTTTCTTAATTTCTCTTTCTGCTACTTCATTATTAGTGTATAGAAATGCAACAGATTTCTGCATGTTGATTTTGTATCCTGCAACATTACTGAATTCATTTATCAGTTCTAGTAGTTTTTTGATGGCATCTTTCTGTGTGTGTGTGTGTGTGTGTGTGTGTGTGTGTGTGAAATTAACTTCAAAGATAAAGAATAATTTAATTCTTACTGATACTTTAAGGCTGAGTATCATCACATACTTTAGGATCGAAACAGAACACTTCATTTTATAAAAGAGCAAACTTAAAGTCAAGAGGGTGACATTTGATCAATATCTTACAAGTTAATGGTTAACTGGGATGCAATTCAATTCTAGAAGTCCTGGGCCTTCTCTGAAGGAGTTGTGAGAAAGATTCTATTTGTCTGAACAGGAGGCTCAATCCAAGCCTGAAAAGGAAGAAGGGCCCTCAGGCACCCAGAGTTGTCTTCCTTAACTCTATCTTTAACGCCTCTTTCATTTGTAACAGAAACTTCAGTGAACTTTTGGCAGGAAAAATTTTACTGATCTGAGAAGCCTCTGCTACCTTCCCTCTTGGTACTGTTGGAATTTAAGAGCCACAGGCAGTTTGACACAGACAGTGTCAAGGTGACTCAGGCATCCCGTCATCAGGATGCCTGTACCATTTCTAGTATGTGAGCTACTACTCAAGAACCAGTGATCCACCTGGAAGCTGTTCCCTCCACTTCCACCTATGCCTTTATGCATATGTCCTATGGTCAGGATTTGAGTCCCATGAGAAATATATTCCCAGTGCTATGCTCTGTGCAGTTCAGAGTCATAGGACCTGGAATGATTCCAACTGTTGTAGGCAACAGAGATAAACCTTCTGGCCAACTGGTTAAAAAGAGTACAGTATTATTTCAGGCATATATTCAGTTCAAACACCTCTTCAGTATGGATACCAAAACACTGCAATTGATTCTTGGCAACCAGCATGCCCCTATTTAACCCCATGGGCAGAGAGAGAGCAATTTTCAGTTTATTTTGCATAGCCCTTCCCTGGCCAAGGAGGTTGGGTTGAATTAGTAATTGTTAGTAGGTGGCCAGAGTCCTGTCTCAAAGCTGGAACCAACAGAGTGAACTTGTGCATGGAACAAAAAGTCAGACTTTGAACACAGTCTCTTAAGAGGGCTGGGTCTGAGGCTGGCGGTGGACCATGTGAGGTCTACTATTGAAGGAGACAGAGGTACAGCAAAAGACAGAAGTTAGAGCATAGAGTCAAGAAAAGTAGACATAAAGGTAGATACTGAGAAAAGGTAGATACTGAGAAATGGAAGGATGGAGGGGCCCCTGGGTGGCTCAGTTGTTGAGTGTCTGACTCCTGATTTTGGTCAGGTCATGATCTCACGGTTCATTGGTTCGAGCTCCATGTCAGGCTCTCTGCTGACAGTGTGGAGCCTGCTTGGGATTCTCTTTCACTCCCTTTCTCTCTGCTCCTTCTGTGATTGTGCCCCCCCCAAAATAAATATAAATAAACTTCAATAAACTTAAAAAAAAATAGAAGGATAGAAAGAAAGCCTAGAATAAGGCAAAAGCCAATTTATAAATGTATGTAGGAACTGGGTAATGGGTAAATGTGTTCATTTCATGTAGAGAAACATTGATGTTGGGGTCCTCTCACCCTTTGCTTCTCACAGTGATCCTCCAAGACAGTAAAGGAACTCACTCAGAGAGGCTGGGTGATTTATCCAAGATCATCCACTTAACAAACAGAAAAGAGAAAATTTAAAGGGCTAGATTTGCTGATTTCAGACAAACCTCTCAAGCTGTAATTTCCATTTTATTAAACTGCCTCTTTCTGTATTTTCTTTAATGTTTTTTAGAAATGTTTACTGTTATTTATTTTTGAGAGAGACACAGAGCATGAGTTCAGGGAGGGGGAGAGTGAGACAAACAGACAGACAGAATCCTAAGCAGGCTCCAGGCTCCAAGCTGTCAGCACAGAGCCCAACGTGGGGCTCAAACCTACGTACTGCAAGATCATGACCTGAGCTGAAGTCCAACACTTAACCAACTGAGCCACCCAGGTGCCCCCCTGTATTTTCTAAATGCTATTTTTAATTTTTGATTAAGAACTTTTTTTTGCCTTTTCTTCTGGATTTTTAGGTGAAAAGAGTAAGGAACAGACACTGAATATGCTCCAGGCCTATCACCTTCCTGAGAATGGCTGGCTGTGCAGTAAACTGGACAGTGTTATTATGAGTATCTGTGACTGTGTTGAAGAAGAAATCACTACTGGACTACTTCCAGTCTCCTTAGAATAACACATTTTTGAGAATATATGAAGCAAATCTATGATGCATTTTCTTCCACTGAAGACTATGTTTGAACATCCCTTTCCTTTAAACTGTCTTGACCAGGATTTTTCCATATCTGTATCCTCATGTCTCCAGTGTTTTGATTTTAGGTCCAAACATCCATGTTCAGCCTCCTGCAATGGGACCCTGACTAGATTTGAGCCTGGAGAGTCTTACAATTCTATCAGCACAACTCTTTAAAGAACCACAGGGAGCTCAATCCTGTGGGAACTTCCATAGGCATTGCTACATGTGTTTCCCCTAACTGACAATAATAGCTATGAATGGTCACTAATATTTATTGAACATTTTATTGATGCCAGACACCGTGAAAGAAATGTTCATATTTTGCCTCATTTAATCCTCACAACTGTGCTATGATGTGTTATTTTCTATTTACATATAAGGAAACTGAGGCTCAGAGAGGGGAGGTAACCTTCCCAAGATAAGACAGCAATTGGCCAGACAGGATTTGAATCAGGCCTGCTTAACTCTGTAGCCCACCCTCTATCATGCATAGAGAAAAGAAAGGAAAACGAAGGAGAAAGGACATTTACTATTGAAAAACCTACATAATAATACAGAAAGATACTTAAAAATTTTGAAAACATTTTTTGAAAAGCAAGACTCATTCTGTTTTTAAGAACAGAATAAAACAGAAGAACATATGCATTGCTTCCTTGGAATGTAGTGAGGTCTAATGATTTCCTCCTATATTATGTAGAGAATTAGTCTGGTCTTAGATGCAATTTTATGTTTTTTTATTTGAAGTAATTTTTTTCCTCCAGGTGAACTGATCTGTAAAATAATAAAGGTCTGTGCAACATTCCAAACAGCAAGAGAATTCCCCACAGGTGTGGGAAGCTAGTGGCTATGATTGAAAATAAAATAGTGTCTGTATCAGCTGTTGATGTGTGAAATTGTAAGGAAGATCATTGGATCTGGAAATTCCAATTCATGCTTTCAGTTTTTCTTTGAATATTGAAGAAAGAAGTAAATTAATATTGACTAAAAGTTTCCTGGGCCTGGCACTTTGCTAGGTAATTTTCACAAAAGTTTCTAACTTTTTGTTAGAAAATCAGAAAACCTTTTGTGAAATGCCTTACTGTTCCTATTTTACCAAAGAGAAATGCAAGATCTTGAAGCTAGAATATGACAGATCCAGGAATCAAATATATGTCTTTCTGACTTCATCTGAATATGAATTGATTAGCCACATGTAAATTCTGTAGATGCATAATATGATGCTCCCTCAAGTTATTGTATCTTCAAACATGAAGTTACCATTCTGAGAATCTGAGTAACCTCAGCACAAAGAAGTTACGACACATTTCTCCACTTTCTCTAGTTACTTGGCTAAAATATTGCACATAGAAAATTACACATATGGCTATTGATTATTTTGTTTTTACATTGATAAACCCCAAAGCATACACTGATAAAATCCAATTTTAATGGTGACTTTCCATATATTTTTGACTGCCAGTAGGATACCCAAGCACACAGTAAATATGATAGAAGTGTTGGTTAAACTGAACTATACACAAAATATCTGTGTCTCCTAAGAGCCAGTAGTCTCTCTGTTTGATAAGAGAGATTTAAGAATCCATAGGTGATCTAGATTACAACTTTGACTTCCATTCTAAATTCCAGACCATCTAACAGTTTTCTGCCCCTCTGCAGTTCCTTCAGTTCCAAATTCTTCATGCTACCTCTTTATTTGGTAACTTAAAAGACTATCTTTTGGGGCACCTGGGTGGCTCAGTCAGTTAAGCATTGGACTCTTAATTTCAGCTCAGGTCATGATCTCATGGTTGATGGGATGAAGCACTGCATGGGGCTCCATGCTGAGCATAAAGTCTGCTTGGGATTCTCTCTCTCTGCCTCTCTCTGCCCCCTGCCTGCTTGTGTGCACTCTCTCTCTCTCTCTCTCCAAATAAATAAAATAAACATTCAAAAGACTGTCTTTTGCCTAACATCTTATATTTAAATACTTTTTCTTAAATTTCAAAGTATTCAGTAATTGTTCCTACCATAACCAGAAAACTTGAGGAAGAAGGAGAGAAATAAACATTTGAGTGTAAATAGAAAAAAAGAGAGAGAGAAGCAGAACATTACTATTATGAGTTTTGTGGCTTTAAAACTCATGGTGTGGATCATGTGTGATGGTTTTTAACTGAATGATATGTCTGTGCCTTGTTAGTCTATAAGAAAAATGTATTGCTTCTCTCACTCTTCCCCCAATTTCTCGATATCCATTCACTTACTTGGTCACTTTTGGTGGACATCCTGCCTGATCTCCTGTTCACTAGTGGAACTATCCCTGTCTACCACCAAATTTATCCTTAGATTCTTCCCCTGACCACTTTTCCAGTGTCCTTCAGTGAACACACTTGGTCTTTCTGGATCTTAAATACAGGATATAAAGAATAGAATTTTTATAAACTCAAGTACAATATACAGACATATCTTGTTTTAATTGCTTTGCTTTATTTGGCTTAGCAAATATTATGTTTTTACAAATTGAAGGTTTGTGGCCTCCATGCATTGAGCAAGTCTATGAGCACCATTTTCCCAACAGCATTTGCTCACTTCGTGTCTCTGTGTCATATTTTGATAATTCTCACAATATTTCAAACTCTTTCATTATTATTATATTTGCTACAGTGATCTGTGACCAGTAATCACTGGTGTTACTATTGTAATTATTTGGGGGCACCATGAACCAGACCCATGTAAGATGGCAAACTTCGTCCATAAATGTTGTGTGTTCTGACTGCTCTACCAAATCGTTGCTCTCCTCTCTCTCCCTCTCCTCAGGCCTCCCTATTCACTGAGACACAATAATATTGAAGTTGGGCCAATTAATATTTCTACAATGAGCTTTAAGTGTTCAAGCAAAAGGAAGAGTCACACATCTTTTACTTTAAGTCAGAAGCTAGAGATGATTAAGCTTAGTGAGGAAGGCATGCCAAAATCCAAGATAAGCCAAAAGCTAAGCCTCTACACCAAACAGTTAGCCAAGTTGTGAATGCAAAGAAAAAGTTCTTGAAAGAAATTAAAAGTGCTACTTCAGTGAACACACGAATGCTGAAAGAGTGAAACAGTCTTATTGCTGATACAGATAAAGTTTTAGTGGTCTGGAGAGATCAAACCATCTACAACACTTCCTTAAGCCTAAGACTAATCCATAGTAATACACTCTCTCCTCAATTCTAGGAAGGCTGAGAGAGGTTGGTTCATGAAGTTTAAGGAAAGAAGCCATCTCCATAACATAGAAATGTTGGTGACTTTAAGTTGAAGCCAATGCTCATTTACCATTCTAAAAATCCTAGGACCCTTAAGTATTATGCTAAATCAGGGCACCTGGGTGGCTCAGTCAGTTAAGCTTCTGATTCTTAGTTTCGGCTCACGTCATGGTAGTGAGTTCAAGCCCCTC
The DNA here is from genome assembly GCF_028749965.1 of Puma concolor. Lineage (NCBI taxonomy): Eukaryota > Metazoa > Chordata > Mammalia > Carnivora > Felidae > Puma > Puma concolor. The sequence continues at coordinate 106,234,387 of NC_141675.1, read as the reverse complement.
ATCGGGCTCCACGCTGGCCTGCTTGGGATTCTCTCTCTCCCCTCTCTCTGCCCCTCACTCACTCACAGGCAGGTGCTCCCTCCCTCTCTCCATCCCTCCCTCTCTCTCTCTCACAAATAAATAAACTGTAAAAAAAAGAACTGTGCTACATCTACTCTGCCCGTGTTCTATAAATGGAACAACAAAATTTGGATGACAGCATATCTGTTTAAAACATGGTTTACTGAATAATTTCAGCCCACTGTTGAGACCTAATACTAAGAAAAAGAATAGGTCTTTTCAAAAATAAACAACTGCTCATTTACAATGAGCACCTGGTCATGCAAAAGCTTTGATGGACAGGTACAATGAAATTAATGTTGTTCTCATGCCTGCTAACACAACATCTATCCCATGGATCCCACAGGGATAGCCCACGGATTAAGGACTAATTTTGACTTTCAAGTTTCATTACTTAAGAAACACATTTTGTAAGGCTATAGTTGTCATAGATAGTAATTCCTCTGATTGATCTGGTCAAAGTCAATTGAAAACCTTTTGGAAAGTATTAATCATTCTGGATGTCATTAAGAACATTCATGATTCATGGGAAAAGGTAAAAACACCAACATGAACAGAAGTTTGGAAGAAATTGATTCCATCCCTCATGTATGACTTCAAGGGGTTCAAGACTTCAGTGGAGGAAATAACTGCAGATGGGGCAAAAATAGCAAGAGAACCAGAGCTAGAAGTGGAGCCTGAAGATGTGACTGAATTACTGCAATCTCATGAGAAAACTTTGACAGATGAGGTTGCTTCTTATGAATGAGCAAAGAAAGTAATGTCTTGAGAAGGAATCTATTGCTGGTGAAGATGCTGTGAAGATTGCTGAAATGACAACAAAGGATTTAGAGTATTACATAAACTTGGCTGATAAAGCAGCAGCAGAGTTTGAGAAGACTGACTCTACTTTTGAAGGAAGCTCTACTCTGGGTAAAATGCCATCAAACAGCATCACATACTGCAGAGAAATGTTCATGAAAGGAAGAGTCAACTGATGTGTCAAAATGCATTGTTGTCTTAAGAAAATGCCACAGCCACCCCAACCTTCAGCAACCACTACTCTGATCAGTCAGCAGCCATAAATATTAAGGCAAGACTCTTCATCAGCAATATATATATATATATATATATATATATATATATATATATATTATATATTATATATAGATATATAGATATATATAGATATAAATATAGATGATATAGATGTAGATATAGATATAGATATAGATATAGATATAGATATAGATATAGATATAGATATATACGGCTCACTGAAAGTTCAGGTGATGGTTAGCATTTTTTTAGCAATAAAGTATTTTTAATTAAAGTTTGTACATTATTTTTTAGACATATTGTCATTGTACACTTCATAGACTGGTGTATAATATAAACATAAGTCATATGCACTGGGAAAACAAAAATTTTATTTGACTTACTTTACTGTGATATTTGCTGTATTGGGATGATGTGGAACCAAATCCACAATGTCTGCCTATATAACATTGTGTAAGATTAAGATGTATAATACGATGATTGATATATGTACATATTGCAAAAATAATTACCACAATAAGTTTAGTTAATGCATCTGTCACCCCACATAGTTACGATTTATGTGTGTGTGTGTGTGTGTGTGTGTGTGTGTGTGTGTGTGTGTTGAGAACTTTTGAGATCTTCTTTCTTAGTAACTTTAAAATATAAAATACCATTATGTCAACTATAGCTACCATGGTATAGTTTACCTCTCTAGAACTTTCCCATCTTATAATTGTAAGTTTGTACCCTTTGACCACACTCACACATTTCCCCCACCCACTATCCCTACCCTTGGCAACCACCAATCTACTCTTTGTCTACAAGTTTGGTGTTTTTAGATTACACATATAAATGAGGTCACACAGTACTTATCTTTCTCTATCTGACTTTTTTTGCTTAGCAAAATGACCTCAAGTTTCACCCATGTTGTTGCAAATTGCAGGATTTCTGTCTTTTTAAAGGCTGAATAATATTCCATTTTCTGCATATGTTTGTGTGTGCCATATTTTCCTTATCCATTAATCTAGTGATGGACGCATAGGTTTCCATGTATTCATTATGATAAATGCTGCAGTGAACATTGGGGTGCAGATATCTCTTTGGGACAGTGATTTCTTTTCTTTGGGATTTATACCCAGAAGTGGGATTCCTGGATCACATCATAGTTTTAATTTTTTGAGGAACCTCCCTGCTTTTCATAGTGGCTTCACCAATTTACATTTCCACAAATGGGGCACGAGGGACCCTTTTCTCCATATCTACCCTCCAGAGTTCTGCAAGTCAGATATCCAGCATGACACAACTGAGTTCTGAGCTCAAGGAAAATGAGATTGAAATCATGGTATCAGCCAGTCTGAATCCTCATTTGGAAGCTCTGGGGGAAAGTCTGCTTCCAAGTGCATTCTTCTTGGTGGTAGAATTCAGTCCCTTGCAGTTGGGAGGACTGGGCTCCCCATTTCCTTGCTGTGTGTCAGCAGGGGCTGCTTTTAGCTCCTAGAGTCAGCTACATTCCTTGCCATATGCTTCTCTCATGTTCAGCAATTGTGTTAAATCCTCCTAATGCTTTGAATCTCTCCCTCCTGGAGAAGCCCAGTCCCTTGTAAGAACTTATCTGATTATGTCAGGCTCACCAAAGATAGATTTCCTTTTACAGAGTCAACCAGTTGGGTCCTTAATGGCATTTGCAAAATACATTCATAATAGCTCCTAAATCAGTGTTTGATTAACTACTTGGCATAAAAGAGGCCATCTTAGAATTAATAATCAGAGACAGTGAAGGCCATTTTAGAATTCTGCCTGCCACACATATATATTTAAACATTTTCTTAACAGCCACTTTATTACTTCCAGAAATCAGCTCATGATGTATTTTGAGAAACCCAAGACTACTTCTTCTCTTGACTATGAAAGCCTTGAAGGTGTTGCTTAGTTTGGCATATGAGGAACTCATACCAATACCAGAACAATAAATGATAGTTTGACAGGTACATGAAAACTCATATTTTCTACAAACATGTTACTTATTTACCTACAATGTCCATTTTTGCAGCTCAAACCCATCTGCCATTTGGATTCACAAAGAACAAGGCTAATTTCTGTCTGAAATATTTGAAATCCCTTGGGGCACCTGGGTGGCTCAATCCATTAAGCATCCAACTTTGGCTCAGTTCATGATCTTTAGGAGTCTGAGCCCTGCCTCAGGCTCTGAGCTGACAGTCCAGAGCCTGGAGTCTGCTTCAGATTCTGTCTCCCTGTCTCTTTGCCCCTCCCCCGCTCATGCGCGCTCCTCTCTCTCTCTCTCTCTCTCTCTCTCTCTCAAATAAATAAATAAATAAACACAAATATTTGAAATCCCTAGGTGAATTTTCATTGTGACAAAAAATTGGCAATTACGTTTTTTCCCTTCTCATGTATGTGTCTCTTTTTATAATCCTAAAAAATCAAATAATTGTAATGAACTTTGAATTCTTATTTCAAAATATATTAATTATTGAAGCACCATGTTTTCTTTAATTCCTATAAATTTCCAGCCAAAATATTTCATCTTCCCCTTTGCTCTAATGTTGAAATATTTAATTTATATTCCAAATGGGATAATATTTTAATTGCAGAAAATATAAATATACTCACTTACTCTGAAAATAAGAGAAAAAAGTTATAGCACTGCAACACAGAAATCACATAAATAAAAATGCAAATACCTCTATTCAAGAATATTCACTAACTCTCAGGTTAGTAAAACATAGAAAAGACTCTTTAAGAATCATTTACATCTTTCTAATGTAGATTCACAATTACTCTGTGACCCTGCGTCATAATGAACCAAAATATTTTATAGGTAAACACAATCAGTATCTTGGTCTTTTATAGGACAAATAGGTTATTGGTAAGTTGGTACATTTCCCAGTTAATGGCATAGGATTAAATTAAAATACATTACATAAATGGTATTAACATACTCAGTGATTGAATCACTTAAGAAAAATGATAATGCTAATTAAAGTTATGCACTACTAGGTTCATCAGCAAGTACCCAGACTGACATAGAGAGCTTAGAAGATAATTTTTCCCTCTTTAGAAATTAGATTGGAAGTTAGTGGTAATACTCAAAAGAAAAAAAAAAGTCTACAAGATGAGTATCTCAATAGTTTGCAAAACCACTACATCAGATAACAAGGAACATGTTTATGATAAAGGGCAAGTCTGAATACCCATAGGGCCCTAGTTTTTGCCTTCTTTTCAATGCTTAACATCTCAAAGGAGTGCTCTAAATTTCAGTCTAAGTTCTGTTTCTTCACTTAATTCATTTCTTATTCCACTCTTGTCCAGATTTTCTCTTCTGTGTATGAAAGACATCTTGCTAAAGTCATAGATGATTTCCTACTATGAAATCAAAGAACTTTCCAGCAGCACACTGTTGAGCACACTTCTCTCCTGAGCTTCTGAAACACTCTATTCCCCAAGTTGCCTCTTTTAACTTCAGGTACTTCATTTGAGTCGCTTCTGCAGGTTTATTCTCTACTGCCTAGACACTAACGTTAGAATTTTTTAACACCTGGTCACAGGATGGTTTCTGTTCTCTCTCTGCTCTTTGCCTGAGCAATCTCAACTATGATTACAGCTCTATTAACACCCAGTCCTCTTTCAGTGTCTCTTATCTCATGAATGGCAACACCAGTCATCCTCTCAATTTTAGCTACTCAGTATCTCCAAGAACTACCCATTCCTTTCCATTTCAGCTGTCATCACCAAAGTATAAGTCACTGAAAGATCTTACCTTTACCAATATGATTCCCATCCTAATTGGTCTCTCTGCCACCTTTTTTCCTCCAGATGAGTTCTCCACTGCTGTCAGAGTGATCTTTTTGATTAATGAATACCACTACAACCACCACCCCTCAAAATTTAGAAATGCCTTCCCATTGCTCTTATGATTAGAATAAAATTTTAACTTGCCCTTCAAGGCTGTATCTTGCCCTTACTCACTTCTTTAATCTCATCACACACCAGGACCTCACCTCAGTCTGTGTGCTTCAGCCACACTGTTTTATATCAGGTCCTTAAACACATGCTTCAACTTGCCCAAGATCTTTGCAGGGCTTCTATCCCCCCACATCACTCTTTAGGCCCAGTTAACTCCTCCTCATCCTTTAGATCTCAGCTCACAGGTAACTTAACAGGAAACTACCTTCCATAACTCCTCAGATGCCCCTAGATATTATTCTTTGTGGCAAGTTGCAAACTTATTCAAAGGAATGGTAGGAAAGGAAACATTTATTTTTATTTCTTTATTTTGAGAGAGAGAGAGAGAACGAGCAGGGAACAGGCAGAGAAAGTGTGTGTGTGTGTGTGTGTGTGTGTGTGTGTGAGAGAGAGAGAGAGAGAGAGAGAGAGAGAGAACCCCAAGCAGATTCCATACTATTAGCACAGAGCCTCACATGGAGCTAGATGTAACTGACTGAGCCACCTAAGCACCCTGAAATGAACCATCTAAAATAAGTTCATATGCCAACTTGCCAAGTCAGCTTTATTCTACCACATCACTCATGAACTTTTTTTTTTATTTTCATCTTCAATATTTAGCTTCTTGGAAATGCTAGGCTTGGAGAGTCACTTAACTTCCTGAAGTATCAATTTAATTATCTCTTCAACATCAACTAAAATAGATAATGTTGAAAAACCATCTATCTTGTGTCAAACAATGAATTTAGAAAGGAATTCTCATGGTAACCATATTTATACAAGCAGCATTTGCTGCCAGCCAAGTTTACTCTAGCCTTCTTCCTCCTATTTAAGTCCATTGAGGTAGACCAAGCTGGTAACTGACCAAGCCCTAGGCAAGAATATACTTTCAGTGGGTTTTCTCATTTTTATCATAATCATGCATTGCAAACTTTAATCCCTACGATCTTGCATTATGCTTCCCAGGGCTAATATGTATTTGAGAAAAAAAAATGTTAAAAAAAATAAAATCTTACAGGGTGCCTAGTTGGCTCAGTTGGATACAGCATGTGACTCTTGATCTCAGAGTCATGAGTTCAAGACCCATGTTGGGTGTACAGATTACTAAGAAACAAACAAACAAGCAAACAAATAAATAATCTTTTAGTCCTATTGCCTGAACAATACCCAGAAATTATAATCTAAGAATTTTTTATTTTATCCAAACAGAAAAGCCCTCTTTTTTTTTTTAACCTTATATCTCTAATGCTTAGCTCAATGCTAAGATTAGTATTAAATTTTTAAAATACTTTTTCCTTGGGGCACCTGGGTGGCGCAGTCGGTTAAGCGTCCGACTTCAGCCAGGTCACGATCTCGCGGTCCCTGAGTTCGAGCCCCGCGTCAGGCTCTGGGCTGGGCTGACGGCTCAGAGCCTGTAGCCTCCTTCAGATTCTGTGTCTCCCTCTCTCTCTGCCCCTCCCCCGTTCATGCTCTGTCTCTCTCTGTCCCAAAAATAAATAAACGTTGAAAAAAAATTTTTAAATACTTTTTCCTTGTAATAGGTGTAGAATATTTCATGAGAATAGTGTTCTGTGGAATATACTCTAGGAAGATTGATTCAGAACATGTTAGAAAAATACAAAACATCTTGGGGCACCTGGGTGGCTCAGTTGGTTGAGCATCCAGCTTCAGCTCAGGTAATGATCTTATAGTTCGTGGATTCAAGCCCCGCGTCGGGCTCTGTGCTGACGGCTCAGAGCCTGTAGCTTCGGATTCTGTGTCTCCCTCTCTTTCTGCCCCTCTCCCACTTGTGCTCTGTCTCTCTCTGTCTTTCAAAAATAAATAAATGTAAAAAAAAAAAAGAAAAGAAAAAAATACAAAACATCTTTAGCATACTATATTGTTCAGATTTAGTACCTACTTGATTATATTTAACAAGCATCTAAAATATAAATATGTCCATGAAAAATATAAACAGGTCCATGAAAACTAACAAAAAAATTAATCTAAACAAACAAAAATCTCAGAATAAAATCAGAAGGAACACTATACTATGGAATATAATGAAAGTATGAGCAGAACCTGAATAATGCAGGATATAGAAAGGTCCATAATAGTTTAAAGGTATTCATCAATTTCTTAGCTAGGAAGAAATTGGAAATTATCATGAGAGCTGTATGTATATTTGCATTAGCTTTTCTGTAATAACTTTACAGAACTGTATCGAGAATCACAGTGTTCAATGTTCATATTCCAAAGTGTAATTTCACTTACCATAAACTAATCATTTCATTGTCTTCCTTATGAAGTTCTAAGTTATAAAAGCTCATCCAGACATTGTTACATAAGAAATTTAGCTTAAATGGACCCTCTTTGACCGTTGCAGGAAAAATTCCAGTGCCAACTGCAGACAAAATCGGGCACCATCATTCCATATGCTTATACATTTCTTATGCTTATCCTTTATATTCCCTTAACCTGCTCTATTTTTTTCAGGGTAGATGATTTCAGGACATTTTGGATAATTCTGTGAAGTGTTTTTAATTAAAATAGCTACATTATAGAACCTGTTATGAACCAATTCTCTATTACTGAAAATTAAATAACTTTTTATCATTTTCTTCCTAGCAATATATTAATAATTCACATATGATAATTTCCCTATTTTCAAGAGATATTTTAGAATTGATTCAAACTATTAGAAGCTTGCTGTATAACCCTATAAAGTCATATTCAGCAACAGACTCGCTGTAAGCACATACGTGCGCACACACACATACACATGCACACACATACATACACCCTGATTCACCCAGAGACATATATTTAAAAATTCACACATGACTGTTTTGATCTGTTGCAAGAGGACTACAAGAGCTCTGCTTCTACAAAATAGAAGAAAAAAGACTTCTCAATTGATTTTATGAAGTTGTTATTACCCTCATACCAAAAGCAGACAAAGACAATATAAACAAAGGAAATGAGAGCAAAATATCCCTCATGAATATAAATGTAAGTATCTTAATAAAATATTAGCATATAGAATTCAGCAATAATAAAGGAATTATACATCAGTAACAAGTAAAAATATAAACAATCCAATTAGAAAATGAGCTAAAGAAAAAAAAATCACCAAAGATGATATGTAGATGGAAAATTAGCACATGAAGCAATGTTAAATGATTTAGAAATTAGGAAAATATGATTAAAATTACAATGAGCTATTATGAATGCCTGGGTGGCTCAGTCAGTTAAGTGTCTACCTCTTGGTTTCAGCTCAGGTCATGATCTTATGGTTTGTGGGTTTGAGCCCCGCATCAGGCTCTGCACTGACAATGTGGAGCCTGCTTGGGATTCTCTCTCTCCCTTTGTCTCTCTGCCCCCCTCTCTATTTCTGTCTCAAAATAAATTAATAAACATTAAAAAATTACAATGAACTATCAATATATACCTATCAAAATGGCTAAAATAAAATATTGTGGTAAAATTAAATGCTGGCAAAAATGTGGAGAAACTGGATTCCTCACACATTGCTTGTGGGAATGCAAACCCACTCTAGAAAATAGTTTTCCAGTTTCTTAAAAACTAAACATGTAACTACTCATGACTAGTAATTGCCCTCTGTCTTATATCTCAGAGAAATGAAGACTTAATTTCATGCAAAAATCTGTACATGAATTTTATAGTAGTTTTATGCATATTTGCCAAAAACCAGAAACAACTCAGTTGATCTTTCATAGGGAAATGGTTAAAGAAACCATGGTACATTCATACCATGGGATAATACTAAGCAACAAAAATGAACTATAGATACACACAAAACTAAGATGAATTTCCAGGGAATTATGCTGAGTGAAAAAACAAACACTCCCTAAAAGTGTACATACTATATGATTCCATCTAAATAATATTTTTGAAATGACAAATTACAGGCGAAAACAGATTAGCAGTTACCAGGGGTCAAGGAAGAAGTGGGGACATATATAGAAACAGATTCATCACACACACACACATACATGCACACACACACACACACACACACACACACACACACACATTCTGATTCATTCAGAACATTCTCAAATGGATGTTTTCAATTTATTGCAAGAGGACCAGGAGAAAAGTGTGTGTGGAATTATACAAAGACAATGTGCCTTTAATGGTTTCAGATTTATTCTCTTCAATTTTTCTTCCCATAACAAATGGCTGGCTTCTCTCATGGGGGTCTACATTTTAGGGACCAAAAGGACCTTTCCATATAATACTATCACACAGTCTCTTTTAAATTATTATTTGTATAGTTGAAGATGTTGTGCCTCCCAGAGATTCATTTTATTTAGTTAGTTATTTAGTTTATTTTTTATTAAACTATAATTGGCAGATAATATTACAGAAACAGCATTATTTTAAACAGGGGCTTTAAATCTGGATAACACCAAAAACCCAAAAGAATGTGTACTGGTGGAATTGCTAGCACCAGCTGGATAAGATTATGTGGGGCATTTAGTCCAATAAGACATCTTTACAAGAATCACACTGTGAGGAGCATGCCACTCTGAAAAATGTGTGGATGCATCATCTACTGGCAAAAATGTGCGGAGGGATCAGAAAAATCCATTCCCATTGCAGATGGTCCCTGACTTAAAAACGATTGTTTATCTTACAGTTTTTCAACTTTACGATAGTGTGAAAGCGATACACGTTAAGTAGACACTGTACTTTTAATTTGAATTTTGATCTTTCCCAGGCTAGTGATATATTGTACAATACCCTCTGCTGATGCTGGCAGTGGCAGCCAGTCATAGCTCCCAGTCAGCCACACGATCATGAGGGTTAAGCAACTATACATTTACAACCATTCTGTACCCATACAAGCATTCTGTTTTTCCCTTTCAGTATACTATTCAGGAAATAACATGGGATTTTCGACATTTTCTTAATAAAATAGGCTTTGTGTGTGATCTTTGGCCAACTGTAGGCTAATGTGGGTGTTCTGAGCACATTTAAGGTAGGGTAGGCTAAGCTATGATGTTTAGTAGATTCGATGTATTGAGTGCATTTTTGACTCATGATATTTTCAATTTAAGATGGGTTCATCAAGATGTAACCCTATTATAAGTCAAGGAAGATCGGTACTGGGAAAATGATTCAAAGTGGTTTTTTTTTAAGTTTATTTATTTTGAGAGAGAGAGAGAGACAGAGACAGAGACAGAGCACGAGCAGGGGAGGGGCAGAGAGAGAGGAGACACAGAATCCGAAGCAGGCTCCAGGCTCTGAGCTGTCAGCACAGAGCCCCACGTGGGGCTCAAACTCACGAGCCGTGAGATCATGACCTGAGCTGAAGTCGGCACTCAACCAAATGAGCCACCCAGGTGCCCCTTGGGAAAATAATTCAAATTTGTCTCAATTTGATGATAAATCAGGAGTATTATTAATGTATACAAAAGGACATACAAAAAGTAGCATTCATAATGCAAATATAATGTTTTGTAAGGTGACCTGCTAATAAGGGGATTATAAAGCAATCAATTCACCTGGAAAAGACTTTTTATAGAAAATGTATTTAAGAGAAAAGTAAGGCTGAGTTCATCAGTTACGCCGATCTTACTGCCAACGAAAGACTAAAATAAGGTCCCTAGGGAATCCTAGTTAAACTCAGAACATTTTGAAAAAATCATTTATTTAAGCAGAGTCCATTTTAATTCCTACACCTGTACTGGTCCATGGTAGAGCTTTCGTTTACCAAACAAAATTAAAACTTTGTTTGATCAGCATTATGAAACCGGGCAAACTCCATATTTGAGACCATTCTAATCCACCTGGGTGAAGAAGGGATTTTACCAGAGAACACTGAGAGCTCTCTTCATTTCCTTAACTCCAATTCCAAATGGTAGCTCTGTTCTTTGTTAACTTGAAAAAATTATGAAATCAGAGTGAAAACAGCATCAGAAGAATCCTGGACATTTCCCCAGCTCCCCAGTTCCTGCACTATTCATGACACTTTTCATTGTCTGTTATACAGACTCAGGAAGGAATTTTGTGAGTGCTTGTCCTCAGAGACTGGACATTATCTAGTATACAGGTTATTGAACTTGACCTCTGCTGAGCAGGAGGAGACAGGCCCTGAAACTGGGTAGTGGGTGATATTTATATCGTTTAAAATTCTTCAAGCCTTGGGTCTCTGGAAAAACAGAGGGAGGAAGATCATTCAACATTTTCTTAACTCAGTGACTTAGAGATGGGCAAGCACAAATAATGCTTTCTCAGCCTTCTTAAAATGCTAACCAAAGAAAACAATGTTATGCAGTGGTGCTTAAAATCTAATGCCATTTTTAAAACAAAAATCATGAATTACTAAGTAAAAATAATTATACTGCATGATAATACTATAAATGCTATACTGATAAAAGGAAGACATTGAAATGCAAGTAATCCATCCCCAAATGGACCCCCTTCATTGGTCCATTTTGTTCTATACAAAGATGTGTTTAAGATGCTTATATTGCTTTCTTTCTGGAATATTCTTTAGGTAGAGTGCTTGAGCAAGAATATGCATAAGGATAAGCTATAAATTGGAATGAAGGTTAGAAAGAGGATAACACAAGGTAAATAGCATGCAGAAGAGATATTAACTTTAAGGAAAAGAAAATGAAAACATTTTCTAAATTACTTTAACACATTCTGAAACCTATAAACTACCATTCATCCATAAAATAGTAAGGCAATATACCTAGAAATTTCTGGTAAATATATATTGTATGTCCCATTTGTGATATTGGTTTAAATGTTATTTTGAATATTAAATTTAAAAATAAAACTGAAAAATCCACAACCCTACAAAAATAACCTTCCCTCTGGATACACATTATCTTTGGAAAGGCACACACAACCTTCCGTTACTATGTTACCTCAATTTTGAATTGAAAAGGCCAAATTTGTGATATGCAGCTCTTTAGCCTCTCCACTTGACCTGCCTACTTTACCTTCCAAAGGAGAAACCAAAGGTAGGCACTTATTAGCACAATTTGAAAACCCTGGATAGCCATGCTTGAAGAATTGGTCTCAACCATTAAATCCACCTCTCTCTCCTAGTTCCACCATACACACACACACACACACACACACACACACACACACACACACTCTTAGAAGAAAAGATAATGTGATGGTAAACAATTTCCTACCAACTTTATTGGGGAAAAAAATAACAAAATGTTTTTTATTCACCAATACAAGGTACCGACTCTTTCTCATGAAAAACTATTCATAATGCTGTTATTAGGATTAACATTTTTCACTGCTAAAGGAGCCTACTGTCTCTAGCTTTCTTTCAGTTCTAAGAAGAGGAGTCTCAAGCCAATAAATGACCACATTTTGATGATTTCATAAACATTATTATAACTTTATTTGTTTCTTGTTCTTATAAATGACAACCATTTCCATTGGTATTAATTGCTAAAGAACTTGGAAACTGACAAAGACAGGGATTAGAGCTCCTTTAAATCAAGTAACAGTGTGTAAAAAAAAATACTGTAAAAATTTGGTGTATTTTTTATAGATTTTTAAAAATAATTTACAACGTGGAGACTCTATTTTCACCTAAAGTAAGTCCCGTTTGTTGAAATTCTGAATCACAAATATCAGTTCCAAAAAAGGAAAGAATTAAGATACAAATAATTATTTTTTCAGAGTATAATTTATTGAGTTGGCATCTGAGCTCAAATAATAATTTCAAACAATTTGGAAGCAGTTTTCATATAATTTCATGCTCTATGAAAAATCCATTTGGAAACTGTGTGTGACATTTGTTATAAATAGTACATTTATACATACATCCCTGTTTTTCCATTTTCCATCAACTGCCACCTACCATATTTCTAAGAAGGGTAAAGCCTGCCATCAGTCTGAAATCACTAGGATATGCGAGCTGAAATCATCATTCAGGCTTCCATACTCTTATGTTCTGCATGGGAATTTAAATAATTATTTTTAAAGAATCTATTGGAGGTTAGAAGTTGTGCTCCCCAACTGCTGAGACCTTATATAGAGCTGGGCTTCTCTGTACTCCTTTCAAAGGATATCTGTGCATGAATTAAGTGGGAAATATGCTAAATGCTAGGACTGTTACCTTCAGCTTTGATAAGGCTAATATGCGTTTTAATTGCTCTTTCATTGAGATATGATAAAGTTTGAGGGGATAAACATATATAGAGACCAACATGGAGGTTAGTTTTCCTTTAAGTAAGACCAAAGGAAAATGAGAATGTTTTTTTTTTCCATTTCTTATTAATTGTTTAATTCTAAATATTTATTACTGCCACAACACAACTCTATAAGATTGCCCTATACCACCTGTAGTGTCAAAAATTAGCATAAATATAGGAATTTATTAACACAAATATAGGCAAAAATTCCATACATATAGTAATTAGTAAGCCAATTCATCAGTTTTTCTGGGAGGATAGCTATGACCACAGTATGAATTATTTAGCTACTTTCCCTGATTAGTGAGTTCTGCTAACTAAGCTCCATCCAGATTATAACTTTTATAGCCCATGAGTTACACATACAGCTTTGTTCTAGGGTTTCATAACCTACATGGGAAGCCACTATGTATGTTGTATGTGTTAATGCACTGATGATCAAAATAGCTGAGAGTGTGGAGCTAGATGAATAAAAATCCATCACTAAGAACAGAAAAGCCAATTATAACTACTGACTGGGTCAGCAGCTTCATTTTTGCATACAGACAAAAATTATTGAAATTGACAGAAAAGAGAAAAAATATGATATGCCTTTCTCTAAGAATTTAAAATCTGACATAGGATAGGAAGTGTGGGGAGGCTGATTAATCACAAAACTATATAAAAACAAAAATATCAGAAATAGAAAATGCACAGACAACACTGATTCTCTTGTACAGAGACTCTGTGAGTGGGGCAATAAAAGCCTTTATTCTCCAGACCGCTCTGACTCTCCTCTACATTCACTAGTGACTACATTTTAAAACTTTATCCATCACAAATATATGTATTACTATTACATTCATAATTTATCATGTATGAGAAGGAAATAACTTCATATATTACCACAGGACAGAAATCGCTTTTAACACATACAGATTATCCCAAGAATGTTTTATTTGTATGTTTTTCACAACATGATTGTATTTTTGCCTTTAGCTTTACAGGCTGAAGTGTGGTTTTTAGAGATTAGTATATAACAATAGGGTTAGGGAGGCATGAGATTAATAATTACACTGATTATTACCCATTAATCCATTCACTTATCAAAGGAGGGGTTTAGAATTATTGACACTTTTTTCTCTGATATGGTATGCAAAGCACCTGGCTTCTTGCCTAGCCCACAGCAGTGTGGTATCAGTGATTTTTGCTTCCTTTTATTCTTACCATCATATGTATTTATAGGGTTGAAAAGTTTCAGCAGGCTTTGTAAAAAAATGAAGAAGTTCAGCAACATTATGAAGCCCTCATTTTTAACTCTCATTCATTCTACAAATATTTCTGGTGTTATTAAGTGCTAGCTCTTATTACATTGGTGGAGTCCCTATATCTCAGCCTAGAGGTAAAACAGAAAACTAAATAAGGCATTACAATGTGGTGCTGTGGACATTAAGAGAGATGAGAAAGGTATACTACGGCCACTTTGGAACAACTTCAGAAAGGAAGACAGTCAGGCTGGGGAGAGCAGACAATACAAATCCCCACAGGAAGGAACAGAAAGCATGGATCATTCAGGGAACTGAAAGTACTCAAAGAATTTCAGGAACTAAATGAATTATGTGAATGTAACATTTCAGAGGTACAAACTGCTAAATCATGGAAAATCTGGATTAGCCTTATAAATATAATTTTCTACATGAAAAAGAGGCTATGTGGTATAAACTATGTGGTTTAAACTATGTCCTCATTAAACATTCAGCTGTGATATAGCTAAATAAGTGGCTTTTCACTGAAATAAATCTAAAACTTCACAATAGCTTTTTAAAAATTCTTCTTATGTTGTTATAGAGGTGACAGAAACATTATTTATTATATTTATCCTGTATTTTTTTCTTAATGAAAATAAACAAATTTAATAAAATATTTCAAAGTGGTATTTTATATTCACAATTATTATTTTATAGTATTTCTTTACTAGTACAGTTTATTCTTCACTGAAGTAGTAATGCCCTTCATATTAAATTATTGTTGGTATAATTTAGTTTGAGTCAGTCTACTGCTAAATGATGCTTGTTAGTAGCTGAAGCTGCAGACTGGATACTGAATAAGCACGGAGGGATGCTTTCATTTTCTATAATGTCTATAAACAGTGAATATAGGCTAAAAAAAAACTTATGTTTGTACACAGAAACAAAATAATCACTGTGAAAGTGTATCTGTTTACATATAAATTTAACTTGCTGATTGTTTGACCTTTATTGAAAACACTGCCATGCAGAATATCAAAAAGATATTTTTAGCATAATTTCTTTGAAATCAAAAATTACTTTGAGCTTCTAATAATTTTTTGAAGAAGATAAAGGGAACACTAATTATCTTTCTAAAAAGAAAGAAAATACCAAGTAAAGGAATCTGTTTTCAGATTCCTTTGAAGCTTATACTTCATTCACCAAACAACACTTGAGTCATGACAGTTTCTGAGCATGGCCAAAACAATACTCTTTCTTATCCTGTAACTTTTAGATCCTGATGGAAATTTATTAAACTTAAAATTATTTTTCTTACTGGAATTTCTCCTTAATATTATTATTTGACTTCCAGGAAATTCTAACTTCTTGCTACTGTCTGTTGTAACAAAATTGGACAAGCAGAACAAAACAAAATCACTGTGATTTGAGAATGACTTTTCATTCAGTAAATGGATTTCACCTCCAACAAATCACAATGAAGAATGATGATTTTCTGGAACATTTAAAAGACTAAGTACCCACAGAACAAAGTTAAAAGCAGCAAAGTGGAGAAAGGCTAATATAATTTATGACACATATCCTAAAACACAGAAGACTTGTGATATTAAAAGAGAGTTAAGAAATCTAAGGGAAAAAATTCTCTAACCAATAACTGACTTGACTTGCAAAGATACAAAATATGCTACAGAACAACAGAAAGCAGCTTTTTAAGATTTTTCAAGTTACTGAACTTTTAAAATCAATTTGCTCTTTAAGAATGAAATATTAATTATGTTAACCAGTAAAATTAAATGTAGCAATATAGGAGTTGCTTCAGGTTAAAAAAAAAAAAAAGCAGGCCACTAGTGGCTGATGGAATTAGATGATGGAAAAATAATAAAATCTGTACTAAGCTCAAAAAACGTTTTTTCTTTCTTTTTATTTTTTTTTCTTTTTATTTTTTTTTCAACGTTTATTTATTTTTGGGACAGAGAGAGACAGAGCATGAACGGGCGAGGGGCAGAGAGAGAGGGAGACACAGAATCGGAAACAGGCTCCAGGCTCTGAGCCATCAGCCCAGAGCCCGGCGCGGGGCTCGAACTCACGGACGGCGAGATCGTGACCTGGCTGAAGTCGGACGCTTAACCGACTGCGCCACCCAGGCGCCCCCTTTTCTTTCTTTTTAATTTAAGCCATGAATACATGCTGTCAAAATACCAGATTCTGCACTCCAATCTGCCAAACGTTCATCTACAAGGAGGGTGTACAGTGATATCCAAAGCCACCATTGGATCAGACCAACTTTATAGTTATCCAATGTATTTGTGAGTCGGAAAGGAGGGGCAGAACACAGCTAGCTCTCCCTCCATTTAAAATGTGCACACACCCAGGGTTTTTATTGCCTAATGTGCTAGGCTCAAAAAACCAGTCTGTGTTCTGGAGAAGTCTACAAGTAATACGCATATAAAGGGAGAAAGTAACTATAAACGGTTTACAACCTATGTGTTTCCCTTTTTCTATAGATGTGCAAAAGAAAAAACATGATCATTTGTGAGTATGCCTTCCATACAAATTTCCACCAATACAATTATTAATGTCAGAGCAAAAATAACTGTGACTCTTTTATGTGGACAAATATGAAAATTTTAAACTCAGACCCTGATTTGGAAGTTGAGATAACTGAAACAATTTGAGTTAGTTTAGTTTTGAAATAGTGTAAAGAGAAGTTCTGATGAACAGTGCAGTATACTAAAAATAATAGTAGAACGAATAGAAGCCCTAACTTTTAATCCTATCTCTTTACACTTTATAGACGTGTGAATTTAAAGGAGTTATTCAAACTTTGTGCAAGAAATCAATTATCTTCACCAACTCTAGAAAACAGCATATATTAAGCCATCAGTAAATATTGGAATGAAAACTCTTTCTAAACAATACTGTTTGGCAAATGCAAACAAATTCATATTTTAAAGGTAACTATCAGCAAACTTAAAGAGATTTTTGAACACTGGTCCAGAATCAGTTTGCATTCAAATAATGGATAGCCCAATGGATAATTATGTAAATATATAAATAGAATTTCATATGACATTTCATACAAATTGCTCCCATAAGCATCTGCATGTGAGGAATAAAATTGAAATTATTTTTAAATGTTTTCTTATATACTAAGTCACTATGATTATTGAAAGCAGGTCTAGGTTGGGGAGTAACTGCAGTGACACATTTTCTTAAAACCAACATCAATACTGATGTAAATCAAAATAACTTAGAAATACTATTATGTATTTCTGATGGTAACCACTGGCAAGTTCATAACAATCTGTTTAACCTGGAAGGATATATATGTAGATACTATAAAGAAATTATGTGCTAAATGAATTACAAATATTTCATTTAGTTGAATAATATTAAAATCTTGTTTATCTGAAATTGGCCTTCACTCTCTTCTAGAAGAGCTCTAGATCCAGAAACACACACATAAAAAAAAAATTAAGGGGTAGAGGTAGGGGAAGACTCTTTAATAGCAGAAAACTACCTCCTAATTATGTAGCAATAGGATAGCTTGCTTTAAGCATGCTAGCCAGTGTCATTCAACAATTTGAGGGACCAGAGTATTTATTTTATATAAAACTGTGTAAGAACACCTGACTAAGCCATAAATAAAATACGGTGTTCCTATGGTGGTATCAAGGGTTAGGTGAATCCTAAAGGATGTGTATACAATATGGATTCCAAACTACACGTAGAGAAAAACAAAAGGCAGAATTTTTGAAATGCAGACTGTTAAAAACTAACATATGTCTTCATTACTTGAAAAGGTTGAGTACAAATAGTCATGCCTTACTACCATACTAGTTTACCAACATTGTCTGAGATCAGAATACTAAATAAGCAGAGGTTCAACAATTTTTGCAGTCTAAAAGTTAAACAGAACTCTAAATTGGTGCACCCAGAGCTATAATGATAGCTAAAATGCATGGAGAAATTTCTACATGCCAGGTAGAGTATTAAGTAGAAAACTTTTAGAGGAAGTTCTAGATAGGATTCTGTTTTCATTGATTAGAAAACTGAAGTAACTTGGCAAAACATAGAACAGTTAGTAACTGGAACAGTTAGTAACTTGGACTCAACTCCTGGCCTTAAGTGTGATGATAGGTAACACTTGAATAATGATATGCTTTTTAACGCATATTTAGAATAATAAGACAACAATGCCCCTATTTCTAATCCAATGTTAAGAAAGAAGACGTTAGTTAGCACAGGCAGTTGATAGCACTTGAGCAAATTTTTTGAGAACTCTGGAAATTCAAAATGAGATGACATTAATACTATGTATAATTTATTTTAATCAGCTGGTTACATTAATTATTTATCATTGCCAATTTTTGCCAAATTTCACTTGATAAGTTTTAACAAATTGGCTGAATTTTTAAAAATAGGTATACATCAAGTTATTACATTTAACACGTGATAAAAACATTTTAAGCTGCTTGACAATTTCATTGATGTAACATTTCAAAAATGTTAAGAATTTACCTGGGACTTACAAAAAGCAAGTCAATCAATAGCTGGATGGAGAAAATTTGTTTTTGTTTACAGTTCCTCCCTCTCATACATATAATGAAATACTATTTATTAATAGCTACAGGTCAAAGAGAAAGAAATACACCTATTGCTGAAGGATTTTAGGTCCTTTCCTGAGGAAGAAGATTTAGTGCTTCTGAATTATTTTTTAATTCACATAATCATTCATTAATTACAGATCCATATGCAGTTTTAAGAAATTAAAGATAGAGTGTTCCTATGTACATTTTGCTCACTTTCCTCATTTGGTAGCATTGTGAAAAAGCTTAGTGTAATATCAGAACCAGGATGTTGACATTCATACAAGACACCAATCTTCCTCAGGTTTCCCCAGGTGAACTGTACTCCTCTGTGTGTGTATGTATCAAGTTCTGTACAATTTTATCATCAGCGTAAGTTCATATATCTATCATTACAGTTAAGATACTGAAGAGTACCCCAACCACCAGAAGAATCCCTTGTGTTGCCATTTTATAACCGTTCCTATCTCCTTCCTGCCACCCCCATCACCAATCCCTAACATTCACTAAACTATATGCCATTTTTAAAACTTTGTCATTTCAAACATGTTATATAAATGGAATTACAACTGTAACTTTGAGACTGGCTTTATTTTTCACTCAGCAAAATTCCTTGGAGAATCATTCAGTCTGTTGCATGTATATATTAATTTTTTAATTGCTCATTAGTATA
The DNA here is from genome assembly GCF_028749965.1 of Puma concolor. NCBI lineage: Eukaryota > Metazoa > Chordata > Mammalia > Carnivora > Felidae > Puma > Puma concolor. The sequence continues at coordinate 106,214,673 of NC_141675.1, read as the reverse complement.
CCATAGTTTGACCATTCACCCAGTGAAAGACATCTGGGCCATTTCCAGGTTTTGGTTATTACTAATAAAGCTGTTATGAACAATTATGCACAGGTTTTTTATGTAAACATAAATATTAATTTCTGTGGAATAAATGCCCAGGAATGCACATGCTAAGTCACGTGGTTGTTGCATGTTTAGTTTTTAAGAAACTATCAAACTCTTTTCTGGAGTGGATGTACCATTTTACATTTCTCCTAATAATATATGAGTGACCCAATTTCTCCATATCCTCACTAGCATTTGGTGTTGTGTTATTTCATTCTAGCCCTTTTGATAGGTGTGCAGTGATACCGCTCGCTCTGTGGTTTGCATTTCCTTCATGGCTAATGTCAAACGTCTCTTCATGTGGTTATCATCTCTTTATTTGTTTCAGCGTGGTGTTTGCTCGTATCTTTTGTCCATGTTCTAATTTGGTTATTCACACTTTTTATAATGAAACTGAGATTTATTTATAAAGTAACACACTAGTCTTTCATCGGACATATGGTTTGCAAATATTTTCTGTCCTTCTGAAACGTGTCTTTAATCCTCTTCACATATAAGCTTTCCAGAGCAGTTTTTAATTTTGACAAGATATAACTTATTAATTTTCCCTTTAATGGATTGTGCTTTTATAGCATGTCTAAGCACGTTTCTCTAGTCCAAGATTTTCGAGACATAATTTATAAAACCCAGGAGGAAAAATACAGTCTTATGTATGTGCCTGTAATTCTGAACTTTCCATTGTTCCTTCTTCCATCCTTATGCACTAAGCTTCCTCTTTCTTATCATTTCCGTTCCGTAAAATAACTTCCTTTAGCCACTCTTTAAGGAAAGAGCTTCTATTGATAAACTTTTCGTTTTTTTTTTTATCTAAAATGTTTTTGTTTCCCCTTTATTCATGAAGTACAGATTTGAGAGATATAAAATTTGGGCTTGACAGTTCTTTCCTTAAAAAATATTGTGCCACTTCCTTCTGGCGTACGTGGTTTCAGATGAGAGATCTGCTGCCCTTTCATTTAATGTCCTGTAGGTATCATGTCTTTTCTCCCAGCTTCCTTATAAGGCTTTTAATTTATCTTCAGTTTTTATAATTTAATTCTGATATTCTTGGCAGGCACTTCCCTGGGTCTACCTCTTTGCGGTTCCCTCAGCTTCTCATACCTACAGGTCTAGGTCTTTCACCAAGTTTGAAGCGTTTTAGCCATTATTTATTAAAAAACTCTTCTTTTTTTAATGTTTATTTATTTTTGATAGAGAGAGAGACAGAGCATGAGCAGGGAGGGGCACAGAGAGAGGGAGACACAGAATCCAAAGCAGGCTCCAGGCTCTGAGTTGTCAGCACAGAGCCTGACGCGGGGCTCGAACTCACAGACCATGAGACCATGACCTGAGCCGAAGTTGTACGCTCAACCGACTGAGCCATCCAGGTGCCCCCAAAAACTCTTCTAGCTCCACTTTTTCTCCTTTCCTTCTGGGACTCTTACATATGAATGTTGGGTCATTTGCCATCATGCCATAGGACCTTGCCTCTGTTTTCTCAAGTCTATTTTCTTTCTGTTTTTAGATGTGATAAATTCTATTATTCTGTCTTCAAATTCACTAACTTACCCTCTGTTATCTACACTGTACTACTGAAATCCCAGTGAATTTTCAATTTCCTATCCTATATTTTCGTACAGGTTCCGTTTCAGTCTTTTTTATAATTTCAACTTCTTTGATAATATTTTCTATTTTTTTGTTGCAAGATAATTTGTAATTGCCTGGTGAAACATTTTCATAATGTTACTTTACAATTCTTGTCAAATAATGCCAACATCTCATTCATTTGGTATTGGCCACAGTTGATTGTTCATTCAAGTTGTGATATTCTTTGCTCTTGGTATGAGTAAGTATTTGTTGTACCTCGGTCATTTGTCTATCATCTAGAAGACTCTGCATCTTATTTAGATATTTTATTTTAGCAGGCAGTCACTGTTTAGTTTAGATGTGTATCTTGGCTTAATTTTATAGTCTGTGACTCTAAGGGAAGTTTAATTTTCAAGACTTTTGTGATATTATTTTGGTTTGTTCTTTTTATTTGGTTTTGGGGCTCACACTGGTCCCTGCTGGTGGTGTCTGAGGGCTTCTGAGTGTCTCCCTATGGAAGAGACATATGGGGGATCCCCATAACCTGAAGCTGACTACTCTAACATCTTTGCTTGTGAAGACAAAGAGGTTTCTCATACCATGTCACTTGCTGTGATTGAATCTCTTTTTATGGTGCCGTCTACCCACCATGATGTTTCTGGGTCAGGGAGGAAAGTATCATCCCATGGAGACAGGCATTCCAGATCAGACCATTTGCTATAGTTGGGTCTCTCTTGCTAGTTCTGCCCACCAGCTTCAATATTTTTTTGGTGGAAAAGGTAAGTCTTGGGCCTGGCAGGGAAGGGAAATGTCTCCCCTGTTTTATCTGGCAGCAGCCCTTATTGATTCTCCTTGCTGGTGGCACTGGGCTCCCTTGGTGTCATCAGAAATACTCCCCTTGGATCTGGGGACAAATGAGCCTACCCAGATTGTCTTCACTTGCTATATTGAGGGAAGGGGTCTAGAAATAGCAGGCTTGAGTAGGCTTCCTCTGTTGGGTGGGAGGATGCAAGATGCTCTGCTGCTCTGTCATTCCTCTGGTCCTGGGGTCTCAAACCAACTCAGCTTCTTACCATCTTTCACAGCTATCCTTTGGTCATCTCTTGTGCCTTATAGTTGTGCTTAAGAGGAAAGAACAGGGAAAAATAGGACTGCACAATTTGTCCCAACTGGAGTCTCAACACAACTATATTTTGAAAAATTCATCCACAGTGTGATATAAACAAAGGCTGGACATAGCTCTGAATGCTAGTAACTGTTTTCTTAGAGAGGAACGAGGACTAGCCAGTTAGCAGAATACTTCCAATTAATTTGCTCTCTCCCCAATAGAAGGCTGTCTCAGAGCCCAACTTCCCCAGAGGAGTAGAGCATCAAGAACATCACTCATAGCATTTTCTCTCTACTTCCACCCCCTTTTAGAACACATGGACCATTCTAAAACCTCTGAAAAAAATGGAAATCTAGGCTGGAAATTATTTTTAAACCATTTTTTGCTTTCCTTAATATGACATCATGACTCAATATATGGATCAAAATACAAGTCATTATAATAAATGTTCATACAGATTGATTTATTATTTAGCCCCTTATCATAGTTTTTAACCTTATCCTCCCCCCCCCCCCCCCCCGAGACACACATTTCCTATTGTTTGTGACTGAACTTCTGCTCAAACAGGGGATAACGCAATGGATCTAATATTACCTCTGATGAACGGTCAACCTTTATTTTAACTGAGGCCAATGTGTAGAATTTGCAGTAAGCTACTTCCAAGTTGTACATGTATATGTTCTTGAAATAGTGAGGGATACTTCCTTACCCTCCATCAACTATGCAAGCAAGGTAAGTAAATGTGAACAGGTGAATACGCATGTCTGTGGACTTTTGGGTCACTGATTCATAAATCAGAGTCAGTGTCTAGTTGGAGGATGATGACAATACCAGAGAAAATGGTTTTCTGGGGTCCAGGAAGAAAAGTTCTATATGCATAAGGTCTCTAATTAATTGTACAGAAAGGCAGCTATGTTATTGTGTCCTAGTATGTGATTGTATACACTTCCTTTTAGAGTCCAAGGGGGAAAAAAAAAGATTTCTAAGGCTTTTTCAGAACAAAACAAGTGTCAGGGACAGACCCAACAGGGCTGAGCATCTATTTATCTCTATGCCTCATATCATCAACATTAAGTCTGTACCTGTGTCTTAGTCAGCTCTGCCCACCATAACAAAATATCACGGACTGGGTGGCTTAAACAACAGGCATTTATTTTCTCAGTTTTGGAGGTCAGAAATCTGAAATCAGGGTGCCAGCATGATTGGTTTCTGGTGAGAACTCCCTTCCTGTCTTACAGACAGCACCTCCTCACTGCATCTTGAGAGAGAGATACAGAGACAGAGAGCGAGCAAGCTATGTCTCTGTTTTCTATTCTTATGAGTATTAATCCCATCATGAAGAACTCACCCTCACAACTTTACCCAAACCTGATAATCTCCCAAAGGCCTCATTTCCAAATATCATCATATTGGAGGTTAATGTTTCAATATATGAGTTTTAGATGCATACATTTCAATCCTGAGTAATCCGTAAATCCGTAGGTGTCTCTATGGGACATTATAGCAACCATCGTGCCTACCAACTATCCTGAGTCATCAAAACTAGGTGAATCAGTACTACCAGTCCCATATTTAAGGAGTTAGTAAATTTATATATATATATATATATATATATATATATATATGTCTAATAATACATTATAGGAAAACTATATACACTAATAAGAGTGTACATATAATATTTTCAACATAAAAAGTAACATATTGTTCAATCAATTTAAAGGATATGTTTTATTAATGTCAGTATATAATAAAGAATTTTTTCTCTCCCTTTCTACTAGTTCATTTCTCTTTGCCTGTAAGCATGTTCCAACATCTCCCTTCCAAATCAAATTCTCTCTCAACTATGCTGTCACTTTTAACTGCCAATTTCTCCATTACTAACACTTTTATCTGCAGGGATGGTCCTCTTTCCATCTTCCTCCCACATACTCCTGTAACAGGACCACCTGATTCCAAAGTTGTAAATTCATCTTTTCAGATTTTCATGTATGTGTCATTGATCTTTTCTATGTATGTTTGCTGACAGATGGTAGCAAATCTAGGTTTAATATAAGAAATATAAGCAGAGAACTGATGCAATTTCCTTCCTTCTTGCCCTCTAATAACCTACAGATACTCAGTTACATATCTCTAGCCCAATTCTTATTATGAATAAACATGGTCAGGTTGCTCCTAACATGTTTTGGCCCTGGGTTGCTTATATCCATGGGAACACAAATGTTTCTAAATGGGAAGATGGATACAGAGAAGACATTCATGCAGGCATTGGATCAGAGTTGATGAATTCTGGAGTTGCAGGAACATGATTTAGAATGAATGGCCCCAGGTTCTAGGTGGAAACATATCCTTAGACCAAGAGACTAAGAGAATGGGTACAGTCAGAGAGGGGGCAAGCATGGGGACAAGTCCAGGGGCCCTATTTGTCTGAGTTAGTGGTAGGACTGGCCATGGTTGACACTTTGTTATTCTACCTTCTCAAATTAATCCATTAAATGTCTCTGTACAGAATATTAACTTTGTTCTTTTTTTAATGTTTATTTATTTACTTTTGAGAGAGAGAGAGAGAGAGAGAGAGAGAGAGAGAGTGCACAAGCAGGGGAGGGACAGAGAGAAACAGACAGACAGACAGACAGAATCTGAAGCAAGCTCTAGGCTCTAAGCTGTCAGTGCAGAGCCTGACCCTGGGCTCGAACTCACAAACCATGAGATCATGACCTGAGCCAAAGTCGGACACTTAACCAACTGAGACACCCAGGTGCCTCTTAACTTTTTTCTTTGATATCACTATCCTGCTTGTAATTTAGGGGCCATTTGTGTTCTTAATCTCTCTTCACTGTACTTTTCATCTCCTTTCAGCAATAGCATCCTCATTCCCTGCATGAAGTAGCAAAGAGTTTGATGTAGAAACTAAAGTGCTTCATACAATACTGGACAATGAAGTGTGAAATAAGACCTGTGATACATAATAATACATAGATATCAAGGACAATAAGAATAGGCCATATCTATTAAAGTGAATTAATAATTAATAATCTTCCAAAATAGAAAAGAATAGGCCCAGATAGATTCACTGGTAAAATCCACCAACTATTTAAGGAAGAAGTTATACTCATTCTCTACATTCTCTCTTAGAATATAGAAGCAGAGGGAATACTTCCTAACTCATCACATGAATTTAATAAATCTAAGGCCAACATCACCCTAATACCAAAGCCAGACCACATGTCTCTCATGAAAATAGAAGCAAAAATCCTCAACAAAATATTAGCAAATTGAATTCAACAAGTATAAAAAGAACTATACACTACAGCTAAGTGGGATTTATCCCAGGCAACCAAGGCTGGTTCAACATGTGAAAATTAATTAATGTAATCTATCACTTCAACAGACCAAAGAAGAAAAAAATTGATCATTATCAACAGACGCATAAAAAAAATTAACAAAATCTAACACCAATTCATGATTTAAAAAACAAAAACAAAAACCCTCTCAGTCAACTAGGAAAAGATAAAAGCTTTGTTGAATTAATATAGATTATCTACAAATAACCTAAAGCTAACACCATACTGAATGATGAGAAACTTAAAGCTTTATCACTGAAGTTCAGATACAAGATAAAGTTGTTCCTTCTCACCATTCCTTTTTAACATCACAGTGGAAGTTCTAGTTAATGCAGTAAGAAAAGAAAATAAAATGAAAACGATACAGACTGGAAAGACCTAAAGCTGTCTTTATTTACAGATGACAAAATCATCTATAAAGAAAATACCAACAAACTGATGAAAAAAAAAAAACAAAAAAACACCTCCTCTAAGTAATAAGCAATTCTAGAAAGGTTGCAGGACACAAGGCTAATATATAAATATCAGCAATAAACACATGGAATTTCAAGTTAAAAATACATTACCATTTATATTAACATCCCCAAAATTAAATTATCAGGTATCAATCTAATAAAATATATACAAAATCTATATGAAGAAAATGACAAAACTGATGAATGAAATCAAAGAAGAACTAAATAAATTAAGAGACATTGCATGTTCATAGACAGGAATACTCAATATTGTCAAGATGTCAGTTCTTCTCAAGTTTATTTAATGCAATCCAAAACAATATCCAGCAAGTTTGTTTGCTTGTTTGTTTGTTTGATAAATACTGGCAAGCTGATTCTAAAGTTTATATGGAGAAACAAAAGACCCAGAATAGGTAACACAATATTGAAGGAGAAGAACAAAGCTGGAGGATTGACTCTATCTGACTTCAGTCTTATTATCAAGCTACATTAATCAAGACAGCATGCCACTGGCAAAAGAATAGACACACAGATTAATGGAAGAAAACAGAGGGCATAGAAATATAACCACATAAGTATAGTTAACTGGTCTTTGACAAAGGACCAAAGGCAATACACTGGAGTGACAAATCATGTTAGAACATCCACATGCCAAAAAACAAACAACAACAACAACAAAAATGAACCTAGACAGACACCTCACACCTTTCACAAAAATTAATTCAAAATCATTCAGAGATCTAAATGTAAAACACAAAATTATAAAATTCCTAGTGATGTTGGATATGTCAATGCCTTCTTAGAAACAGTATCAAATGCATGATCTGTGAAAGAAATAACTGGTAAGTGACTTCATTAAAATTAAAAATCTCTGCTCTAGTAAAGAGAATGCCAAGAGAATTAGAAGGCAAGACAGACTAGGAGAAAATGTTTGCAAAATACACTTTTGATAAATTATTATTTTCCAAAATATATAAACTCTTAAAGCTCAAAAATAAGAAAACAAAGAACCCAATGTAAACATGGGCCAAAGACCTTAACAGACACCTGACCAAAGAAGATATACAGATTCCAGATGTGCATATGAAAAGATGCTCTCCATCATATATATGCCATCAGAGAAATGCCAATCAGATAACAGGATACCAGACACATCTATTGAAATAGCCAAAATCTGGAACGCTGACAACCCCAAATGCTGACGAAATTGTGGAGCAACAGGGACTCTCATACATTGCTGGTGGGAATGCAAAATGTACAGCCGCTTTGGAAGACCGCTTGGTGGTCTCTTATAAAACTAAACATAGTCTTACCATATCATTCAGCAATCACACTCCTTGGTATTTTACCCAAGAGCTGAGAACTTATGTCCACACAACACCCTGCACACAGATTATTTATCACAGCTCTATTCCTAATTGCCAAAACTTGGAAGCAACTAAGATATCCTTCAGTAGATGAATGGCTAAATAACTGTGGTACATTCAGAACACAAAATATTATTCAGCACTTAAAAAATTAGTTATCAATCCATAAAAAAAGACATAGAGGAACCTTAAATTCATATTGCTAGCTGAAACAAGCCAATCTGAAAAAGGTACATACTATAGGACTCCAATTATATGGCATTCTGGAAAAGCCAAAACTATGGAGACAGTAAAAATACCAGTGGTTTCCAGGAGTTTGGGGTGGTGGTAAAGGATAAATCAGCAGAATACAGAGAATTTTTAGGGCAATAAAAATATTGTGTATGATACCATAATAATGGATGAATCTTATTACACATTAGCCCCAACCCATGGAATGTACAATGCCAAGAGTGATTGTAATGTAAACTGTGGTCTTTGGGTGATTATAAGGTGTCAGTTTAGGTTCATCAGTTATAACAAATGTATCACTCTGGTGAAGAATGTTGACAGTGGAGGAAGCTATTCATAGGTGAGGGTATGGGATATATGACAAATCTCTGTATCCTCACTTTTGCTTTTAAACTCACTTTAAAAAAAATAAAGTCTTAAAAATATTAAGTCTTAAAAATATTAAGTCTTAAAAAATAGATGTCAAAGAATCCTGGAGATCACACCCTCTCACCTCTTTGAGAGAATGAGGTTGCTGTCTCCACTTTTGCAGCATTCTTCTCTTAACTCCCCTCAAAAAATGGACCTCTAGAAGAAGAAAATTCCAGCAGTTCTCACTGATGAGTGGGAAGCTGTTATTTTGTAGAAGATCCTGGTTCCTACCCCTCAAATCACAGACACCAAATAATTTTGTATTTTTACCTTCTGTTTTATCACAAAAACATCTCTTTTTTTTAATGTTTTTATTTATTTTTGAGACAGAGACAGAGCATGAGCGGGGAAGGGGCAGAGAGAGAGGGAGACACAGAATCTGAAGCAGGCTCCAGGCTCTGAGCTGTCAGCACAGGGCCCGACGCTGGGCTCAAAATCACAGACTGTGAGATCGTGACCTGAGCTGAAGTCGGACGCTTAACCAACTGAGACACCCAGGCGCCCCCACAAAAACATCTTTAAAGCAGAAAATTGTATTCATAAAATTGTTGGAAAGGAAAAAAGTAGTCATCAGCCATGACTATTTTCTGTTTTGTTCCTAATGTAATATTATAGCTCATCCTACCAATATTTTTAAAATCAATGCTGCATCAGTATTCAAATAAATGTTTTAAATTATCTAAGAAGCATGTAACTCAGATATCTAGAAAAATAAATGTTTTAAGAGAGGTTTGCATGGTGTAGTCAACTCAACAAAGGGAAAGGTAAGTTCACTGCTACCCCTGGCTACCTGAATTTCATGTGGAAGTTTCTCATCATTGATGTGATAGTAAGAAATGATTTGTGGTTCATAGGTTAGCTTACACATCTATCAATTTCCAATGCTATATGTTAATAGGTCAATTCTCAATACTAATCTTACTTTTAAAGAGCACACTTCCATCCACCCAGGTGGAGAAACAGCTGAAAACTTAACTTGAGCCTGAGGTTGGCACAGTAATAGAAGAAAGTGAAAAACTGAAACTAATAGCCTCATTTTTACCCCCTCTCATGAAAGGAACACTACCTTCTCAAATAAATGAGACAGGAAAGTGAGAAATCATGGCTTGTTGCTTAATGCTTCTCAGGGGTGTTATTCTAAATTCTGCAGACCTGTCTCTGCAGAAGGAATGCAGAGACTCTTTTGTTTTCAATCAAATCCTTGGTAGCAATTCTAATGAAGTCCCACTGAGTCCTTAGTCCAAGCCATGATTCTAAAATTGGATCTGAAAGTAACTCTAAAATATTTTCTTTATGTTACTTTTTCCTTTGCAGAAAAAACCAATGTTGGGGCTCCTAGTACAACAGATGGTTGCTTGAAGATATTGATATGAATAAACCAATTTGTTTTATTATAGACACTGAAATTAAGGTGTGTTTTTCCTATATTTTAAAGAGTATTCTGTACTATAAATATATAAGGTATATTCTATAAGGAATATTAATCAATGGGCTTCATCTTACTAAAAAAATTTATTTTATACAGAAATTCTATTTGTATTTTTAACTATGAAGTGATTAAAATTATGGGAAATAAAAGGAAACTATAAGTTGTATATCATAGGAGGGTACAAATAATGGTCAAGTTGGTGAGACTAAATGCTAATGTTTGTTCTTGCCTGAGCTCTACGTGAGCTCATATCTTGAGTACTGAAAACGGGTTGTGACTAAAAACAGACTCCTAAAAAATTGTGAGACATTTGGAATCTTCAAAAGCATAATACACAGAAGGAGAAAAAGCAGTTTTCCAGCTGTTCCAGAGAGCTCTGTCCAGCTCTGGCTCCCTGAGGGCACCAGTGCTCCAGCAGTGAGGCCAGTAAAAGTGGCAGCAATGACATTGTTGGTGACATAATAGATGAAGTACTTTCCCAGAAGAAACCCTACCAGAGCCTAGAAAATCAGGTAGCTGCAGACTAGTCCATGAACACACACAAGACATCATCCCCCTGCCTGGCATTCCAGCAATTCTTAATGGGACTTGTATGGTGTTGGAGTCTATATCAGCTTGTAAGACAAGAACCAGAAAAACAAGATTTACAGATTTCCTCATGAGACAGAGGAGGTACCTCCTGCTCTTCCGCACCTAAAATATTCTTATGAGGATAACATGAGGTATTACATATGAAAGTGATTTACAATAGAAAACCTCAACAACTACTATATTATACACAGAAACTATGCAGCAAATAGGAAGAAAGAAAGGAAGAAAAGGAGGGAGAAGGCAAGAAAGAAAGAAGTAAAATGAAGATACTTATTCATATGGTTGTTACTACACATTGAAGAATTTAGTCAAATTCCCAATGAAGTTTTCCTAGTGATGCTCATCTACTTTGGCCATTCTTTTTCCAACCTTTTCCTTTTTGATATTGTATCCTTCAATTAGCATCTTAACTATAACAGTCCTCAACCTTAATCATCTAGACAACAAAATTTATTATATCTGGGCAAGTAGCATCTATCTCTCTCTGATTGCTTTTTAGAACTCTGAGAATTGGAAATGCCTAGTAAAGAGGTATAATCAATTCTCAGTCCCTTACCCACACGATCATTGGATGAAGGCTATGGGATACAGAGTAAAAAGACTACTAAAGTTGGAATAAGAAAAATCAATTTTCATATCTCAGCACCAACACTTAACAAGTATGTAACTTTGGCCACCAAACTTAATGTATCTGAGCCATTTCTTATCTGACAATAAGGAACATGTACTGGGCTGAAATTCTTTGCAAATTAAACAAGATGATATATAAAAAGAATGCTTGCACATAATAGATTGTATATGTTAGGCACATTTGAATTTAATAAATTTTAAACGAATGTTCTTTAACTAGTATGCAAGCCAAATATGCCCCCAAAACAAAGACAACAGTGTCAGAACACAGCACATTCCCAATTTGAAAATTTACCCTGCACTAATATATTTTAAAATTATGTCTCTGCAAACACAGTGAAAGCAGGGCCTGCCTCCATGTGATACATGAATATGTCTTGTTCATGAGTTGTTTTATGTGTATGAGTTTTGTGTCCTCAAATAAATTATGAGCTTATTGTGGGCACCAGGAATATCTTATGTTTTCATAGATTCTTTGATAAATGGCATAGTGCTGGAAGCAGATTTTCAATATGGTGAATTGATTTGTTGATGGATACAAAGCAACTGTCTAGGAACAGGAAAATTGGAGCCCTTCTATAATTAGAAAAACCCAGCAATTTGGAGCATCTGGATGGCTCAGTTGGTTGAGTGTCCAACTTTTGATTTAGGTTCAGGCCATGATCCCAGGGTCGTGAGCATGATCCTGTGCTGAGCTTGGAGTCAGCTTGAAATCCTCTCTCTCCCTCTGCCCCTCCCTGCCCCTGCTTGAATACAAGCACATGCACACACTCTTTCTCTCTCTCTCTCTGTCAAAAGAAGAAGAAGAAGAAGAAGAAGAAGAAGAAGAAGAAGAAGAAGAAGAAGAAGAAGAAATTTTGTATTTAATGTTTTTGATTAAATTGTCATCTGTCCTTTTTCTCCTTTAATATGAACATAGACCAAAATGTTAAACCAAGGTCACCATGTAATAAAATAATCACAAGTGACATATGTCTTTCTAAATGGAGGGGGAAAATCATATAGTTTCTTATCTATGTCAACAGAAAAAAAGTACAAGACAGCCACAAGATGTATATGTGTGTATATATATATAAAATTTTTAAATTTAATTCTAACTAGCATTGTCTCTTTAAAGAATTAAACTTAGGATAGTTTGGCTGCTCCTACTCTCCAGGATAAAGGGTCATTTCAAAGATGATTTCTTTTAGGGTTAGGATTAGGGTTAGTGTTTAGGTTGGCATTGAGATCAGGCTGAAATCTGAACCTCCTCTGTCTATACTTCAAATGGTACTGTCTCCACTTCCCAGCTTACCACCTTCTGGCTCCTTGAGTGCTACATAGTTCTCTATGCAAAAGGAATGCAGTTTGTTCCTGTATGAAACATTCCCAAGTTTCTCTCTAAAATATTCCCTTGCTGATCAAAATAAATAAAGAAGAGAATAAGTATCAAAATAAAGAAAATAAAAGGGGGAGACGTCTTTATTGATTTTAGAGCTCCTATTCAATTATTTCATTGGCACATGGGACAACTACTTTCCTTTAACTATTGTTTGTTAAATTTCTGGGCTCAAGAATAATCGGTCTAAGATATCATCCCGCTTCAGAGAGCTCTGCTTCCAGTCCTCCCACTACCTAACCAGGTCTTTATTTACACTATTCCTCTGAGGACGCTTTCTCCCCAGGAGAGCAGGGCTGCTCTCTGAGCCCTAGAATCATTGTGTTCATCTGCATATCTTGATCCTCCCCAGACATGCCTTTAAACTTGATCTTTTTCTTTCCAACTTTCCAAATTTCATATTCTTTTCAAAATTTAAATGCAAATTATGATAGCAGCTATGTACTTGTCTCATCCCCAGGGAAACTACCACAGCCCAGCGCCTGCTGTAAATGGCAATCCTAGAGAGAAAGTGTGTGTGATGCACCATAGCTCCTGACCCAGGGGTTGGCTTGTGACCTGCGACATGATCTGGTGTGCAAATGAGCAGGATAATCACAAGTTCCTTCTCTAAAATTTGAATTAAGAAATAGAAGAAAGTGCTCACAGAAGCAGGATATTTAAGAATGTAAGTATCACAGAAGCAGGGGACTGAACAGGCAAAAAGTTGTGAAGAAAATATGAGTACAGACAAACTCAGATCTAAAGAAAAACAAACAAAAGGAACAAAAAAAAACAAAAAAAGAAAGAATAGTCTAGTGGAAATATATTTGGCATGGGGGCACTAAAAGGAACTGGCTATGTGAATGAGGGGCACTGGAGTCAGCAGTCAACAAGTGCTATTTAGACTCCTACCTCTGTGTGTTCTGGCTGTCCCAGGATTTGTGATTCACTGGAGGCATCGCACATGTATGTGATTAGGTACTGCTCACTGGCCTTCACTTCATTAAATTATCTTTACCACCAGATTAAAGCATCTTGAGCTCTAAGGCCCTGTCTCTCTCTTATTCTCTCTTTCTCTCTCTCAAATACCTAGTACTAAACAGTATTTGACACTTAGTAAATGCTAACTGATGGACTCAAAACAACTCTGAGACCCTATAAATTAATCTCTATCCAGAAATACACAAGGTAATGGTTCCAATCTTGTTATAAAGACCTTATAAAGTGACAAGGAATGTGATTTAACTCCTAACATGTTCATTTCCTCCTTTTTGTCATTATTATTAAGGCTTGGCAAAAATAAAGCACAGCATAGTTGAAACCAAGTAAGAGAAGAATTTAACCCATTGGTATTTGAGGATGATAAATGGCAGGAACTTGTCACAACTTGTTTATATGAAGAGAGGGGGAAAAAAAACTATTCCTCAGATGTAAGAAACAGCAGAACAGAATAATACTCCTTATTTGATTATCTCTTCCTACCACTTACTCTTTCAAATGGAAGGATGCCAAACACAAATTCAAATTTTTTAATGAAAAAAACATAATACTTAATATAAAATGAATCATATCTGCCAGCTACAGGAAAATTTCAGAATAATTCCTTGGTAATATGAAATCTGTATGAAATAGGTAAAACAGAAGTATTAATCTTCTTGAAATTTGAAGATAGCTATTAAGTTACCATTCAGCCTCTTCTTTTTTCAACTAAATAGCACTAGCTTCTTTAGTTTTCAGACACGTCATATTTTTTTATCCCTTTAATCACTGTGGTGGGTCTTTTCTGAACCAACCAATTTCTCTACATCCTTCTCAGGTAATTTTCATGACTTTACAATGGCTTGTGTTTAAAGGCAGAGTGAGCCAAAAGAATCAAAGATTTATTTGGCTCCTATTGGCTTGTATTACAGCAGTGACAGAATGTTCTGGCTTACAGACAAGGAGGAAACAATAAATTTAGCATGTCTGACCTTCAGGAAAGTTTTTGATGCTATTACGAATACCATTTTATTTAGCAAGCCACAAAGTTAATCATCTTCATTACATAATGGACCGGAGCTCATGGGGCCTCACCCTTTCACTTCTAATCTTTGTAATCCTGAGCCAAATAGAGTGGCCTCTCTTACCTTTTTCTAAATCTTTGAGGACAGACTGACTGATGTCCTTTTTGGCGCTCTCATAAAGTATAACCTCTTAGATCCTGGGTTTTTTGTGCTTATCACATGGATGAACCAGAACACGCTTCTGAATCTTCCTGCTACCTTATAAAGAATAACATCTTGACAAGTTTCACATAAAGTTTATCCAGAGGAATGCAGGAGAGCAAAGCAGAGTATAAAACAAATGGGAAAATTTCAAAACCACAAAGATAAGTTCTTAGTATCCCTCAACTTAGTATCCTGAAATCAACTCAATGAGTTGACATCTTAATTTGCTTATCATAAATGTTAGTCATTACCTTGATCTGTACCCAAAATAGTCCCTCTGGTATTTTCCACATTCCTAAGAAGCAACATAGATGAGGTATTCAATAGGGAGTTTAGTACACCAAGGTTACTGTTGATTTTGGATTTGTGAACGTTAGGCAAGATAGTCAATCTTCTAGACTTCATTTTTTCATTCAAATGACATATACCGAGTACCCAATGTACCACATAGCCTCCTAAGATCCCAACTTTACAAATAAAGAAGTTGACTTTGATGACTCCAAAGTGCTCCTACTGAGGCCAAAGAAATTATGCTTGGTTACACTTTGGCAATCTCATTTTCTTCTGAGTATTTCTTTCTCTGTTCCTATTCTAAGGTGCTTCACTTTGCAATAATCACAAATTCTCAACTGAACCTGGTACTTCTAAATGCTTAGCTAATTAAGTGGTCCTCTTCAATTTAAAAAGAGATTATATGTCCTGTTGTATAAGCCATTCCAACTTGCATATGTAATATTTTGAGAAGAGTAGAAAAGTTTGTATTCTCAAACCCTCAGTATCTATTGATGAAAGGTCTTGCCTGAAAGCTTCCTGAGGGCAACAGTTAGGTCTCACACAGCTCCCTCAGCAGTTATCAGTGCCCATTGTACCTTGGCCTGACTCATTAATTAGTAGATGGACAGGATTTGAACTTGGGCTTCTGGGCCCAGAGCTCATGCCTGGACCACTGCCTGCAGGGGGGCCTGGGCCAGGTTTTCACCAGCTGGTGCGGTCAACAAATGTATCACTTATAGTTATAGTGATATGCAGAAATAGGATTCCTGACTCAAAGGCCCCAATTGAAAACTCAAACCCAAACATGTCCATGTACATGTTTTGGGGGACAGACAGAGTACAGGAACAGGAAGGTATGGAGACAAGGGGGGCAAGAAATATAGTATAGATCCACATTATTTGCAAATTCTGTATTTTTCACTTGGCCTACTTGCTAAAACGTATTTGTAATGCCAAAATCGATACACCACTTGTGTACTCATTCCTGGACAGATGCAAAGGAGTGACAAGTTTGAGCCACCTGACATACACATTCCCAGCTGAAGGCAACCTCAGCCTTTTTATCTCAGGTCTCACAGGTGAAGTGGTTGAGTATCTTTCAACAATGAGATTTGGTCTGGAGGCTAATTTGTGAAAGTACAATTAGAGGGAAGAGACAATGACTGCAATTATAAACCTCATTGTTATCTTTCACATCGAGCAATTGTTCAAAGACACAAAAAGTATTTTATGCTTTGTGTGCTAGAAAAACATGCAAATGTTATTAAATTTAGAATTTTTGCATATGTAGAATACAGACATATATTAACCACTTACATTTCAGAAAAATATAAAGCAGATACAGATTCTATAGCTTATGAGAATATAATGAAGAATAGATATAGAAACCAGTGATTGAATACTATTACTTTATAAGCCAACCAGAACTCTCACTCTCTCTAATATGTATGTATATATTTAATCAGTGGTATCATCATCACTAATATATGCTAGTATCATAGTAGATAATTTCAGCTGTATTTTCAACAAAGGTGCAATACAATTTAATTTATTCTAGCCAAGGAAATAAATGATACTTATTAGAGGTGTGAACTTGAATATAGGACTTCACCACTTTGAGCCTCCATAAAGGGAGAATGTATGTCTATGCGACGTTTTCAACAGAATGCTTAGCACAAATTTAGGGCTCAACAAATTTTAGTTATATATACTTGGAACATGGCCTAATAGTTGTGTGTGTGTGTGTGTGTGTGTGTGTGTGTGTGTGTGTATGTTTATGTAATAGTTCATATATTCAAACTTGCATCACCTAATCCTGACTTATCAATCACAGGTTTATTTTGAAGACTTTCCTACCCATAAAATGGGTAGACTCACTTCATTAATTCAATACGTATCTCTGTGTAAAGATCATATTAAAAACTAAGGAAAGTTCTTGAACATCCAAAACATAGAATAATTGATCCACATTATTTGAAAATTCTGTATTTTTCAGTTAGCCTACTTGCTAAAATGTATTTGTAACCCGAAAGTCAATACACCACTTGTGTACTCATCTCTGGACAGATGCAAAGGAGTGAGAAGTTTGAGCCACTGGACATGCACATTCCCAGCTGAAGGCAACCTCTGTCTTTTTGTCTCAGGTCTCACAGTGTAATCACGTATCCTTTTGGAGGTCTATTTGGTGCCATGTTTTCCACATTTTGTGCTTTTTGTTGACGATTTGCCCTTTATAATGGCCCCCAATTGTACTACTGAAGTGCTTTCTAGTGTTCTTCTGTGCAAGATGGCTACAGTATGCTTTATGGAAGAAGCACCTGTGTTGGATAAGTTTCGTTCAGGCATGAGTTATAGTGCTATTCAAAACCAATAGGTTTTGAAATAAATCTTAATGAATCAACAATGTTTATTACATTATGTGTCTTTAAACAGAAAAACACCTAAGACAAATGTATATATTGATCGGCTGATGAAAATGTGAACAAATGTTCCCAGGAACTTCTTAATCCTGCACTTCCCCTAGAGCGTCCCATAGTACAGTGTTGGGGGATAAAGTGGTTACTTTACAGAACGTAACTACTGTGAATAATGAGAACTGACTCTATTTGATTTTTACAGAGTTTATCTGTGGTGATAGACACGTAAGGCAATATAAGCAAGAGCAGCAGAAAGACTGATTGATACAGTTGCGAAATAATACCCATGAAGCCAATTATCCAAAGCTCAGTTTCTGAGCCTTAAGACTGAAAATAAGAAAAGGCCTCTAAACAGCAGAGCTTTGGTGACTGCCTGCTTCTTCCAACCTATGGCCACTTACAACCCTGGGCTCTTTCTCCCACATAATCATGGTGAGTAGGATATGAGAATATGGCTACTGAAGTGAAGGGCAGCAGGTGGTGATTCGAGAGGCACAGAACAAGAACTGGCTAAATGTCACGGTTGGCTCTGAGGAGGCTGGAAGTCAGCGAGAACTAAGCTGTGATGTCTAAGCCTGGGAAACTTGATGGTTAGTGATACAGTTAAACCATTTTATCATAAAGTCTTTGCAAAAACAGATACTCACCTATTATAGTCAATATGTGCATCAACAGGGAACAAGGTAAAAATCAGAATTGCAGTCATTAACATAATAAAACTAGTCTTACTTCTCTTTTTTGAAATGTGTGCCTCCTCTAATCTGACAGTATTATCTATTCAATTTATCTATTCAATATTAATTCAATTAATGAAACCAATTAATTCAATTAATCTATTCAATTAATTCAGGTAAGTACTTACTCTGTGTAAGCATTCGATGTTGGAGCTGTAAGATGAAATGAGATACAGCTGTTGCGGACTTGGAACCCACAGTCTAGTGCAAAAGACAATTACAGCACAATCTCATATGCTCATGGGAGCAGCTGAAAAGTAGGTGATTTTTTTCCCCCAGTTACAGCAGGTCATAGAGTGGGAGTATGTCCTGATAGTAGAAACTGATGAATGGATCCTTAGGCCTGAGACTCAATTCATAATTTAATATGGTAGTAGAAGTTCTGGAACGTCAACCAAGGGATTCCCAAATTCTAAAGTGCATTCAGATCCTCCGGGAGTGGGGGTGGGGGGGGTGGGGGTGGGGGGTAGGGTGGGGAATGCTGTTAAAATGCAGTTTCTGATGCCACAGCCCTGGGGCAGGGCTGGAGACCAGCTCCTGGGTTTCATGCAACAAGCTCCTGGGCGTTGTACCTGATGCTTATCTGCACACTACACCTGGGGTTACAAGGCCTCAGCGTACCAAAATTTGACCTGATGTTCTCGAAAAACCATTGGTTCTTGACCCAACCCCTGGATATTCAGACTCAACAGTCCCAGAGGGGGCCAACAGTGCCCAGTGATTCCAGTACAGATGGTGTTCAGGCAACACTTTTATATAGCACTGATTTAGGAGCGGGTAAATTGTTTTCATTAGCAGTTTCCTTCTAAGATTAGCACCTTTTCTAATTCCTGCCACCTGGACTGTATTTTTTTAAACACACCTTATAATATTAGGAAGACTCAAAATAAGGCTGAAAAATGACAGTGTGCTCAAAATTAAAATGGAATTCAGAAGACAGCCAAATGTATTTATTTGAAAACAAATATTCAGTCAGCATGTATTATGAATCAATGTCTTAGGTATTGTACTAGGTGCTAGGGTTACAAAGATTGGGGAAAAAAGGAATGTCTGCTCTCGAAGTCCATTTCCGCTGAATAAATATGTACTGAATTCTGTGTGGGACATTGTTCTGGGCACAGGGACATCTCACAGGCTACTAGGAATAGTCTCATTTGTTCAGAAACTATTATGTAAACAAGTGAAATTATCTCTGGGTCTCCTATGATTGGTTCCAAACTTGTATTCTGAAACTTTTATTTTTTTCAACTTTTTAAAAGTTTTATTTATTTATTTTGAGAGAGATAAAGAGAGCATGAACAGGGGAGGGGCACAGAAAGGGAAAAGGAGAATCCCAAGCAGGCTCCATGGTGACGCCCACAAACCACGAGATCATGACCTGAGCCAAAATCAAGAGTGGAATGCTTAACTGACTGAGCCACCCAGGCACGCCCTGAAACTTTTAAATATGTGTGCCATACAGAACGTATTTTGCCCATTTTAACTATAATCACCTAGTTCACAAAGTGACAAAGCATTCAAGAAATCTTAATTTTATTTAAAAGACCTGAATTTATAAATTCCAAATGGTTGTTATAATGAATTGCTTATCAAAGATAACAAGTTGGTGACTCAAGCTTTATACTGTGTTGCAAGTCTTGTTTTTAACTACATGGTCTGTTTTATTCTTGATACTCAAATTTCTACAATAGCTCTGATACTTTCTTATCTTCTATATTCATAGAAGAATCAAGAGTTTAGGGGCGCCTGGGTGGCGCAGTCGGTTAAGCGTCCGACTTCGGCCAGGTCACGATCTCGCGGTCCGTGAGTTCGAGCCCCGCGTCGGGCTCTGGGCTGATGGCTCAGAGCCTGGGGCCTGTTTCCGATTCTGTGTCTCCCTCTCTCTCTGCCCCTCTCCCATTCATGCTCTGTCTCTCTGTGTCCCAAAAATAAATTAAAAAAAAAAAAAAAAGTGGAAAAAAAAAAAGAGTTTATTAGCAGAAGAATGTGAAATCCACAAAGGCATTCTACCCTTCCCCTGCCTGATTTTATTTCTAAATCATCTCTTTTAAATTAAAGCAAAAGACACAATATTTAAGATTGCTTTATCTTTAGTAATGCTGCAATGCCCAAACAATAAGTTTTTGTCAGATGCCCATGTCAAGTAATGGAAACAAAGCAAATTATTCCAATAAAAATCATTTTAGTTGCAAATAAAGAATTTCTCCTAGGCAAAGTCTATGATCTATAACACTGCTAGCTCAAGAAAGATGAAGACTGTTCTGTTTTCATTTATGTGTCAAACATGATCGGTTAACCTTAAAAATACCAAGTAAATGCCACAGGAAAGAGCACAATTTAAAATTCTTGGAGAAAAAATAATTTCAGGTATACTTCTGTAAGTAAAAGAGAAAAAGGGAATGCGGTAGGCTTGGGGTGATAAGTCACTAGTGACGCTGTACCGATGAAAATGTGAAGGCACAGGAAGTGTAGGAGGCAAGCTGCAGCCACATGGGGAGGAATAATTTACAAATGCTACTAGGGCAGCACATCACCCTTTGTTTTACCCTGGTGTCTGCTCTGCAGGTCTGAAAATTCTCTCTGTTCCAGGAGTTCTGACCTCCAAAGAGTTTTCGAGATAGCACTAGAGAATAAAGTTTTCTCTTCAAAGCAAGGGTGGATATAGTGCAATTGCTGACTTTTATTCAAGCTGATAGATGAGCAGACTCGATGTTCCCTGGGGCATAGCACTTCTATGATAGGGTTGGAGGAGCTTGATGCTTACTTGTCCTCATCCTTCCCTATCTGAGTGGCAGCCAATAATTATTTCCATTTTAGTGCCAATTACTTAGGTAATATAGGACCTGCATACCCACTTCCATTCTATCAAAAATAATAAAGTTACATTTACATCAGTTACTTTTTAGTGGTCACAACAGGGAGGGGAGATAATCTTGTCCAAAAAGCAAACAAAATAGTGGCATTCTCAATGCATAAATAAAACCCTAATAAAATGAATGAAAAATCATGTTTTAGGGGCACCTGGGTGGCTCAGTTGGTTGAGCGTCCGACTTTGGCTCAGGTCATGATCTTGCGATCTGTGAGTTCAAGCCCCGTGTCGGGCTCTGTGCTGACTGCTCAGAGCCTGGAGCCTGCTTGAGATTCTGTGTCTCCCTCTCTCTCTGCCCCTCCCCTGCTCATGCTCTGTCTCTCACTGTCTCAAAAATAAATAAAAATATTAATTTTTTTTTAAAAATCATGTTTTAAATGATGGCCATAGTTACCATATAGATCTGCCAAATGATCTACTGAATTTTCAAAATTCTATTCCCTATTCTAGTCAGAATAATTCTGTGTACTTCACTACACTCACCAACCACTGCCCCCCCCTCAACAATTTGTAGGAGCAATCAATTAGTACCTCTGGTATTTTTACTATTGTGTTCAATGCATATTATGATGAATACTAGCTATTAAAATTCCCAAGCCTTATTAAACCTTGTGTCCTTTGTTTTTAATATAAAAAATATGCATCATTACTTTCCCATGTTTAAAAAAGACGAAAAACTTACATTTTAACACTGAAATATGTTGCAAAGTAAAATCTGAAATACAGTAATATAATTATACTGCTGCCTATTGTATCTGATCATACATGATAACACATAATTGAATGACTCCTGTACCAGAAGAGTCACAACTATGGAAAAAAGACAAAGAGCCTAATTTATTCTGACTAATCAGGATTGATGTTAATTAAAAAAGAGTGCAAGATAATGTCTTCTCATTACTACCTGATAGATGGAAATAGATTGTTCTTCTTCTAGGTAAAATAGCAATTAAGCAACTTTTTAAAAAAGATTTATTTTCAGAAGACTTTCTTCAAAAATTGGTGAAGTATTCATATAAAGGCCTTTTTTATGACATCAACCAAAAAAAAAAAAAAATGGATTTCACCAAAGGCTGTTTATTCTTTGGTTTTTGTCACTTGTTGGACACGCATGACATAAGGACAGTATTTGAACAGGTGGTAATCAGAACAAAACTGAGTTGCATTATTTTGTAGAATGTTTCACATTAAAGAACATAATCTAGTGAAGTGATCTGGAGCTCAAATTCAAATCCCAGTTCCTTCATCTACCAGCTCTGTGACCTGCACCAAGTGTTTTGACCTCTTTAGGGCTTAATTTTCTCATCTGTAAAATTTTTAAATAACAGGTCCTGCTTCTTAGAGCTGTTGTGAGTATTAAGTAAAATCATCTATGTAGTAATCATTGCACACAGCATGGCACAGGAAAAAAGCTAAATAAATGTTAGCTATTGTATTAGTTTTTTATTGCTGTATAATAAGTCACCCCACACTTAATGGTTTTAAACAATACCAATTTGTTATCTCACAGGTTCCATGTGGCAGTAGTCTGGACACAGGTGAGCTGGGTCCTCTGCCCAGAGTCCCCCCAGAGAAAGGGAAGGTATTAGCTGGGGCTGCAATATGGGGCTCAGGATCTTCTTCCAAGCTTACCTATTGTTGGCAGAATTCATTTACATACAGTTGGGAGACTGAGGCCCTCAGCAATTAGAGGCTGCCCCTACTCCCTCCCATGTGACCCTTCCATGACACTGTGGTTTGTTTCTTCAAAGCCAACAGGAGTGCACCTGCTGCTACTCCTCTCCCTGACTTCTCCCATCTCAACTGCTAAATCCTTTTAAAAAGAGCTCAACTCATTATGTCAAGTCCTCCCATGATAATCTTCTTTTGATTAACTTAAAGCCAGCCAATTAGGACCTTAATTACCCCTGCTAAATACTTTCCTCTTTGTCAGATGCGGTAACTTAATCATGGAAGTGATATCCCATTATATTTACAGTTCTCACCCACATTCAAGGGAAGGTGATCCCTACCAGGGGCATGAATGTGAAGCCAATCTTAGAACTCTGCTTACTACAGCTATCTTGTTGTTGTTGTTGTTGTTGTTATATTAAATGCTAACTAGAGTGTCTCTCCTTTAAAATGAGTCTGAGGCATATGATTCAGTTATACCTGAATTTTTCAAACACCTCCGTTGTAAATATCATTTGCATGTATACATTTGAGACAATGATATTTGAATTTTTTAGAATTCTACACATCATCTCAGTGATTTGTCCAAGCTAACTTTTCCAGACATTTACATTAAGATGAAAAAAATAATAGCAGCAGTGCAAAGGAAGATAACCACAAAATTATAAAATTATAATTTTATAAAAATTATAATTATAAAATTATAAAATTCTGAGCCTCATACAGGCTCAGAAACAATGCTTACAATATAAAAAGGATTTAAACTATAGAAACATCAAAAAAGCTATAACTGAATAGTTATGGAAAAAATTAAAGAAAATAATGATTATTTACACTCCCAGAGATTGGTTGCCAAAGGAAATTACTACCTACAAAATATGTATGTATATACACACACAAAACTGCACAAATAATAATAACAACACTATTTGCAAAACCAAAAGAAAACAATTGAAAAAAAGTTTGTAATGGATAGTTTTGATTTTGAAAGAAAGAAAAGACCTTTTCACTATTACCAGGATTACCATAATCAAAATTAGGCAAATTAGTAAATAAAATAATTATTAATTTAGGAACTGAATTAAAGCATATTTGGGGAACTAAGTTTATAGTTTAACAAAATATAAACAATTACTAAAGTAATGTTTTGAAAAAATATAATCTTTAAAAATGTTATCAAATAATTTAACAATGGAACCTCTATATGTGTATGGCAATTCATGTCTTTTATGGAAAAAAGAAATAGGCCAAGATGAAAACAGTATTTCAGAAATTCCTGCCCGGGGGCGGGGGGGGGGGGGGGGGGGGGCGGGTGCGGTAAATCGCAGAATTAACTGTGAAAGAATCTATTGAGCTGGACGAGGAAAACAATCAAATTGCTGGAGTTAAATGAGTTAAGGTAAGAAATTTAGGGAGCTATATTCAGATCAAAGAGTTCTTGTAGAAAAATAGAGCAAACAAGAAGACAGTAGAGCTGCAAAATAATTTACATTTTTGCTTCCACAAAATCAAGAGAAATCGGACCAAGAAGTCCAAATAACAGTGAACTGCACATGGACCTCTCCCAGTGAACTTGGTAACACGGTCTTCATCTCATGGCAATGATTTATAATGAGGGAAATTTTCATACAAACAAACTAACCCTTAGTGATAGAATCTAATCAAAGCAGGCTCACCTGGGAGGAAAAATTTGAAGTCTTCAGGGGTTTTGTGAAGAAGATAAAGAATGAGATCATATAAATATGAGACCCAAATATGATTTATGTATAAAACAGCTCAATTAAGTTAATATAACTTTGAGATTCCAGATATTGAATATATTTATAGTTTCTGCCATTGATTTAGTCATGGTCAATACTATTGAATCAAATAGGCTAATCACACACTGTTTCACTGGTTCTTTCCTTGGGCTTTGCTTCCTCAAGGAAATTTGTCCTGGGAAAGACAAGAGAATGTTCTATTCATTGCCATTGTAAACAGGCTTGGGACAGTCTTAATTGCTGTTTCCAATATCTGTCAGGGAGAGGTAGGGGTAAAATAGAAAACACTAGAAAAAAATTATATAAGAAAAAAGATCCTTCTAAAAATTAAAAATCCTCATTATTTTGAAAAATATATACCAATGAAAATTACTAATGCATGTCTATTGCTGTGCAGAATACTGCCCACCCCCCGCAAAGATAACCGTACCCTTATGCCTGGAACCTGTGACCATGTTACCTTACATGGCAAATCAAACTTTGGAGATGCGATTAAGGTTAACGAACTTCAGATGCGGAGATTATTCTGCATTATCTGAGTGGTTATCAAGCTAGTCACACAAGTCCTTGAAAACAGTATTGTTTTTTGATGTGGTCAGAGAAAGAGGTGTAATGAAGAAGTAAGAGTCAGAGGGATATGACATTGTTGGCTTTGAACCCGAAGGAAGGGAGCCACCAGCCAAAGAGTGTGTATGGCTTATAGAAGATGGAAAAGGCAAGGGAACAAATTTTCTCCTAGAACCTCCAGCACTTCTAACTTGATTTTAGCCCAATAAGACCTGTGTGTGACTTTTTTTTTTTTTTTTTTGAGAGAGAGAGAGGGCACAAGTAAGCAAGGGGCAAAGAGAGAGAATCCCACAAGGGGTTGGGGCGGGGGGTGGAGAGAGAGAGAAAGAAGCCAGGCTCACCTGGGCCTCATGTTTTTACCTGAAGTGGTGCTGGAGCTTACCCGAATTAGGAGACGAGCTCACCCAAAGCAGGGCTCGAACTCACCAACTGTGAGAACATGACCTGAGCCTAAGTCAGATACTTAATGACTGAGCCACCCAAGTGCCCAAGACCTGTGTGGAACTTCTAACCCACAAAACTGTAAGATAGTAAATCTGTGTTGTTTTAGGAACTAACTTTGTGGTAATTTGTTACAAGAACAATGAAAGACAACTATAATTACTAATGAAAATTTTGCAAACGTTACTCAGCTCAGGTGAAAAATAGTTCTCTCAGCAGAGAAGCAAAAGTTAAGTGTGAAAAAGAATCATGAAAGCAAGCCAATTATTGCTCCTATCTGTCCTCCTGCCCCACCAATGCCTATTACAACACCTCCATTAGGTTAATTGCCTTCTCAGAACACCAGAAACTTATAGAGAGATAAGGTGTTACAGAAGGGAATGCCTGGGCCAAGGAATTCAATAAGTCTAGGCTTGAATTCATACTCCACACATAGAAGATTTGTGAAAAGAAGAAACTATTTATAGAGCCTGAGTCTCAGTTTCTTTATCTCTATGATAAAGATAATTATGTCCAAAAGGTTGTCAAAATAATCAAATGAGTGAATAAATAATAGCCAATACATAGTATATCCTAAGTGAATTTTAGCTATTTATTATCATTGTCACTTTTTCTGGTGTCTTATATAAACCCTAGAAGTTGGATGCTTAGTCTAAAGCTCACATCAAGAAGTCACAGGATGGGAACAAATGTAAATGCACCTAGTCTCTAATTACTATTTTTTTCACTACTGTCAGCAGCCTCCATTGGTGAAACGATGACTTACTATATAAGAGTTCTCTAAATCACCATTTTAAATGTAAGGTACATATAACATTTGGACAAATTTTCATGCTCTTATCAAGGAAAGATTTTAATAGCATTCATAAAATCTGGGTTTCCAGAAATCTATGGACAATGATGTCTAAACTACTCTATTACTATTGTCAAAGTCATAAATCACCATTATTTATGGATCATCATGAATTCCATCTGAATGTAACCCTTAAATTGTGTATCTTACCTGAAATGTCACAAGATTGGGTTCTCTACAAGCACATCATAAATGGGGATTCTTGTGAAAGTGATTTATTGGAGATGTGCTCTCAGGAGGAGGCGAGGGAGGCAAGCACAAAATGGCAGGGGAAGAAGGCTAAACATAGATTTCGTCTGTCCTGGAAATAAGTTTCAGCCTTATTCCACAGGGAGCTATAGAGCATGAATTATACCACAGACTTGAGCTCACCTTGGAGCACAGGGACCATTTGTGTACCCCTGTGTAGGGGTACATGTGACTTTTAAAAGTCAACAGATGCAGGAGCTAGAGGTGAGTGTACTGGGATGAGGGAGTGGGAGCAGTCACAACAGCGTCCACTATAAAAGATCATCCCAAGGGCACCTGGGTGGCTCAGTCGGTTAAGCATCCGACTTTAGCTCAGGTCATGATCTCATGGTTTGTGAGTTCGAGCCCCACATTGCATTGAAAGCAAAGCCCACTTCAGATCCTATGTCCCCCTCTCTCCCTCCTATGGGGGAAGCGGGGGGAGAGGGGGGAGAGAGGGGCAAAGAAAGAGGGAGACACAGAATCCAAAGCAGGCTCCAGGCTCTGAGCTGTCAGTACAGAGCCCAACATGGGGCTCGAACTCAGGAACCGTGAGATCAAGACCTGAGCAGAAGTCAGACGCTTAACTGACTGAGCCACCCAAGCGCCCCCAAATAAAAACATTTAATAAATAAACATTTAATAAATAAATAAAATTAAAAAAAAAGAAACTTAAGACAGTCTCCTCAACCTTTATACTTAGAGGAATAAGATGAACTTGTCTTTCTCTAGGGACATAAATAATATTGTACCAAATACTCTTTTGCTTTCTGTTGGCTCAAAGAGTGAAATTTTCTACATGAATTTTCATAAATGTTATTTAACCTCATTTACAGAGAATTACAGAAATGTAATTGAAATTGGTGATCTTCACTTTATTTTTAAACTTCTTATTTTTTTAAATAGAAGAGCACTGATAAACGTAGACTTAGAAATAAATCAATTATAAAATAAATAATAATTGGCTCATTATCACTGATCTTTGAAAGTAATTGCATTTTTGTTTATGAATTCATAAGTCACTATTATTGATTTGCTGATATACAGATTAATGCAAATCTCAACATGCTGGATAATCTGTTTCCAGATAGGAACATGTGGCAAATAAGCACTACATTTTCTACTACACAACTAGATTCTAAAATCAACCTGTGAAGCAACAGAGGGAGTTGTTTAATAACATCCAGAGTGCAAGACCTGTCCTGGGAGTCTCCCTAATGAATCATCTCATCCCATATTCTTTGTCAAAACCTTAAATGAATTAAGTGTTTGGCTCACTCATAAGTGGGATGCACCAAAAGTAATTGAATGTGGTAATCGAAAATTTGTTAAACCTGTCACTGCACATCATTATCACCTTCAAATCCAACACAGCACAATTAGCTTACAATAGTTATAGTTGAATCAAGTCCACATTAAGGTTGAGTGAGTAATGCACACTCTTCAGTAAATTAAATTAGACTCCAAGTAGATGAACAGAATAAAGGCTGAACGTGTGAGTGGTATAAATAAGGTAAAATACAGGATTTATGGAGTGCTAAACCTGTTTCCTAAAGCAATGTGGGCTAAATAGCCTTCATTACTGCCTTTTAACTAGCTGACATGCCATACATCAGGCCAGAGCCTAAAAATAAAAATCTACTTAACTCTGGCGCCTAGCTTGTGATTGATATGTAAAAGAAAACAATGAAATATGTAATCATTAATATAAAATAAACATCATATTCTTCCCATTGCCACATAAGAGTACTGAAAATTACAAAAGAAGAAAACTAACAAACCCTATACTACCTTAAATTATAGAGAAGGCTTTGGCGGAAGAATACTCCATCATGCTATCTCAGCTGATAGGTATTTTTAGTTAAAAATTATGGTTATACTCAAGGCAAAAAATTTACTACAGGATTTATACAATGGTGGAAATTATTTGAAATAATCGGTAAGGATATATTCACTTGCAAGGCAATTAAAAATTATATTAGTCTATATTGGTACATATACATACACACAAAGGTTTTAGGTGAAGATATGTGCTGGGGGGGATGATTTATAATTTCCATAAATCTGATTAAATGCAACATAATAGGTATTTGTGTTTGGGATGCTCATAAATAAACACAAGACAATTGTGTAAATGTCACCTATAGCTCAGTTACAATACTCTATGAGGTCTGAAAATTTAGTATCTTTGATCCAAAAGTTATCTCAATTTCATATTATAGACGTGGAATGTACAAACTTAGACTGTTTGGGACTAGAAATTTAAGTAATTTGAAACTAAAAGTAAACCTTGTAAGTAGACTAGAATGCCCGTATTTCCTACCAAGGTTATCTTCTCAGGATTATGGTAACTGAAAAATCAAATTAGTAACGATAGTGTCTTCTGGTCAATATGTCATGACAGCAAAAGATACTTACAGTCTTAGTAAATATGTTATTTCATTCAGGCTAAGTTAAAAATTAATGGGTCTCTTTGAGTTTCTTAAAACTGGCCTGTGGATCTCTTTTAGATAGTATATTTGGAAAAGCAATAAATATTGACAGGTTTTTATTTCCCCTAGCAGCCTCCACCACCACTTGTTGGATTTCGTATATCTCTGTTATTTTAGCACATTCTCCTCACATGTCACACAACATAGGACCATTGCCTTCTGCATTGGTCATTTCCCGTTTTCTAACCACCAGCCTCCTTAATCTCAATAGTGATGTCTGCAAATCTCAGTATAGAACTGCCTGCTTCTGGGACAGCTCCCCAGAGATAGTTAAACTCACCCTTCTGGATTCCTGTTGCTTGCAATAATAACATGACTCTTGGTGAGCCACTGATATTTTTCTGATATGTACTTTAGGCATGTTTTGGGGTCTTTGAGTTAGAACTGAACTGATAAATCCATGGCCTATTGACATTCAAACAACTGTATGATCTCTCATTTTTGTCTTTACCTAATGGTAAAACTGTTTCTTTTTATTTATTTGGAAAGCTGATTTGAAACTATCATATGTACATATAATAGTGCCTCGTATTTTTTTATTTTAAGCATTTCCCCTGGCAATTTGAAGGATAAGCGTATGTTTGAGGGAATACCATTACTTTGGGGTTATGAGCCGGCATGTATTTTTCTTTCCTAATCTGATCACTAGTTGTCCAGGGCCTACTGGTATTTAAGACATGTTTCCCTGGGGGTCGTTGTCCTTCACTGGCATCTTCACTGATACACATGTTAGGAGTATAGGGGGACCTTAAGTCCAATGTGGACATAAGTAGTTGTTGGATCTTTTTCTCCTGTATAAAAATAAAATCAGTGCCTAATATAAAAGCTATTGGAACTTTCCCCATACCATTTTCTTTTTTTGAAAATCAAAGATTGTGTATTTGAGTAAACTACATAACCTTAGTTGTACTACTGACTCTGAGTGAACTAAATATTACTTGGTAAGGGTCCTGGCCTTAAAATCTTTCAGAAAAGATTTTAAACATCTAAGTAATTGACAGCATCATCATTTAAACATCCCCTGTGTCTACAGCACTGTACAACATTCTCTGGGTAGAGGTGTAAAATAAACAGAAGAGAGATCCTACATTGGGGAATTTACAGCTTAATCAAGAAGTACATGTATGAAATAAAAGCCAATAGATGAAAACCATTTATAGATTAGTTCTTTGTGGTATGGCTTAAAGTCAGGCTAAGTCTTTAATGATTACAGAATACAAATATATACATTCGTAAAAGCACACATGCCTTCATCACATAAAACAAAAACACTCAGGCCGTCACACAGACCAGGATAAACCGTAAGAAAGGAGAGGTGCTATAACAGTAAATTTAAGCCAGTCAGTTTTCTTCAGTCTTAACACTGGAAAAATACCTATATTATGAATGAGGCTGCATGTGCTCAAAATATAGCCTCAGCTCTCAAGACTTACACAAAACTGGCACTTTGATACCATAGCAAGCCAGGGAATGACTCCAATGGTTTTAAGAAACAAAAATCTAAGATGGTTTTGATCACCTCTAGGTCTTTTCCAATTATTTCTTATAAACATTTTTTAAAATACAGTAACATTTTTTAAAAGTTTTAAAGTGAACACCTGTATCCTAACCACTGTGTTAAAGATTCCACAATTAACACTTTTCTAAATGTGCTTTATCATGTATCTATTTATCCATCCATCCCTCTATGCATCCATAAATCTACCTATATTTTGAAATGTATTTAGAAAAACATGGATGTATCGATTCGAATGCATTTCAAAATAAGTTGCAGGTACCTGTATACTTCTCACCTAAACATTGCAGCATATATATCATTATTTTTTAAACACTTTTAGGTTAGGGGTGCCTGGGTGGCTCAGTTGGTTAAGTGTTTGACTTGGCTCAGGTCACGATATCACGATTCGTGAGTTCAAGCCTTGACTTGGGCTCTCTGCTGTCAGTGCACAGCCTGCTTTGGATCCTCTGTCTCCCTCTCTCTTTGTCTCTCCCCTGCTATTCTCTCTATCTCTCTATCTCTCTCTCTCTCTCCCTCCCTCTCTCTCTTCAAAAATAAATAAACATTTGGGGCGCCTGGGTGGCGCAGTCAGTTAAGCGTCCGACTTCAGCCAGGTCACGATCTCGCGGTCCATGGGTTCGAGCCCCGCGTCAGGCTCTGGGCTGATGGCTCAGAGCCTGGAGCCTGTTTCCGATTCTGTGTCTCCCTCTCTCTCTGCCCCTCCCCCGTTCATGCTCTGTCTCTCTCTGTCCCAAAAATAAATAAACGTTGAAAAAAAAAATTTTTTTTTTAAAAATAAATAAATAAATAAACATTTTTTAAAAATTTAGGTTAAATGTACTGCTATGAAATGCACAAATCTTAACAATACAATTCAATAAGTTTTGGCAAATGCATAATCTATATAACCTAAACTCTCATTTTTAAAGATCTACCCTTAGTACTTTGATATATCAAGGGGTAGATATCTTCCAGAATGTTCCTGCAAGCTCCTTCCCAATTAATGTCTACTCCTCTCAGAGACTGCCACTGTTTTATTTTCTTCCCACCAAACATTAGTTAACTCGGTCCAGAATCTTATAAAGATAAAATTGTATAATATGAAAATGTTGTTTAATGCTTCTTTCACTCAGTATATTTTATGAGATTCATCAATGTTGCACATAAGTACTGTTTTATGTCTTTTTATCACTAAGTAGTACTCCATCGTGACTACACCGTAGTCTGTTTATCCATGTGCCTATTGATGGGTATTTGTTTTCAGCTTTGGGCTATTATGGGTGCAGTTTCTCAGACTACACAAGGCTTTCTGTGGGTATATTTTTTATTTCTCTTTGAGTTGAACCGATGAATCCTAGAATAGGTATATGTTCATTTTCTACAAATCCTTGAGGCTTTTTTCCAAAGTGCTAGTAATATTTTATATTCCCACCAACAGTGAATTAGAGTTCCAGGTGCCCTACATCCTTACCAACATTTGGTATCATCCATACTTTTTTTTTTTTTTTTTGGCCATTCAAGTATACATATAATTGTATCTCTTTGGGGCTTTAATTTGCACTGACAATGATTGTACTAGTGTAGGTCGAAACAGAAAATAGAAGCCGCACTGTGGGTTAAACAACCAAAGTACAATATGAAGAATTATCAACCCATGATAAAAGAATAACTATAACAGATATAAAAATGTTGTGTGGTACTCTAGGACTGAAAGAGAATGTCCAAGGAAGGACAAAGTCAGAAAGAAACTCCCTTCTCAAGGCTGAGGTTCATACCTTGTTGAAGAAAGTATAGTTTAGCCCACCAGATAGTAAAACATTCCCTGGTTTGTCCAGGCTAAATCTGTCCTGTAAAATTGGCCAGCACAAAGCAGTGTCCCACAGTGCAGGTGGGAGCAGGCTATCTGTTTCCAAGCCAGGGGCCTGCAGATGGGGTGGTGATCCCCCAGCCCAGGACATGTTGGGCCTGTAGAGAGAGCAGCAGCAGGGTGGAATCCTCTGGGTCTCAGGGGACCACACAGGTTTCTGCAGTGGGAATCAGAATGTTTAGGCCAGCAGGAGGTTTTTGGGGTACTGGTTTCCCTATTGAGGGTTTTGGGGAGGTA
The DNA here is from genome assembly GCF_028749965.1 of Puma concolor. Classification (NCBI taxonomy): domain Eukaryota; kingdom Metazoa; phylum Chordata; class Mammalia; order Carnivora; family Felidae; genus Puma; species Puma concolor. The sequence goes on along the minus strand of NC_141675.1, from coordinate 106,181,983 downwards.
ATCATCAATCCTGGCCGAGACTGCAAGGCTTCCTTGGATCCAGGGCTCTGGGCCTGCACTGTAGCAGAGGTACACTGGATGTCCTTCCAGCCACATCAGCCACCCACCCTGCAGCACCAGGAAACTACAAGGGAGCCCTTCCTTCCTGTGATGCTCCTCCAGTGCCCTCTATTGAGAAAGGTTAACATTGTGCTCATTTTAAGGAAAAATGCTTAAAGGAACCCTATTATTATCACAGAGCATATACTGATGGGGAAATCTGGAGCTGAGTGGCAATAAATTGTTAACTGGCACAGTGACCATTGACAACTGTAAACTTTTTCATGTGATTTTGTATATCGTCCTTTGTTAAGTGTGTCTGTTTAAACCTTTTTTTCCCCTAAGAATCTCACTTTTAGCACATTGATCTTGCTTCAGCTTTATCCGGATGCATGAATAGCTACAACAGAGAAGCACACCCTACACTTTCTTCTGCATTCTGTTACATGGTTTTGATTTGTACAAAGAATTGCTTCAATAGACTCTGATATCTTATCTCTATCAGAAAATATTGCTTACTATAAAAAACATTGTTGGAGAAGGTTCTTAATATTATGGATGAAAAATAGCATAGAAAACTGTTAAAAAAAGCACAGCATGGGTAGGAGAACTGACTTTGAAACCAGATCACGTATGTTGAAATACAGCTTCTCCACTGACTAGCTATGTAGCTTTGGGTAATTTGCTTAGGATCACTGTGCCTCAGTTTCCTCACCTGTCAAATAGGGATAACAGGTTGTTGTAAGGAATACCTGAGTTAATATTTATAAAATTTTTCAAATCGTTTCTAGCGCATAGTAAGTCCCAAAAGTGTTTAAATATGTTTTTGTACATACTTCATATTTACATACTTATTTTTATTAATTATTATGCTGTTAATAATATATTGGTATACAATAATGTTAGTATAAAAGTACGTTTAATATACTCATATTAATACATTATATTTATGTATAAAAATTTAAATGTAGGTTAGCTAGTGACAGCACTAGCTAATACTTTACTGGGCACTTTCCATGCACCAGGCACTGTGCTAAAAGCTTTGCAGGTATTATCTCACTGAATAATCGAAAAACAAATCCTTTCAATGCAGATATGATGAGGAAGTGAAGTCTTAGATGTGGGTTTTCCATCAAAATAGTGGATTCAGTTTTAGTGTAAAGTCCACTCCACACCCCACTTCGCCTTAACCCCAGCCAACTCCAACAAGCAAACACCAATCCTCCATAAAGTATAACCATACAAAATAAAGGAAAATTACCATAAGAAACAAACAGATAAGTCAAAGTTACACAGGTGAATGGAACTGACTCTGAAAAGAACATAGGGTTTTGAAGCTTACACACCCTTGTAGGACTGGATGTTAATGCCTCTGTTAAGTCAGTAGATGATGCCTCATACCGGTACACAGTGGAGTGTCGTGTGTAAGCTCTGCATGAACCACAGTGGGCTGACCATCCATGAAATAGGAATGAGGCGACTCACTCATTGGCTACAGAAAATGGCAAAGAAACTAAGCTGTTCATCAGGAGCCATGGTCTGAAGAAAGAGTTTTGTATAAGAAATCAAGCCCCAAGCCCCACACCATCAACTAATACTGGATCTGAAGTTATACTACTCAGATGGAGACCCCATGATATAAAACTGGCAACATGCACATTTCCCAGCAGCGGAAAGCAAAACTCCGTAGGAGTGTCCCCACAACCCAGAGCAGGTTAAACAACCATGGGAGAGCAAGTGCTACATCCATATTCACAAGAAAAGTTTACAAACTGCACAAGAAAACAAATCACTGTGACAATCAACAGAAACAACCACCTGGAGAACCCAAACTTTTAAAAAATGTAACAATGGAATAAAATTAAAGAGACATGTAAGTATGTTAAGTAAGTACGTTCTCTTAATCTTGACCTGCACATAATGTTCTACAGTCACAGAAATTTGCCCAAGAATATAATCTTACACTCTTTACAACCCAATCGACATGAAAACTTTTACTTATGTAAACTCAAAATTTTAAGAATTTGTATTTCTTTTTCTAGGAAGGCTAAATTACAGATTGGACAAGACTCTCAGAGAATCAGGTACTAGATATCTTGTTCCTTATATGATCACTTTTACAGAAATGAAACTTTGGATTTTTTTTTTTTATCTACTATGTATCAAGAGACTAAGAAAATAATCTTAAAAAATAGATTTCTGCATTTAGTCCAGGGTTCAGTTAATACATTTGAGATTTGCCTATCTATGAGATTATTCATTGTGTTGTCACACATGCATGTGCAGGTGTATGTGTGTTAAAATTTCTTCCAGATTTAAATAACTTGTGTTTTTTCAAAGCAAAATTTCTTATTTGTTTTCTTTTCTTTTTTTTTTTCTTTTGGGAATCTTGTAACTGAACATTTTTTCCTTTTGAGTTAGTTCCTTGAAAACTCAAGGCCAAATTGGGATGGATGTCCTTTTAGTAACGTTGTAAGCTTTATGGCATGGTTTCGTGTACCACCAGTTTCATAGTGTTTTCTTATTCTTATTTTTCTTTCATTCCCAATTTCTTAATTTTATATGCCTATTGTACAATATTCCTATAGCTTATATAAAATTCCTTTAGGAAAAGAAAAATCAAGGTGTGTGTGTGTGTGTGTGTGTGTGTGTGTGTGTGTGTGTGTAGTATTAAACTTCACCTAATGATGTTTTCCTTGATTACATTTTTCTTAAAATATATATTATAGCTATCTAAAATAGCGCTTCTTTGACCGGTGAATGAACACTTCCATTTTACCACATCTGAAGTTAAATTTCAAAGGTCATAAGATTTACTGATCTCAAAGATCACCTCAACCATCCTTTATCTTTAGAGAGTATTATACCTGTATTATTACAGTTCTAGGGCCGTTTATTTTATTAAAGTTTATGTTTTGATAGATGAAGAATACTGTGTACCTACTCTTACAAATAGACACTCACCCAGGGTTAGTAATGTCAAAGAAAAACTGCACCTGATGGAGTTAAATTGGTAAGGAAGACTTATTCAAGTCTATTTGCAAGAGAGGTCAAGACTACTGCAATAAGGGAAAGAGACTGAACTCAACTCCTCTAAAAGAGAAGGCAGGAAGGTTTTTAAGGGAGTGAGCTAGTGGAAAAGTACCAGAGAATGTTAGGAGAGAAGTTGGTCAATATGATTAGACAGTCTGTGTTTGCTAACTGGCACTTCCTGAAGCTAGGCTCCTATCCTCCCACAGAGACTGGAAGATATGGCTGCTACCTTCCTAGTTTTGACATTTCAAAGGGATGCCTCCCAGGTACTTGAGAAAGACATTCCTGGGTTGCAAAGCTAGCAAGAGATTGGGAGGAGATTTTATCTCACAGGAACAGAGAAATAATTTATAATTACAATTTTTATAAAGTAAATGCTCTAAGAAAAGGAGCCTATAGTTGAGAAGAAATCTGTCTAAAGTTTAGTCAATGAAGAACATTAGGCCATCTTGGTTTAGTAGCCAGTCTATAAGTGGAGAAAGCTATATAGTTTCACTATATATTTAGATCCATAGGAGGTAGCTTGGTATTTTTATTTTATTTTATTTTATTTTATTTTATTTTATTTTATTTTTTATTTTTATTTTATGTTATTCTATAAAATCTGTTTTTATTTTTAAATTAAACTCTACACCCAATATGGGGCTCAAAATCATGATCTTGAGATCAGAGTCACATGCCCTACCAAAATAAGCCACACAGGCACCCCAGGCAGCTTGGTCTTTTTAAAGATATATTATGTAAATATATTCAAAACATTTATTTTAATGATAGTGCAGTAATTTTCCGCATGTGGCATTACTCTGCCTTTCTCTGTATCTGACCTGTCCTCTTCCCTCTTCCTCTCCTCCTGCCACTCCTGAGATTTCATGTGACCGTCCTCAATCATCACTGCTCACATTTAGTCTCAGGCAGCCACTGAGTTTGGGAGCTTTATTGTTAATTTTTTTTTTTAACATTTATTTATTAATGAGAGACAGAGAGAGACAGAGCATGAGCATGGGAGGGGCAGAGAGAGGCGGAGACACAGAAGCCCAAGCAGGCTCCAGGCTCTGAGCTGTCAGCACAGAGCTCGACGCGGGGCTGGAAGCCACAAACCGAGAGATCATGACCCGAGCCACAGTCTGAAGCTTAACAGACTGAACCAACCCGGCGCCCCAGGGAGCTTCACTGTTAAAGCTACCCAACTCGACAATTCCATACCCAAGACACTCAGCGTATACTTTATGGGGTGTTGTAAGAAAAGAATGAGATAATGTATGTGAAAGCACATTACACAGTCCCTGTCTCAGTGATTCGATATCTTATGCATTTATTTCACCTTTTCTTGCTAGTCCTGCCACTCTGCTCTTTCCTCCTTGTTCCAGGCATCAGCTTCCTTGACTCTCAGCTTTATTTGTGGAGATGTACCATGCCTGCTGACAATAGCATGCCCATCTCTGGGCCCATGATCTCAACAGTACTAATTGCTTTACTCTCCACATCTGCCCTTTGTCTCGCCCCAACATCTGCATATCCCAGTTCTGGTTCTCTCCTATACTACTTAGCACTGAGGGATGCAAGGCAGACCAGTCCCATCTATAATAGTAGAATCACCCATGGCATCTGTAGATTGTTGGAGTACAGCCAGATCCCTGGCACATCCTACACCTGAACACTCACAGAAATGAGAAACACTCACCACCCTCCTTTATGTTCTGGATATTACGATTCTGACAAAGTGAAGAGAAGAAAAGTCAATGGAAGGACAGGAAAAAAGGATAATATGACAAGCTCAGAAAAGTTATTACAAGAAAACAGAGAAATAGAATGAGAATTATTTTAAAAGGTAGACATCAAATTAAAAGTAGCAGAAGGCTTTGTCTTTTGTTTTGAAGAACTTGAGGATTGGAAAGTTGCAGCCTGAAACAAGAGCAGATAATACAGGACTAGGTGCCAGCTGCCCCAGGAAAGGTGGAGAACTGATGTGCCTATGAGAAAAGGCCATGAAGTTCTTCACAACGAGATGTCGATTCCTTTTAATTTTCTTCAGGCCCCTATTCCTACACACACCCTAATAGCAAAATAACTTAATCCTTGGTTTATTGATCAGAGTGAAGCCACTGAGGATATTTTTATCTTGTCTAAATTCCTTCTTACTGTCTTGTGTTCTTCTATCTGTTCTCTTCAACTCAACTCCCATTTCAGATGAATATGTGACCCATTTATCTTGGAGTGTATTCCTGCAAACTTTCATCCTTCATTCTTTTTTTCTTCTCCTCAGTTTTTTTTTTGTCTCCATAATTAGCATCCTGCATGCACCCAGTATGTGTTCATCATAGTAAAAGATGTTTGTAAAGCTATTATAAATATTTGAGAGATGACTACTATTATCTTGAATAATATGTACCATGAAAATTTTAATATATGTAAAAGAAGAATGATGGAATAAAAGGAATAAATGCTAAGTACCAAAGAACATTGTCACATATCTTGTGCTCACTCTGCCATGACAATAACTCCACAAACCTTTACAATGAAGGATAGACTGAATAATGACACAAATAAAATTTTAATTTTCTTTCACTTTAAGTCTATTGAGGACTTATTATGCCTAGTCCTTAAAACAGGTAAAACAGTGATTTGCATTATTCACAAAAGATACATTTGTGTGGATACTATTGTGTAATTATTCCATAGCTCTCTTCTGTGACACTCAGGAGTTTCAAAACAGTCAATATAAAATGGGACTCTGAATGTTGACGAAGTCACAATACAATAAGCAGTGATGGTTCAGGAAAAATATTCATTACTGAGAGACATTAGAAATGTGTTTATGGAAGAATTGATCACGGAGTCAAAACTGGCATTTTTCAGTAGAATTGGTGCATTTCTTCCATTAAACTTGTAATGACTCGGATCCAAAGCATATTTAATTCATGGATCACTGCTGCAATATTGTGTCAACATGTACTTAGGGAGTCTTCAATGTATGGATCACTGCAGTGATAGACTGTAATGGTCCCTCATCTATCAAGTTAATGCATATTATCATAGAACACTAATACAAGGGTTATTGATAAGACATTCCACAACCCATACTTTATAGGAAATTGCTGACAAGCCCTTAACATTATCAGTAGTAGAATTAACAACAACAACAACAAACAACTAACAGAACTGTTGCTAAGACATTTTAGGAAAAATACTTATAAAACATAAACTTTCTCCAATTTCACTCTATGCTTAGATGATCATTTTATTTTAACACTGAGTTTTTCCTAAACTGTCTTGTTATAAGATATATACAGCTCTTCTGTTTTTTCTAGCCATGTATTTGGATAATTTTCTTTGACTTTTTCAATAAAAAAAAAAAGTTACTGACTTGAGGTTGAATACTGAGGAAGTGAAAGATCTGATAAATTAGACAACTCCTAGATGACTATAGGTAAACTGAGATTGATGTTCACCTCCCTTTCCTGGGCAATGGCAGGATATATTACTACACATTTATTCAGAGTCTCAGCTGGCATATTGTAATTATTAACAGACATTATTGAGCACCTTCCTTTTCTTAAGGAAATCAAAGACTCTATCTGATAATTCATGTGGAGTATTTTAATTCTCCAGAGAACTAGGTTCAGATTGTGTTCAATTGATACTTATTCCAAGAAAAAAAATTACAGTATTTAAAATGCTTAAGAGCTCTTACCCTTTATCTCTGAGCACTCGGTTCCTTTCTAACAAATGGAAAGTTGTATCTGAGAAAGAAATATTTTGTTCCTCCACAATCCTGGTTTATGAAATCTTAACTTCTTTATACTTGAGCACTCCTCTGCCAACCAATATTTAATGGCAACTACTAATCTTGGAATTTCCATGTTTCCTGAGGCCTGTTAGTAATAGTGTAAAAGAGAAGGCAACCCCTCAGAGCCAGGTCTTGGCATAGCAGTATTAGCTGGGCTTCAGTGTTACCGAGTGTTGGACTAGCACTCATGGCTAGATCATGTTGTTGTCTTGTTGAACATAAACAGCTTCATCGAACATCAATATGAGATAAGATCACTGTGTATAAGCCATTAATCCAGACAAAAAATAAGACCACTGAACAATCATGTCTGGTTACAGACAATATCACACACATTTCCAGCCATAAAAATGATGAAGCATCTGTCTATCCGGCTAATATGAGTGAGTCCTGCTTATTTACCAAATATAACATTCTTTTTGTTTCCTAGATAAGAATTGTTAAGAAACAAACATAGAGTTACCACTGCTTTCTAATGGCGCCCAAACCACAGAAAAGCCCTACATCCTTGAATCTTTTCTCAAAGCACCTAACAGAAGCCAAAATTCTACAAGGGGTCCTCTTTAACCCTCTTACTGAGATACTCCATGCATCCCCATGGTACACGTTCTTCCTTACTGCAACTAGTCAATAAACCCAACTTTGTTTAACTATAGTTGTGTTCCCGATGGTCTTTGGCTGAAGGCATTGACAAGAGTGTAAAAAGAAGCATTTTATAACATACTTGGGGGGCCATTTTGAATTTCAGCCCTTCTTTTCCCAAGATCTTCCCTATTTCCACATGAGAAACAAACAAAAAAACAAAAACAAGTGAACAAAACAACAAACAAAACCACAACACAGCTAACAAGAAGAAACTGGTGTCTCAAGAGTCAGGGTCTATAGATTCTACATCTCACAAGCAAGCACTGGTCTCAGTTCTTTTCCTGACCAGTCTGGAGGCTGAATGCTGGCCCCACTGTGCAAGATCATGTTAAAGAAGGTTAAGATATTTGATTGAGCTGCTACTGAAGGGTTTATTTTTTCTCAAATATATAATAGTATGACTGTTTTAACAAGGTCTATTCTCAGGAAAAAAAGTTCATATGGTTTAAACATGAATTAATTACTTAGTTATTTTCACTTTTGGCAAAATTATAATCAATACTGATAGACTGTAGTGGAGAAAAGAGATCAAAACCAAAGTAAGCTTTCCTCATATCTGGACAAAACTTAGAGGAGCAAGTCCTTGTGATGGGATAAAAACAGCTTTATGGACAAATGACAAAACAGCAAACAAACTACTGTATTATATTATACAATATTCAGAAATATTTTAGGAGAAAGAGTTTGGGTTCATAAAAATAGATTCTTGTTTAGCATGGATAGACTACTTAATTGTCTATGCAATTTCAGACTTAGCTTCAAATCTCAATTTACTCACAGGCTGTTATTGTTTATTGTGACCTTGAGAAACTTACTTAACTCCACCTAAGCTTGAGTTTTTCTTCCCTAAAATATAAGCTCCATTAGGGCAGAGATTTTGTCTCTTTTGTTCACTGCTTATTTTCCTGGTGCCTAGAGAAGCTTCTGGCTCATAGTAGACAGAATAGAAACCAGGATTTATAAAATGGCAGCATAGTCTCTGGTAAATAGTAGATGTTTAAATACATGTTTGTTGTTAACTGAGATGATGTGGTGATGCCAGTGTCATGATTTCAGGCATAATTTTAAAACAAAATATTAAAACACTGCCATCAATTTCATTGATATAGCAAGTCACTCAAATAAGGAGAGTTTGAATGCATCTGTGTTAGTCGCTGCTAGGTAAAGAGTAGTGTCTTTTAATTAATATAGGCAAAAATGTCATCCCCATTTGGACACGGAAGGCAACATGAAAAAAACTGCAAACGTTTTATTCTCATCTACCCATTTCAAAAGTATTATCAAAATAATTTTTTGCCATCCTATGATTTGTATAAATGAAGAAGGGGAAAAGGGAGGATTTAGAGAAATGTAACAAGATATATGGGAATTTAAAACCTTCTCCTACAAACTTAAAATCTCATATTATTTTTTTTTTTTTATTTTTTTTTAGGTTTATTTATTTTTGAGACAGAGAGAGACAAAGCATGAACGGGGGAGGGTCAGAGAGAGGGAGACACAGAATCTGAAACAGGCTCCAGGCTCTGAGCTGTCAGCACAGAGCCCGACGTGGGGCTCAAACTCACGGACCGCGAGATCATGACCTGAGCCGAAGTCGGCCGCCTAACCAACTGAGCCACCCAGGCGCCCCAAAATCTTATATTATTGATCACTGTCTAGATATTCTTTTCCAGACTTGGTGAAATAGCTAATGTTCCCCCAATTTTTTGCCAGCCACTTGATTCTGGGGTGGCTTTCCATCTCCGCCAGCTCAGGTTTTATTCTAAGCAGTTTGGGAGTTTTTCAGTTTTAGAGACAGAAATGAGAACTGAACTGTGTAGGGGAGCAGATTATGCCACCCCAAAATATGTCACTTTGGCATAAAGATTATTTTGAGCTGAAGGCAACTGAGAAGCAATAGGTATGAGGAAGAAAGCTTTCTGCTCTCTGTCTGCTGAAAAGCAGGACATGAGTTTGCAAAGGTATCCCCTCCCCTCCTCTCTACCAGGAAGGATGAAAGTTAATCACCAACTTTCAACAATTAGCCCAGAGTTGAATCTATATAACAAACTTTATTAATTTATCTTCCATTAATTTCCCCATATATTTGCTACAATTTCTTGCCCCTAGAAATTCAGAGTCCTTTTCCTTTGTCTCATCAGTGCTCTAAAAATGTATTGTTCCTCAGCTAAAATGCTATATAAGCCCAAGTTCTAATCACTCCTCTAGGCTACTCATCTCTGGATGCTCCCTTGTGTAAGCACAATGCACATGCTAATAAACTTCAGTTTGTTTCTCTCTTATTAATCTGCCTTTTATCAGTCTAATTTACCAGGACTTTGCTGGAGAACCTAGAAAGGTGGTAGGAAAATAATTTTTCCAACCTGATCACTACTTTAGGAATGAAAAGTCTCCAAACTGCTTGTGTGTCCATCTGAGCCAGGGAGGGATCTATTCACTTGGGGCTTGTCCACGCCTCCTGTGTACCTACACGACCGCTTCAGGGGACCCTCTTCTCTTGCTACACTCTCTGGTAGGTCCTTGAAACCCCCCAAATAGTCTACTCTGGCCTAGGTTTCTTCTTCCTGTAATTAGGAAATAATGACCTACTGTTGGACCTCACATTTTCAAACCAAGAAGGGACAAACAACAGAGAGTGAGTCCCCAAGATAAATTGCTGGATAAACAAACATCTAACATTGCCTGCGGTTATCACTACTTCAATAACAGTCTGAGGTTTGGTCTCCCAGAAAAGACTAAAGTGTCCTCTGTTTTAATAACTTAGCCTTTTCTAACAATCTCTATTTATAGCTGGGAACATTTATTCACTTACTAACAGCCTATACAGGGGAACATTGGCAAATTCAATCTGCTGAGAAAGCTATGCTATACTACTGCCCTCTCCCTGTAACTCTTATTCCAAAATGTTCTTATCCATCCTTTCTATTGAGTACTCTGAAGTATACAGTGCTCTGTAGAGGCCACCATTTTCTCAATCTCTGGTGATTTATTATTATATATTAGGCATCAAGTAGGTTATAAAAAATATGCCACCGTCAAAACATTTTTTTTTCTTTTCCATGTACATTTGCATTTAGAATAATGAGAAATTCCTTTTTACATCTGTCTTTAACTATTTGTTTATTTGTTTTGGTGCCCAACATTTAGGAGAGGTGGGAAAATTAATTGAGAGAAAGAGATTTCAACATGAATGGGTCTAAGATCTGTAAAGGTAGCAGCAAGTCATAGTAAGTTGTTTAGACATTCATTAATTCATTCTTTGAATGTTTGGATTAATCACATGAAAATTAGTGTTTGCCTCTGGAACAACTAGGTAGTGATAAATTTATTAAATGTCTTTTATCCTGACAAATTCTAACTTGCCAAATGTTGTTTTGTTTATGTGTGTAAATATATGCAAAGCAATTCAAACTTTACTTTCAAAGTCTTCAACTTTATCACTAAAATTGCCTGTCAGCCCCAGAAGAGACAACGAGGTAATTTGTTAATGGTTAGAAGTGGAGCCCGGGGAGACATGATTAAACCTGGCTAAAGACAGTAGGGATTTCCTACAGGTAGACCCACAGGTTAATGTTCATCTTTCATGATCCTCTAAATTATATCTTGCTTCCTAATCAGCTGGGTTTAAAATACTCTCTTAATACTAACAAGGGCCAATTTATTAATTCTTCCACTCTAAATTTACAAGACCAACTGTATCTTGGTAGAGATGGAGGACATGTGCTATTAAATCAATTGTTATTGAACAGAATCTCAAAACAGTTGTCCTTGATTAACTTAAAGAGGCTGTACTATAAACAAGCCTCACAGGTTCAATAAACTATATGCCTCACATATAGTAATGACATCTAACATTAAGTACTTACATTGTTCTAAGCATTTTACATGTATTTATTCATTTAATGCATACAGCAGCCTTACAGGATAGGTACTATTATTATGCCAGTTTTGCAGCTAAGGACACTGAGGCATAGAAATCTTCCGTAGCTTGTCCAAGGTCACACAACTAATAAAGTGACAGAGCCATGCCCACATTTAAACGCTGGCAGAACAGTTCTACAATCTGCATGAATGTTAAACTGCCTTTCTTACAGTAACACACTTTTTTTCCCAGTGTATGTAGATGATGCTATAGCTAATAAAGTACTACTAGAAAAGTAGAGACTGATTCTTAGTCTTACACATACTAGAAAAGCAGAGACTGATTCTTAGAAGCCAATGAATACCAGCAGTATTCAAGGTCTATGTTGCAGTTTCTTGAAATTACTTTGGTTTTCAAAATGAGGTTTTTATCCTCAAAAGTCTGGGAAACGTAGGCTTGGTACAATTCATCGTACTCAATAAGCCTCTCCTTCACCTCACAAGAATAACCAGAGACTGAATTCTCCAGGAATAGCCCACAGGCTCTGATTATTGCTGGAGAATGGGCTGGGAGCCAGAAAGACAACATAGAAGAAAGAGCTCCTAGGAGAGGGAGCCACTACAGATACCTGACAGGACCATAAAGAGAGATGCAGAGTCAGGATAGATTCATCATCAGGCAGGGATCCATGTGGAAACCGGGCCAATGTCTGCACACCATAGGTCACCTTTGAGGTCAGAATTGTGCATCACCCACTCTAAGGGACCTGTCCAACAGATGTGGAGTGAAGGCCTTTTGTCCACAGCTGCTTGCTAAAACCTCAAATCACTCAGCAGGGAGATACCCCATTTAAACTGTAAAGTTATAGGATATTGACATGGGGTATAGAGCAGTGACGAAACCCACTCCCTCTAATAACTACACATCTATAATGCCACACTCTTACTTTCAATATACATAACAGTTTAGAAGAAAAACCTTTTCGAGGGAAAATAATAGCTGGAAGAATTTTCTCATTTCCTTGAGTTTTTAAAAATTTTTATTTGCTATATCTTTCTATTTCTCAGAAATGTGGTAAAGATTATTTACTAGAATTCATGGAAAAATAATTGCGCATGTGAAAACAAGACCAAAAATTCTTATGTGATAAATGTAAAAATATGGTGGCTTTGAATTTTGACTTAGAGTATTCCAGATATGATTTTATCAGGCTGATAGACACTTACACAATATTTCCATATTGTATGTTTAACACTGTGGGAAGAAGCATTTGCTGCCAAGTCAGCTAGAGAAGTTTTCTAACCAGGTACAGGCACTATGACTACACTGTTCATGTTCCATTTTAACTTTATAATGTGGACCAGGAAAATGGAATTGATGTTCATGCTCTTTCTGTTCGCATCATTTCTTTCACTGATCCAAATACAGATTATTAAGGTCTCATCGTGTAGTCCAATCTCTATCCACTAACTAGTCCAGGATCTGAAAATGATATGAATGATTGACTAATCAACCTAAAATGATCTGAGTAAGCCCATTTGTTCCATTCCTATTTGGCTTTCTTGCTGACTGAGCTTTCATGACCTTGTGAAAAATGGCTGTTTTATCTAAAAATGTGTTTTATTTCTAGGTAATGGACTATGTCAACTTCCATTTCTTATGGAATTCACAGAATACAGTCCAGCATAGCAAGACATTTCTTACATTCCTATTTTGCTTGTTCTTTCCCACCACACACTTTAACACAACTGACTTCCCAATCTTATATCTCTTGACTTTAGCAATTGGGTTTTCAATTTCTACGGCTTTCTCTTTATGGAGCACACACATTTGCTGGAGAACACAGTACATTTAGTTTTCCACTCATGTAGCTAGGAAGAAAGTGCTCCTATCTCATGAGGTCTTCTCAGCTAAGTGAGTTTGGCTCCATCTGGCCCAGCTTTTAGTTCTTCCATTAGTGTTAGAAGAGGCTTCAGTGAAATTTATTTTATTTCCATATAGTGGAGGTACCCATATTCCCACTTTGACGTTGAGAGTGTTAAAACTTGGTTTTCAGGATTGTAATTGTAAATTTTCCCAGGAAAGTCATAGGCAGACTCATATTGTTATACTGATTTAGCAATATATAATTTTAAAAGAAATATGTACATTATTGCTAATTAATCTGGCAAGAGCTATAATTTCTTAGCCCTGATAGAATCATTTGGTTAGAAGTAACCCACTGAGATGACTCGAAATGATGGTACTTGCTGTGTCAAAATTCTTAGTTTTCAAATGCATGTTAGATGCAATAAAATTTCCCTTTTTTAAATGCCAAAATAAAAGTATGTTCTGTGGAGTCCATACAGCTACAACAGCATGAAGACGTGGATCTAACTCAAAGGAGATACAAGAAAATTATCTCATTTTCCACCCTCATTCATTTTGAAAAACAAAAATTGAATTTTTAAATTTTAGTTTATCAGTCTTTCTGTGTCAAAGACGTGGTAGCCATTAGCTATTCCCCACACTATTTGCCTTTAAAAATGTTGAATTTTGCTCAGCTACATGATAAATTAATGTAAAATGTTTCAAATGTTTGTTTCCTATATATACTCCTTGTCATGGACTTTCAAAGATGAAATAATAAAGTACATCTTTTATTAGTAAGAGTTCTCCAGCAACACAACCAGTCTCTCATAACAAAGATTTATTATGAGGAACTGGCTCACATGATTATGGAGACTGAGCAGTGTAACTAACAGTCTGCCATTTGCAAGCTAGAACCCACGAAAGCTGGTGATGTCATTCAGAGTTGAAAATCCTGAGAACCAGGGAAGCCCATAGTGTAAATCCCAGTCTAACTGAGGGTAGAAGATTGAGATATCCCAGATCAACAAAATGAGTGAACTCCTCCTTCCTCTACCTTTTGTTCCCTTCAGGCCCTCAATGGAATGGATGATGCCACCCACATTGGGGAGGGCAATCTACTTTCTGACTCCACCATTCAAATGCTAATACCAGTTGCAAATGCCCTCACAGACACACTCAGAAATATGCTTTATCAGAGCACCCTGTGGCCTGTCCTTTTGATGCATATAATTAACTACCACACATCTTATGTTATAAATGAGGAAGCTGAACCCAAATAACTTGCCTTAATCTCTGAGCATGTAAGTGACAGCATTAGACCTAAATACTGGACTCCTGATTGCTGATCCACAGATCTTTAATATGTCACTGTGTTTCTAAAATCTCCTGTGGAGTGGATGCTTGTCAACTTAGACATTTACTTAAATGACAATCTTAGTTCTAAAAACATGGACATATTTCACATATTTCATCTAGGAGCAAAGAGTCACATTCAACCTCCAAGTCCAAATGTGTCATGGGATTGTAATAGAAAAAATACTGTTTTTAGAGATGGGGAGATAAGACATAAAGAAAATAAACTATCTTCCCCAAACTCGTATGTTAGCAAATATCTGATGCCAAAAATATATGCTTATGTTCATCACAATTTAATATTCACAATATACTGGAACACCAAGTTCCTGCTTAGTTCACAACTTGCTTCAAATGTCTACCATTAGCTGCTTTCTCATTTTCTCTACCATATGCATGTACGGATCTGTGGTATGGCATCCATGACTTAAGGATTTACCTCAAAAGATAAGAGGAAGTAACAATTTCTTTTTAACATTTAATATAGAATATTTCATTTACTCCTCACCACAATCTATGAGATAGGTATCATTTCCCTTCCTCTTTTTAAATTAATAGAATATAACTGACATATGGTGTTTATTAGTTTCAGGTATACAACATATTGACTTTATGGTATCATTCCTTTTGAAAGACAAGAAAAACGAACCCCAGGGTTATATAAATGTCGTAATATATAATGGTAAAAATTTGGAAAATGTTTTCATGTTTACTAAAACTAGTCAACTGCAGTAAGCTCACCTTTGGGGAAGTCATTAAAATGACGGCTTCACTGAAAAAAAAGTAGAGCAGCAAGAAAAAATGTTTATAAATATTATATTAAAATAATACATGATAGCATATGCTAACTCATTTCAAATATTTAGAAATGTGAATATAAACAAGGAAAGAAATTCAATGAAAATATAACAAATAATTTAATAGAATTAAGACAATTAAATCTAATCAGAGTTGTATTAGGGTGGCCAAATAGGGCATTTTTTTTCTTTTATATATTTTATGATTGATTTTTGTAATGTACATATGTCACTTGTACACTGATAAAAATTAAAACGAAGAACTAAAATGCACTATAACTCAGGTAATACTAAAAATAAAGCTACCTAAAGGTGAATTGTATTTGGTCATAGGTATTTTTAAATTCTGAAGTTTAATGTCATTTTTGTTTCATAATTATTCACAATAATAGTTTCCATATTGTATTAATATTGAATTTAAAATTTTTCCAAATTCTATCTGGTACTTCTTTGTTTTATTTTTCCCCCTGGTAATATTCCATATTGGATAGATAGAATGATTTGTCATATCTAAAATATTACCCTACAACCAAGGTCAAACTTGCCACCTGAAGGTTTTTTAGATGCTTAAATTAGCTCTCACTTTTCACTGTGATATGGGTGGAAACATCCTTTTTGGGGAGCTGTTTCTGTCTTTATCCTTTGCTTTTATATGCAGCTGCATGTTAAATAAGTTTTAAAAACAATTTCAACCCAAACCAGACTTCTCTGTAATGACTAGGAATGAAAAATAAATAGAAAGATTGAAAGATTTTGTCGGGATTGCTTTTTTTTTTTTTCCTATTGGCACAGAAATAATTTGGATGCAACCCATCACTTCTCCGTAGCATGCATGCTTGGCTGTATTGTCCATTACTGTTCAACTGAAAAAGGAAGACTGTTTAAAAATAGAAACAGGAAGGTGACTTTTGTTTTTAGATGGAGAGTCTCCTTTGTGACACTTGGGCTTAAAATCAGTGTTGAAAAATAGCTCAGTAATCTCAGGGGGTTTGAGAAAGAAATAAGGAAGAGGAACCTCAGAGTGATGTTCAAGGCCAGAATCATGCATGGGTGGTCAGTGTTTTCTCTGGCCCTTTATACACTGTGAGGAGCAAGACCTAGAAAGCAGTGCTGGGGAGATAAAGTCATTTTCCCTATGGTATTTAATGATAGGGTTCCTTAGCAGAACAGTAGTCCTGAGGATTAAGTTTCAGGGTAGGTGACCAAAGAGAAAGATAACAAAGAGATGGTATACTAGCATAAACTATTAAATGCTATAAATCTTAAGATACTTAGTCTAAATGGATTAACATGGCTTCCTGTTAACACGTTAGCCCTCCAATAATAATATCTAAACAAAATTTTAGAAGTATATAATACACTGAAGAGTGACCGAAAGAGGCAAAAACTAGAAGGAGTTTGATCTTTGAAGAAAAAGGAAGTACACAGATTTTGGGGTGGAACTCCTACTTACATGCTTTTTTTCTTGAGAACATTGCCAAGTCTATATAGGACCGGCAAATAGAACTCAAGCAAAAAGTTACAGTTTTTATTTCACTTTATTTTACTTTACTTTGTTTTGTTTTATTGCTTGAGGTGTCAAATTAAATAGTCTGGGGCTACCTGAAGAGGCAAAAATCAAAGGAGGAAATCCTATAAAGAAAGGATCCACAATGGAGGAAGACCTGAAATTATCCTATAATTTTCCCTTATATTCCCGGCTGATCCCTGAATGGCAAAAACATAGGGAAGACTTGAAGAACCCTAAAGGAAAATAACAGCTGGAAGAATTAAGAAGAGATTTCAAGGACTTCCACTGCACAAGAGTTTGGGGTATGAATCCTTCCATGTTAGAGAGATATAATAAATACCTCAGGTTTGACACAGACTCACTCTAACAAAATAAAAACAAGCTTTCACAAGTTCAAAGTGATCAGTAAATAATTTAAATGTCTGATATAACAATAAAGTAAGTAACACTCTTCAGAAGAAGATAACAGAATCAACTGTCTCTATAAGAAATCAGGATTTCTAGGGGAAAAAAATAGGTAATTAATTAAACAGAAAAATATGACCAGTTATCTGCTTCTTTCCCCCTTTCTCAATCTCATTTCCTCTCTCTCTCTCGTCCTCTCTCTCTCTCTCTCACACACACACACACACACACACACACACACACACACACACAGAGTCAACAGAAACAGACATATTAATGGATATAAATATGACTAAGATACTGGAATTAGCAGACAAAGAATCTAAAGTAGCTATCAGGGGAAATAAATGTATGAATGAGAACTTGCTCTTGCCAGAAACAATGAAGGCCAGAAGACAAGAAAACAGTACCTTTGAATTCCTATAAATGTCAACTCAGAATTTTTTCCATATAAAATATGCTTCAAAAATTAAGGAGAAATAAAGTCATTTTCAGGTAAGTAAAAGTTGAGAGAACATATAACCATCAAACATTAGAACTGTATTTAAAAATGGAAAAGGGAGAATATAGGCTAAAGGCAAATGTACAAAATGAAATTTAAATCTACAGAAAGAATCAGAGCTGGAAATCATAAATATGTGAGTAAATATAAATACAGAACTCTCTTTTCATTTCTTTAAAAGGCCTATGCTTGTTTAGAGGTGCCTGGGTGGCTCAGTCAGCTAAGGGTCCTACTTCGGTTCATGTCATGATCTTGTGGCTCACAAGTTCAAGCCCCGCCTCAGACTCTGTGCTGACAGCTCAGAGCCTGGAGCTTGTCTCAGATTATGTGTCTCCCTCTCTCTCTGCCCCTCTCCCACTCTACTCTGTCTCTCTCTCAAAAATAGATAAAGCATTAAAAAAATGTTTTTAAAGGCCTATGCTTATTTAAAGCAAAAAAAAAATTACAACATTATATTGTTGGAAATTTGATGTATATAAATATAGAATATATTAAAACAATAGCACAAAAAAAACGGGAGGATAAAAAAGGTACAATACTAACTTTAAGTAGACTGTGGTAAGTTAAGGACACATATGTAATCCCTAGAGCAACCAGTAAAAATAATGCAAAGGTATGTAATTAAAAAGTCAATGGTGAAATAAAACTAGAATATTAAATTGGAAATATTAAACTCATTTTTTAAAAGGGCAGGAAAGAAGGAGCAGAGACAAAACAAACACAAGGGATGAGACAAATATAAAACAAATGGCATAATGATAGGCTTAATTCAAACTGAATCAATAATTAGACTTAATGTAAATTACTAAACACTCCAATCAAAAGGAAGAAACTGTCTATGACAAAGGAGATAAGAATATACAATGGGGAAAAAGTAATTTCAATAAATGTTGTTGGGAAACCTGACAGCTACATGAAAAAAAAAAATGAAACTGGACCCCTTTTTTAATGCTATATACAAAAATGAATTCAAAATGGATTAAATACCTAAATGTGAGACCTGAAGCCATAAAGCTCCTTAAAGAAAACATAGGCAGCAATCTCTTGGACATCAGGTCAGCCACATATTTATGGCTGAGACATGGATGTCTCCTCATGAAAGAAAACAAAAGCAAAAATAAACTATTAGGATTACATGAAAATAAAAAGCTTTTGCAAGGCAAAAGAAATCATCAACAAAACAAAAAGTCAACCTACTGAATGGGAGAAGATATTTGCAAATGATATATCTAATCAGGGACTAATATTCAAAATATACAAATAACTAACATAACTGAAAATACAAAAAAATCCGTTAAAAAATGAGAAGACCTGAATAGATATTTTTCCAAGGAAAATATACAGATGGCCAACAGACACATAAAAAGCTCAAAATCACTATTTACCAGGGAAATGTAAATCAAAACCACAATGAAATATTAACTCAGACCACTCATAATGGTTAGTATCCAAAAGACAAGAAATAACAAGTGTTGGTGAGGATGTGGAGAAAAGGCCCTTATGCACTGTTAGTGGAATGTAAACTGGTCCAACCACTGTGGAAAACAGTATGAAGGTTCCTCAAAAAAAAAAAAAAAAAAAAACCGTATGATCCAGTAATTCCACTTTAGAATATTTATACAAAATGGAAACAGTAAGTCAAAAACATATATGCACCCTTATGTTTATTGCAGCATTATTTACAATAGCCAAGTTATGGTAACAAGATATGGAATATTAGTCATAAAAAAGAATGAAATTTTGTCATTTACTATGGATAAACCTAAAGGGTATTATTCTAAGTGAAATCTAAGAAAAAGCAAAACAAATGAACAAACAAACAACAAACAGACTTTTAAATTACAGAAAACAGACCAGTGGTTGCCAGAGGGGAGGTAGGTGGAGGGAGGGGAAAAATAGGTAAAAAATATTAAGAGGTACAAACTTGCAAAAAAAGAGGAGAGAGAGAGACAGAGAGAGAGGGAGAGAGAGATTCTTAGATTTGATAGGGAAAGCAAAACCCAACTATATGCTGCCCATAAGAAAGGCAGTATAAATATGAAGAAATAGGGAGGCGCCTGGGTGGCTCAGTCAGTTAAGCGTCCCACTCTTGGTTTCAGCTCAGGTCATGATCTCACAGTTCGTGAGTTCCAGCCCTGCATTGGGCTCTGAGCTGATGGTGTGGAGCCTGCTTCAGATCCTCTGTCTCCCTCTCTCTCTCTCTCTCAAAAATAAATAAACACTTAAAAATATGAAGACATACATTAAAAGAAAAATATATACCATTCAAATATTTTTCATCATAAGAAAATTGGAGTCGTTCTATTAAGACAAATGGTGAATTCAAAACAAGAAATACTGCCAAAAATTAAGAGAAACATTTTATATTAATGAAAGAGCAAATTCATCAATAATATATGACAGTCCTAAACGTGTATACACATAATAACAAGGCTTCAAAATATAAGAAGCAAAAAATAACAGAAATTAAAGGACAAACAGATCCATCCATAGTCATAACTAGAAGTTTAATGCTTCTCTCTCAATAATTAATAGAAAAGCTGGACAAAAAATTTTATAAATTTCAACAACATCAAACTGCTTGTCCTAATTGACATTCATTGAATATCTCACTCAAGAGATGCAGAGAATCATCTTTAAAAATGCACAAGATGTTCAGCAAGTTAGCCCATATCTGTGCAATAAACCTTAAACTGCAAAATGTTCAAAATTAACTCACATAAAAATTCAATCAGTAGAAATTAAAAACAAAAAGTTTAAAAAGTTATAACTGAAATATCTAAAATCTTTGAATATAAGAAAATTAACAATCTACACTGAATTCCAAATTACACGGACCTAAGAAGAAAACACAAGGGCATTAGACGATATTTATGATTTAATTGATGATTAATAATAAAAATCCAGTATATCAAAATTCCTAAAATAAAATACTAGAAGTAAATTCATAGCTTTAAAAACTTATACTAGAAAAGAATAAAGGTCTAAATCAATGACTTAAATTATTACTTTCAGAAATTTGAAATAAAGTAGGTTACACATAAAATAAGTAGTAAAGAGAAAATAATAAAAAATAAGAACAGAAATTTAAGAAACAGAAAGCAAAAATAGCTAGACTAGTCTAGAAATTAAGAGACAAAACACAACTTTACAAGTAAGGGATTAAAAGGAAATGACACTACAGGTACTAAAGACATTAAAATGATAAAGAATACACTGAACAATTGTATGACAATAAATTCAATGTCACAGATTAAGTGGAAAAATATTTCAAGAAAAATTATGATAATCTTACTGAAAATCCTTCAGAAAACAGAAAGAATACTTCCCAACTCATTTTCTGAGACCAGCATAACACTTACGACAAAACTTGCCCAAAAATATTGCCACAAAAGAAAATCACAGACCAAAATTCCTCATGAATATGAAAACAAAAATCTTTAACAAAGTATTAACAAATAAAGTTTAGCAACACATAAAAAGTAATACTTCAAGGTTTATCCCAGGAATACAACATTGGATGAATACTTAAAAATTAATATAATTCACCATATTAACAAAATACAGAGAAGAAAGTCACATAGTCATTCTAGTTTCAAATGGAGCACTTGAAAAATTTCAACACCAATTGTTTATTTAAAAACCAAAACAAAAACTCAGAACTATCTAGGAATAGAAGGAGACATCCATTATTAATAAATGGCATCAAAGAAACCCTATACCTAGCATCACATATAATTTTAACATGAAATATCGAATACTTTCACCCTAAAATTGGGATAAGGAATATATAGTTCTTTTCTATTTATTTTCATTATTATTATGATGCACATAGCTAATATAAATGCAATAAAAAGAATACGTGAAGATTATAAATGAAAAAATAAAAGTTTTTATGCTTGCTAAGTATTTATATACAAAGTCCTAAGAAATCTACAAAACAACAACAACAACTACTACAACTACAAAAGAACTGCATTAGATTTTTAGGGTTGCCCTAACAAAACATCACATTGTTTTGTTTATCCCAGGACTCAACCTTGATTGAGTAGCTCATGCAACAGAAATTTATCTTTTCACAGTTCTGGAGGCTAGAAGTCTAAGATCAAGGTGTGGGCCAGTTTGGTTTCTCCTGAGGTGTCTCTCCTTGGCTTGCAGATGGCCATCTTCTCCTTTTCCTGGTCCTTTCTCTGTGTGTGCATCCCTGGTGTCTCTTTGTGTGTCCAAATTTCTCTTTCTTACAAGGATAACAGTAAGATTGGATTAGCACCACTCTACTTACCACATTTTAATTTAATTACTCCTTTGAAGGTCTAAGTCCAAATACTGTCACATTCTGAGGTTATTGGGAGTTATGCTTCAACATATGGATTTTGAGAGATCAAAATTCAGCCCATAACAAGAATAGGTGAATTTACCAATTTTCATGGATACATGATCAACATAAAAACTTCAATGGTATTTCAATATAATATTATAGCAGTGAAAGAAAGAAAGAATTTAGAGGAAACAATCCATTTATAATACCACTAAAACCAAAAAAATCCTTATGTAAAAATTAACAAAAGATGTGCAATATGATATTAAAAAATAATGAAATGCACCACATGGGTGAATCATTTCAATTTTACTATGTGCTGCCAAAGCAGCACCGCAACATGAATAAATCTTAAAAACAAAATGGTGAATGAAAGAAGCAGACATAAAGAGTATGTACTATACTATTCTATTTATATGAAGTTCAAGGGAAGGAAAAAATACTCCATGGTAATAAATATCAGAACAACATTTACGTATTTGGTTGCAAATTTCCTTGAAGGAAGATGAGGGAGTTTTCTGAAGTGATTCATATGTTCTATATCTTGACTGTGTGGTGACTGCATAATATATACATACATTCATCAAAACTCATTGAACTGTACATGTAGTATCTGTGCATTCACTATATATACATTTTACTTCAATGGGTACGTGTGTGTGTGTGTGTATGTATGCGTGAAAATTAGAGTAACACAATTTCGAGGAAGGTAGAATACTATAAAAAGACAGAGAACAAGCTTTGAAGTCATACAAAAAGAAATGTAACCCCAGATCTGCCACCAACTATTTTGTAGCACTGGATGATTTACATAACTTGTCTGACCCTATGCTCTCCATTCAGGAAACTAAGGGTGATCATAATATCTATCACACAGAATTATCATGAAGCTTATATAACATATGGAAATGGTTTAGGGCAGTGACTAGCATACAGGATGTGCTGACAAGTAGTAAAAATTGTCCTGATTCAGGTACAAGAATTTTTTTTAAAAAAACTGAAGTAATGGTTTCATGCCTGGACTGAATTGTCTTCTTTGAGGTACATTACAACGCATGATATCCATGTGCGAAGAGAGATGGATGAAGAATAAAAGAGTAACAGAAGATCCACTACTCCAGTTAAGGCATAATGTTGACATGAGAATAACTGAGAGAGACTGAGAAACTCAGTGTCATTTTATAGAGATACCGTGTGGATTAAATAAGGTACAACATGCAAACTTACTTGGCTGGTGTCTGGTATTAAGTAAACCCTCAATAAGTGGTCAAAATGAGTCTATTTGTATCCACATCCAACTTTTTCTAAAACTCAAATACCAATACATTTAAAAAAGCTTTTTAAAACTATTTTAGGGATGCCTAGGTGGCTTAGTTAAGCATCTGGCTCTTGATTTCAGCTCAGATCATGATCTCACAGTTTGTGAGTTTGAGCCCCATGTTGGTCTCTGTGCTGACAGTGTAGAGCCGGCTTGGGATTCTCTGTCTCCCTCTCTCTCTCTCTGCCCCAGCCCTGCTCTGTCCCTCTCTCTTTCTCTCAAAAATAAATAAACATTAAAATAAATAACTTTATCTTATTAAGAAAAGACACCATATAATAATTCATTCCAATTAGTTGGTATTCATATTTTCACAAGATATAGTTGGAGCAGATTATTAAATCTTACTTATGTGGTGACCTTAAAAATGTTACTCTATCATATAAATCCATATATCAGAATGAAAGATGTTTTTCTTCAGTATTTACTCAGTTATAGTTATTACACTTTATATATGTGTGTATATATATTTTTGTTTGTTTGTTTGTTTTTAGACAGAGAGCATGTGAGCAGGGGAGAGGGGCAGAGGGAGAGAGAGACAGAGAAAGAGAGACAGAGAGAGAGAGAGAAAGAGAGAATCCTAAGCAGGTTCCATGCTCAGCACAGAGTCCGATGCAGGACTCAATCTCTTCACTCTGGGATCATGACCTGAGCTGAAATCAAGAGCCAGACTCTCAACAACTGAGCCACCCAGATGCCCCTAGTTATTACATTTTAATTTCACCCCCAAATCACAGCATTTTTATTATCCCTACTGCTCTTCTAATTTATTATCCTTTGTTTACCTAGTTCTAAATTTACATGACAATGTTCCAATCTCAGCTAATTTTAATTAGGTTTTGAATTTTTAAACCACTGAAAACTTTGTCAAAGTTATAATGAAGAGTTACTGAAGGCCTTTATATAATTATAATTCTATCTATTCAGAAATTCCCTTAATCATCTGCTTATGGTAAGTTATTTTAAGTGTGTGATTTCAACAAAATTCCTTTTATTTCTCTCTCAATAAAATAACTAAACATAGTTCTCTATTCTATTTCTGTCAACTTCTAATCATTTACAAAATAAATTTATAGGCTCTAGATTATTAATATTTTCACTTTTTAAGTATTTTTCATCTTTTCTTAACCTCTTCAATACTGATCTATTTTAATAATTAACAGAATCTTTTCAGGATGAGAGTCAGGGAAAAATCAAGTGGAGATGAAATATTAAAAATCAGTTATACCTTCTACTGCTCACCCAGAGGTCTCTTAAGTAGCAATGAAAAAATGAAAACCATCTTAAATTTTCTCTGTGATAGAATAATTTGAGGAAGGTAGGTAGAAAATAAAGAAATTTTGGCTATATCTGCCAAAAGCTACATATAATTTTTCAATACTAATTTCTATTAAAATTAAACCAATTACATGTCATGGCTTTGGAAACATATTTCATGAACAGATAAGAATGATGTATGATACAATTAATGGGCTTTTTACGTTCAAACATAATAAACTGAGATTTCTGAGGATACCAATTGTCATCTTATTCCTAATAGTGTGGGCATAGACACTGAAATCATTTTTAAATTAATATACTTAAAATTTTTCTTTAAAAATCAATGTTTGAAATATGTTAGTTTTTGTACACAGAAGTAAAATTTAGCCCAAACCTGGAATGAAATTCTACATATTCTATTTTAATATAATTCAAATTAATTATAGATTTTTTGAAGTTTTATTGAACATTGCTATTTTTTTCTCCCATATATGTTGATCAATTTTAAACTTTTTTTAGTATGTGACAAAGTATCAGTAAGACAAAGATGTTCTTTCCTTATAAATATCATGTATCTCTGTAACATACTTCAAATCAACTGTTTTATGATCACTACCAAAGCTCAAAATTCTGACATAAAAAGACTATATAATGGCGAGTTGAAAATGTTGGTTTATGTCCTCTTTGCTGTTAATGTTTATTTTGTCTGTTTTGCTTTAGGCTACTTTGGATGCACTAAGAAAAAAATATATATGCATTCCTTTCCATGGCCTCTTCATAAGAAGAGGTCAGTCACCAATATGCTGCTAACATAAAAGGACAATTTTTAAAAGGTAAAATCATGACTCATATACAAAAGTAATGCATGTCAAATACTATATCTAAGTCATCAGTAAATAAGAAAACCAGTAAAAATGGTACAACTCTCTCAAAAAAGAACTTAAAATACTCCCATATATAGGCTATTAGGAATTCTGAAATGAGTTTACAAATAGATGTAAAACTAGTCAGTATCTACATAGGACAATAATCAATTGCATTCAACTTGACACATTTGTTTGAATTTCTGTGGACAGAAATTACTTGCATTCCTCTCAGTTTTCTGAAATAGTTTTGTAACATAGCTCAGAGGAAACAAAAGGTAGAGATAGTTGAAAAGGGTACTCTAGATAGAATAATTAGTATTCTTGTTTGCCCATTTCAAAGTCTTTCACAATGTTTCCTGACACTAAAATATCTCCTTAAAAGTCTTAACCTCCTTAAACTTGTGTCCTAATTAGAGCTGAAATAAATACCTTTAGTTTTCAAGACTCTAGATAGTGACAACATAGCACTTTACAGCTCACACAGAGATTATAGCGTATATTGGAAAAAATAAGTCGCTCCCTGCAGAGAAGACAGAGGACAAGATTTTCAATGTTCTTATTATGGGCAGAAACAAAGGTTCCTGGGGGGAAAGGTGATGGGTGCTGATGGAGTAGGAAATTTAACACCAGGATTTGACAGCAGAGGATTTGACATGGACACTGGGTCCATGTCAGCAGAGAGCATGGCTGTGAGGGACAGCACCATCACATGCAGAGCCCAAGACGGAGTAGAAAACTAGCAATGGAGCTGACCATGTATACAACGAAGGTGGCGATATGGATTGCAATGCCTGCAGGCTAGGAATGAGCCCTATTTCTGATTTTCCAGATATACACAAGCCCAAAATTTTTGAATGGAGGAAGGGATCTTGAAAATGTTTGATACTGGATTTCTAGTCTAACCTCAGGCTGGATTTAATTTGACTTATAAAAATAGAGTAAGGTAATAGTTCTGAAACTGAAATATAGTATTCTTGCTATAATGTTAAGCCGTTGGTTAGTGGCATTACAAGAAAGGATTATTTGTTCTTATTTGTTCTGCATTTGCTTTCATTTTCACAGCCAATTTAGCATAGAATTCTTACTTTTGGAAAGTGAAGATAGGAAATATAATACTAAAATGTAATTATATTGCAGAATGCATGTGATAAACTGTTTCCTAAAATCCTTGAAATTTTAGGATTTTTATCAAATAATTTCAAGATCAGAAATTAGTAATCTGTTAAGGAAATTCAATAATGTGTGTGAATGGATGAGCTTTTCCTACCAGTCTATGAAATTTTCATCAGTCATAGCTTCACTGAGATTTTACCTCTAGAAGAGCCAACATATTCCTTTCATAGATATTTCAGAAAACAACATGAGTTATCAGAATAATATTATCACCCTTAACCAGATCATAACATCATTTATATCTATCCAAACACTTAATGGTTGATTCATACATCTCATAACATGCATTCATCCAGTGATTTCTAGGTGCCAAACAGTGTGTTGGGGACACAGCAATGGATTAAACAGGGAAAGTCCTTGCTTTCATAGAGGTAGTATTATAGTAAGGAGGGGAAAAAAAGGAAATAAATTATGTGGAGAAAGATTAAGTGTACAAAGGGGATGAAGGTACCAAGGCAATGGAGAATAGAATGTATTGAAGTGGTCAAGGAAGGATTAAATGGAAAGGTACAATGGGCAAAATTCTAAGCTTTTGAAAACAGAGACATATGTAGAGTTCTAGGCAAAAAGATTTGCAGAAGAGGGATAAAACTCAAGAACTAACAGCAGCAACAAAACAACATATACCCCAAGGAATGAGCATGGAGCATGTCTATACCTGGAGCCAACTGAGAGGAGAGCAGTAGGAAATGCTAAAGACACAACATCAGATTTCACACTGTGCATGTTATTTTAAGGACTGTTGCAACAGAAGAATTGATAATAGCAATTTAATTCCAAGACTCCCAGTCCTTTACACAAGTATTAATGTTCATATATTGTGTTTAAATTTGGTGGTTATAAAATATTAACTTGGGACATTAAATTTGCAAATGATTAAATTGTACTATATTTTAGTTGCTGTAACTGAGATCTAAATTATCAGTGATTAAAACAAGGTAAGCATTTCTCGCTCTTGCATAAAAGTCTAGTCATAGACAAACTGGGGCTGGCAGGATGGTTCCATAGTATTGGGGAACCAAGTTCCTACTAACTTCCCTGTATTTAGGATTTTGCCCTTTTCAATGGCATCCACATCACTACTCTTGTGAGTGGGAGCAGGAAAAGGGAAATGTAAGGTTAAGGCTGTTCCTTTTTGGTGTGACCAAGCAGTTGTACACATCATTTCTTTCCCACTGAAGAATATTTAGTCACAAAGCTACCTACAACTGAAAGGGAGGCTAGGACACAGTCCTGATGCCAAGTGGCCATGTGCCAAGTTAAAATTAGGGGTTCTACCATTAGATAAGAGGATAATGGACATTAGAGAATAAGTAATTTCTTTAAGCAGATTCAAATGATAGTTTAATTTTGAAATGCATTAAACATCCTTAAAAAAGTGTGATATAAAGGAAAGAGTACCTAACAAAAGGCAAAAGGACGTTAGTTCTATTCCAAATCTACCAAGAATTAGCTAGCAACCTTGAATCAAAAATTTAACTTCTCTTATATTCGGTGTATCATCTGTAGTATTGAGCTGAAAAATACTCTGCTGTACCTAAACAAAAGACTCTCCCGCAAACTTTAGAAAAGTCATTTTTATCAAATGCATAGTAATTATAAAACACTGAAACCTATGAAATGATATAAAAACTCAAGTGGGGAAATATCTGGCCTCCAGCCAAGCACCAGATGTGTCTCTTAAAAGCCAATACAACTTCTCTTTATCCTTGAAAGTTTTTTTTTTTTTTAATACAAAAGTCAAGGTGAAAATAGCTTCTATCTTTATCCAGATGGAACTCTATGATTGCCTCACTGACAGGGGACAATGACCAGGCTGAACATACCACAGGATAACTCACTGGCATCCCTAAGGTCATAGGTGATACACAAGTTAGAGAACCTTCCAGCACAGAGATCAGCAATGAGTACAGTCAATGAATCCATTGCCACTATATTCATTCAAAGAAAGCCATTGGTTCAAGATGTGCCAGAGAACTCAAAGTGCCTGTTGGGGGTTTAAAAAAATCACAGCAGAAACAGATTATAGGTCATGTGTTAGCTCTTTTCAGGAATGTGTGGTTCTGGTAATGGTAGCATTACCTTTCAGATAATGGCTGGAGAAACATGCGTTCACAGGGCCAAAGCCAGTTCTGCCCAAGTCAGGTCATTTGCTCCTCTCCCCAAGGGTGCACTACAGTCCTCTCTGGAAAGGGAGAAAGAAAAGTTGTTGTTCTTCATGCTATGGCCAGAGTCAAAGTTTCTAGGAAAGCCAGTTAGTCTGGGAAAACAGTATCCAGACAAAACAAAGAAGAAATATTCTAGTATCAATTGATGTTATAACCTAACAAATTTGTAATAGAAAAAAAAATGAAAGGAGGTGGCCTCACAAAACAAATAGAAACCCAAAAATATACAAACATCTCTCTCACTACTCACAACTGTAATCTATCTGAAACAATTACAGTGATTTGATGCTACATTTTCAGATTTCAGTAACTTTCATTTTAACCTGTTAGAAACATGATTAAAATAAATGATTAAAACACATACTGCAGTACATAATTCAAATGTTCTACAACAAACAGGGATGTCACTTTAATGTGCTAATTTGATGATCTGTGTAAAAAGCAAAAACCAGTTACGATGACAGAGCACAAATAGATAAGCGTTCATACCTCCACAGCAAATTTGACAGAGCGTCTCTGTGGATATGTTTAATAATTGAGGTGCTGACTGTACAAAGTTCAACTTATCCATTTTGGTCTACTTCATACAATGGGGATTCAGTCACTGGAATAAAAATTCTGATGCTTTCACCAGTCTTTTTTTTTTTTTTTTTTTTTAAGTCAGGCCATTTAGTACTATGGGCAAAAAAAAAAAAAACAAAAAACAAAAAAGAGAGACAAAATTCCAATGCACTAGAAAACCTTTCAAAGCCTAAAATTATTCATCCTTATAATAGTCACCTTTGTTATGGATACTTCCACAAAGGGGGGAATAGTTACCACTCCTTTAAAAACAGGAGCACCTGGGTGGCTCAGTCAGTTAAGTGTCTGACTTTGGCTCAGGTCATGATCTCATGGTCTGTGAGTTCAAGCCCCATATCCAGCTTTGTGCTGACAGCTCAGTGCCTGGAGCCTGCTTCAGATTCTGCGTCTCCCTTGCTCTCTGCCCCTCCCCCACTCACGCTCTCTCTCCCTCTCTCAAAAATAAATAAACATTAAAAGTTTTTTTTTAATAACACTTAATAAAAAATAAAAATAAATCTTCAGGGGCGCCTGGGTGGTTCAGTTGGTTAAGCATGGGCTCAGGTCATGATCTCCCACTTCCGACTTTGAGCTGACTTCGAGCTAACAGCTCAGAGCCTGAACCCTGCTTCAGATTCTGTGTCTCCCTCTCTCTCTGGCCCTCCCCTGTACTCTGTCTCTCTTTCCCTCAAAAATAAATAAAACATTAAAAATCTTTTCTTTAAAATAAAAATAAATCTTCAAAAGCTAATTTTTAACATCCAGACTACAAAAGAAGTTATGTTAAGTGAAAAGTTCATTTGCTTTAGAATGATAAAACCAGGATTTAAATCACCTTCCCACTGTTTTTCACATTTGGTGGGAGGATTCAACAATTCAATGACTATAAATATATATTTCATATATATATATACATATTTCATATGTATCCTATATATATAAATTAACTGTCATGTTGTAGGCTGCAATCAAATACTGCAAACAAATTATCTCCCAATTTAAGCATGAAGTTTAATGTAAAAGACTCTATAATACACTGGTTAAGAGCATGGACTCAAGTGCCAGATGGCTTGGGTTTGAATGGTGGCTTTTTTGAGTTCTCTGTGCTCCAGTTTCCTCTTCTGTAAAATTGGGATAATAACAGTGAATACTGCATAGGATTGTTATGAGGGCAAACTGAATTTATTTATTCATACTGAGGAGAAAGGCCTGGGAGATCAACCCAGGAGATAGGAGGCCAGGAAGCGGCATGGTGTCCCAGGTCTTCAGAGTAAGGCCACACAACTAAGCCATCCAGGGAAGGGAAGCTGGGACTTCCAAGCTGGTCATGGAGCACCTGCTGCAGGGCAGAGCTCAACCCCAGAGGAAAGGAGCATGCACAAGATAGCACCAGTAGGTGAGGTGAACTCTCTCAGGAGCAGGCAATACCTGAGGGAGATACTTAGTCTGAATGCCTCAGCAGTGGAGCCTGTGGAGGACACTACACAGGCACACTGGGCCCTCAGGCAACAATTCAGACCTGTTGTGAGGACAAACAGAAAGAGAAAGCACTGTTTTTGTGGGCCTTTGTGGAAGAAGACAAACATCTGTTTTCCTCTCCCTCCTCCCACTCCAATACAAGGGCATGAGTCCTGGGAACAAACTTGAGGAATAAAGTACTATCTCTCCCCCACCCTTTCAAGATCTCACAACTAGTTAGTCAGACAAACATGCAAACAAAGAAGCGTCATACAATTAACTTGAGGGCTTCATAATGAGATATCCTCTGTGCTGGGTCCTGAAGGATAGGTATGAATTCTCCAAGCAGACAAAGGAGAGAAAGCAACCCAGAGGTAATATCTGATGCAAATATCATGAGGAAATTCTCAGAGGCATGGAAATGCATGCTATGTTCCAAAAAGAGCATTTAATTAGAATTCTGGGTACCAGGGGAGGAATGGATGAGGAAGAACTAGGGAGGAGGCAAGAAAGAGGAGCTCTAGAATAGAAGGCTAGAAAGTTTTACCTTAGATATTGAAGGCCCTTCCTTTTGTGCTAGAATGAAGAGTAGAATTATTCTGTAGTTAATTAGGAATGAGCAAGTTTGAATACAGGTGAGTATGGCATGGCCAGATCTACATTTTGATCTCTATCACAAATTGTAATATGGAAAGGGCATTGAAGGGAGAAAATGTTGCAAGGAAAGGAGGTTCTAGTAACCCAGACTGCCAGAACAATGTCCACAGCAATTACAGTTACCAAAAAATAAAGGGCAGGAAAAAAGAATGAACATTTTTGAGCCCCAAGCATCATAAATTCTCTACCTTATGCTTTTAATAACACATACTAATCAACTGGTGGGAAATAATTTAAGGACAGCTAATATAAGACATTTTAGGAAAGGAAATAAACACCATTGCAAAGTTACAAAGGATCTTACATTATACTGGACCAGAAATCTCCCCAGGAATTACTAAACCAACACAAACCATTAATTTCATGCTTGTCTTCTCTGTTAAAACCTATGGCTGATTAGCTATATAAATACATATATGCATACATAATATATATACACATACATAAACAAAACTGGCCACATGAGTACCCCAAAAACATCTGATTCTGATAAGTAAATAGTGTCATTTGCTACGAGTTCAACTCCATATTGACCCCATTTTAGCTCTCTATTTGACCCTTTCTTCTTTTCCAATTGGGAGAAAGGAAAATAAGTAAATGAGCCATAATTTTTGGCAATGCATATTTAAATTGAGGTCTGCCAAGTTCAAAACTGAAAATGCAGCAGCTGTTTGCCCAAAACATGGGCCAAGAAATTCCTGCACGACTGACAATATGCTTTTGCTTCCGGCTGCACAATCTCTGACCAGGGTATTCATTTCAGCAGCTGTCATCTAAGCCTTGAGAGAAGGAGGGTTTTTCTCACTCTAGAGAAGAAGATCCCAAAAAGGGAGGGATTAAATGTTCATACTTAGTAATGGGAGTGCTTCAAAGGAGGAAATCTGTATATTCAACCAGGGGAAAATCTATATGGGACTGGAATAGTAATCATATTCGCAGTATAGGTAGATTAGAAACAGCATATATCCTGCTTCTTGAGTAGCATGGCCTGTGCCTTCTTGATGCTGGCCACACCAGGCACCTAGATCTCCATGACTGACAAAGTGTCTAAGGCAGCACCATCTCCCACAACAACCTGCAGCTGTGATGGGACCGGGGCCAAAGGCATTTGTGGAAGGAGTCCAACAGGGGCCATAGCTATTGCCTGGCAAGGAGGCAGCTAGCAAATGGAGAAGCAATGCCTGAGACTCTAACTGTAGAAATTCCACAGTGATAACTGCAGTTAACAGCACCAAAGGACACAGCAATAATTTGGAAAACAAAACCTTGGAGGAGTTAGAGGGCAAATAAATAACCCTTTCACTTTTCAGGTTCAAAGCCAAAGCAAATGGAGAGAGGAAAGTCAGACAGATGGAGATAACATTATCACACATACTACTGACAAAGCTGATTGCAAAATGTGGTTCAAGATCTGCAGTTAAATGAGCTCCTCTAGACTTCATTCTAAATTAGATATGGGCATAGCTGGATGAAAGCAAGCAAGAGGCAGGTGTGATGGAGAGAATCCATGATTTTCTGCCCGGGGCAAACTGGCTCAGAAAAGTAAGAAGGGGATAGGCTGGTCACATTAGAAATTGAGTATTCCTAATTTAAAATTTGCCAGCCTTTCATCTGTAGGTAGGAGCAGAGATAAGATAGAGGCTCTCCCCTAACCCACCATAAGTTTTCCTCTATGAGTGAAGTATTGATTAGCTATCCTTTATGGAAATATGAGGAGGGGGGAAATATTGCTCAACCGTAACACTAATATCAACTATTATTTATTAAATGCTTGTTTACCAGCATTGCACATACTGTACATTATCTAATTTCACCCTCATACAATGTCTTTGTAGAAATGTTTCCTCTGTGTGTGTGTGTGTGTGTGTGTGTGTGTGTGTGTGTGTGTGTTAAGAACACTTAATTTCAGATCTACCCTCTTAAAAAATTTTTTAAGTGCACTTACCACATTTTCTTTAATCACGTAGACATAATGGGTTGTTTCCATATCTTAGCTATAGTGAGTAATGCAATGAACACGGGAGTGCAGGTATCTTTTCTGGATCCTAATTTCAATTATTTTCATAAATACTCAGAAAAGGAATTGCTAGAGCATATGGTAGCCCTAGTTTTAACTTTTTGAGAACCCTTCATACTAATTTCCATACTGGCTGCATCATTTTACATTCCTACCAACAAAGCATAAGGGTTCCAATTTGTTCACAACCTCAGTAATACTTGCTATCTTTTTTAAAAAATATAATAGCCATCCTAACAGGTGTGAAGTGATATTCCATTATGTAAATAAACTCTCCAGTGCAAAAATACAGATTTTTTCACATAAGCTAACTATTACTACCCCGTGTTGGGCTCTAAACTGACAGCTTGGGATTCTCTCTCCCTCCCTCTCTGCCCCTCCCCCACTCACAGGCAAATGCATGCTTGCATGTGCTTTCTCTCTCTCTCTCTCTCTCTCTCTCTCTCTCAAAATAAATAAACATTAAAAAAGAAGCCAAGGCTGATTCCAAGAGTATCAGTTATGAAAAAAGATTTTAAAGTATAAAAATTCAGGAATAGACAGAATAATGGTGTCTAATGGTTCTGGGAAGATCTTGTCTTCTCCCATAGCTTCTACACACAGCCGACTGCTCACCAAAATTCCAAAATTAGTTTCATTTTGTTAACGTCTTTTAAAAATGGACATGCTCTTAAGATAGATAACATTCTAAGCTTACTAAAGCATCCAACCAACATTTTCTAAGATACTTCCATGTGCCTGACCATGTGCCAGGTACTAAGGATACAAAAATATTTATTAAAAAAATTAAATAAAATAAAAATGCCTTGGTAATCAGGTACGAACCCAAACATGTAAGCAATTAACTAAAGAGAATATAATAGGGGCTATTACAGAAGAAACCACACAGAGCTGTGGGAACATGAGATAACAGGAACTGAATCACTGGCAAAAATGTCTCAGAAGACTTTCTATAAAAGGTAACTTTTCAACTGAATCCAAAATTAATGTACCTTTTGATAAAAGTAAGAAGGCAGCAAGCATGAAGCTGCAGAGAGTTGAAAGACCTCTACGAGGAGAGGAAGAAACAGGATGTGTGCATAAAATAATCTCCAATTATTTATACCTACTTTTAGGTCATAGAGAAAAGGGTTAGTTTAAAGGGTTAGTTTAAAGTCTTTCTAACTGTTTCCAAACTCACAGAACATTTACACATCTTCTCCTAATTAGAACTAAAGACATACATGTGTATTAATATATCCATGAGCTAAAACTATGAACTATTATGAAATTATGAACTATTTTTACTGTAAACATATATACCAATGGAGATATAAATAGAATAGAAACTACCAGATATATGTCAGTAAGCATCTAGATATAAATTTTTTAAATTGTGGCTTTATTATTTTTCATCTAAATGAATCCAGCTGCCTATTTATTCAATAAATAGCTTACCAGTTGCTATGTGCTTCTCAAGGCACTGGGGTCACTGGCGAATAAGCCAAAGTAACCTGATTTCCCAGTTTATATTCCTAAAGAAGATGGAAAGTAAACAAGAAACTAATATGTGATATAATTCCAAGTGTGGCCAAATTGAAAAATCTTGCAAGCAGCTAAGGTGGAATTACTTCCGGAAACCAATAGTTCTCTCATGAAAAAGTAGAACTGCTGATAAAAGGAAAGAAAGAACCTTCTGATTTAAGGAATTACAGATTGACTGAAGCTACTAGAACTTGAGGATCCAAGATCACAGAAATACTGGAACCATAGAGAGGTGAACAGACACTCTGCCCCCCCCCCTTTTCTTTTTCTCCTCAGGGCAATTTTTGAAGTGAGGCTAAATGCTAAGAATTAAGCCAGAGAATTACACACTCCTCTGTGTGTACAGGTGGCACTAGACCTCTTTGTGTTGACTTCTGGGTGACAGGGTCTGAAGAACTGCAACTAGAAAAATATGCTATGATACACTGCCTACTGCTATTGTTATTAAAAACAAACAAACAAAAAACATCCTTTGTTTCTGATCCAGAAGCCTCATGACTTCTGTTAAACAGGGACAGAGAAGCCAACAGAGCTTTGGAAAATCTTATGGGACAAAAGACACACAAAAAAATTGAGACTGCTAATGTATCTAGGACTTAAGGATCCCAATTCCTGGAAAGAAGCGAGGCCCAGAAAATTCTGCCAGATGCTGCAGGTTTTCACTTTAATATATTTGATTAAGCTACATAAAGGCAAGGGATTAAAAGCTAAATAGAAAACAGCTGAAAAGTAGAATGCATTTTTTTTTTTCTGCAGTCTTCTGCTAAAGACTTAGAAATTGTTGTTAAAGACCATCCAACAAAGAGAGGGCCTAAAAAATTCCCAGGCTCTCAGTTTTTCATTTGGAACTTCTGGAGAGCTACACCAAAGATATAAAGAGAACCAGAGTCTGCAAAACTTCAAACATCCCTGAGTCATCTCAATCTGATAATTCTCCATGGGACTCTTGCAGAAATTTCTGCACATCTTCTAAACAGAGGAACTTGCTGTCTTTGTTCCATACTATTTATTACGAATACTTTTATGATAAATCGCTGTGGAAAAGAAAACCAGTGTTTTCCTTTGGAGCAAAGGCAGGTTGTTTAAACGATATACATAGATATATCTATGCTCAAGATAGAGAACTATAAAGATCTATAGATCTATTTAGGTTATTTTTCTTGAGTGATCTCTGGAAGTTCGTATCATTTAAAGAATGTGTGCATTTTATGTATGTTGTTGAATTCATCAGC
Organism: Puma concolor; assembly: GCF_028749965.1. Classification (NCBI taxonomy): domain Eukaryota; kingdom Metazoa; phylum Chordata; class Mammalia; order Carnivora; family Felidae; genus Puma; species Puma concolor. The sequence goes on along the minus strand of NC_141675.1, from coordinate 106,145,647 downwards.
ACTGAATTCTTTACAGTAGTCTCTGCTTATCCTTTAGTGTCTATAGGGTCTGTGGTGATGTACCCTTTCATTCTAATATTTATAATTTTATTTATAATTTGTGTCTTCTCTATTTTTATGTGATTAGACAGACTAAAGGCTCATTAACTTTATTGATATTTTCAAAGAACTGGCTTTTGCTTATGTTGATTTTCTCATATGTTTCTGTTTTAGTTGCGTTGATTTCTTCTCTAATTGTTATTATTTCCTCCATTATACTTGCTTTGGGTTTAATTTCCTCTTTTTATTTCTAGTCTTCTAAGGTGAGCTCTTTAATCATTAATTTAAAATTTGTTTTTTTAAATAAAAGCATTAAAAGCTATGAGTTTACCTCTAAACAGTGTTTTAGCTACCCTCCACAAATTTTGTATATTAAATTTTAATTTTAATTTCAATTCAATTCAAAATGTTTGAATTCCCCTTGTGACATTCTTTTTGAAGTGTGGGCTATTTAAAGTGTTCATGTCCAAATATTTAGAGATTTTTTTCAGATATCCTACTGTTACTGGTTTCTAGTTTAAATCCCATTTGATCTGAGAGTATACCTTAAATAATTTCTATTCTTTTATACTGGTATATCTAGGATAAGATCTGTATTGGTGAAGGTCCCACATGCACGTGAGGAAAATGTATTCTATTAGTGCAATGAGGAGTGTTCTATAGGTATCTAAGAGATACATTTGGTTAATAGTGTTGTTAAGAACTTCTATTTCCTTTCTTTCTGATTGCTTAATCCATTACTGAAAGTTAAAGTCTCTAACTCTACTTGTGGGTATATTTCTCATATCAGTTCTATCAGTTTTATTTTGTATATTTTAAATTATATTGTCAGGTTCATACATATTTAAAATTATTTTTTATTTGTTGAATTGTACCCTTTATCATTATCATTATTCCTGGTAATATCCCTTGTTCTGAAGTCTACTTTGTCTGATATTAACATAGACAATCTAGCTTCCTGTTGATTAGTGTTTTCATGTTGTATCTTTTTCTTATTTTTGCTTTATCCTATCCATTTCTTCATATTTAAAGTGGGTCTTGTTAACAGGATATAGTTGGATGTTACTTTTTTTTTTTTAATCTAAAAAGCTCTCATTTTTATTTTGTATGTTTCATAGTTTAACTTTCATGTAATTATTTAATTGGTTAGTTTAAAGTCTTTCTAATCTCCAATTTGGGGTTATTTTTTATACATGTCTTAAATGTCATAATGATTGCCCTTGAAGTACATGCCTTTAAACATGTACTATATGGAATTTATAACAGTGTAATTCCAATTCCTTCCTTATCCTTTGTGCTATTGTTACCACGCATTTTACATATACCATAAACATGCAATACTTTCATACAATGTTAGTTTTTGATGGTTATCTTTTGGATAAATTAAAAATAAGAAAAATAAATTTTGTATTTTCCTTCATCAATGTCATTTCTAGCATTCTTTATTTCTTTTTATAGATTCTAGTTATTGTCTGGTATCTTAGTCCTTATTTCTAAAGAACTTCTTTTAATTTTTTTTTTTTTTTTTTGAGAAGGGTGAAAGGGAGGGCCAGAGGGAGAGGGAGAGAAAGAATCTTAAGCAGACTCCATGCTTAGTACAGATCCCAACATGGGGCTGGATCTCATGACTGTGAAATCATAACCTGAACTGAAATCAAGAGTCAGACACTTAAATGACTGAACAATCCAGGCACCTCTTTTAATACCTTTAAAAGACGGCTAGTAATGAATTCTCTTTGTTCTTGATTTTGCAAAAATGTTTTTTTCTCCTTTAATTTTATAAAATATTATTTTAATAAATTTAATAATTTTTTTTTCTTACAGCACTTTAAAATGTTATTCCCTTGTCTCTAGATTTCACAGTTCATAATGACAAGTCTGTTCCAATTCTTATTTTTGTTTCTTTGTATGTAATGTGTGCTTTTTATCTGGAAGCCTTCGTGATTTTCTCTTTGTCTTTGGGTTATAGCAGTTTGAAAACAGGTATCCCCTGCTTTCCAAGTACGTGTTACACCACTTCACTATTACAAAAGATGTACATTTGTACCTATTTTCATAAACCAGAATAAATCTCAAGGCAAAAGGCAAAAAGCTAAAATAGCAATCAGTCTTGTTTTGCAGCAAACCCTTATAGAAGCAAAATGTACCCTGAGCAGGGAGAACTGGCACTTCCAAGCTCCTTTCCCAGTATTAGGTTAATTGTAAACATCAATTATAAGCAATGAGATACACTCAGCATCTCAGCATTAAGCCGCCACAGCTTTGAACTGTGTCTGAAAGCATCAGTGCTTTATCTCAATTTATTTTGTGCATCCATTAGCAAGACGTGTGTCCTAAGGTATCAGAAAAGCCTGAGAAGTTATTTTTGGGTTCTGAGAATGCTAAAAATATTTTCCATATAAATTAATGGTAATTGCTTCTTCCCTTTCTACCATTTCAGCTTACAAAATGTTTCATAGGAATGTTCTACTTTTAGAAAGCAGGAAAACCCGTAATTGCCAGGGAAAATAGAATCTTATAAAGTTTATGGAAAATAGAATCTTATAGTCTTTTATCATATGGTGGTACAATTTATATCAGGAAAAAGTAAATGTATTTCATTAACTTGCTCATCACTCCATGAATCTATGATGAGAAAACTGGTACTTACATGTCATCTGTTTGTATATGACGTAATAGAAGCCATATATGTCAATGGACCAAAGACTTATGACAGAATAAATCCACAGGTATGGGCTCAACATTTCAATAAGTGTTAGGTTATTTCCCACAAATAACTTTGTCACTATTAGATTAATTCTTAAAGTAAAGTATAAATTTCGAGAAAAGCTAATGCTATAAAAGGGGGTAAACTATTTCTTTCCCTAAAATACAAAGAAACTGTGCGCTCCAGTGGTTAAAATAAGACAGAGAGAGTGACTTTCTGATTTCTACTCAGTATTTAGAAAGCTAGAAAGAGTATCATTCCTACCCTTACAGTAAAAGAGAGAGAGAGAGAGAGAGAGAGAGATCTGCAAATTTATAGTTGCCCTTGAATTTATCAGAGAGCTGAAGTTGTAGGGCAATCAACTAACCCAAAATTTAAAAAAAGAAAAAAAGATATTCTTAGGGCACCTTGGTGGTCAGTTGGATAAGCATCTGACTCTTGATTTTGGCTCAGGTCATCATCTAACAGTTCGTGGATTCGAGCCCTCACTGGCACTGTTTGGGATTGTCTCTCTCCCTCTCTCTATGCCCCTCCGCCACTTGAGTTCTGCCTCTCTCTCTCAAAATAAATATATAAATATTTTAAAAATTAAAATAAATAAATGAATGAATGAATAAATGAATAAATGAATAATTTAAAAAAGGCATTCTTCTGAGCGGAGAAACAGAATATGAGCATTTTCCTGGGGATAAATGTTGGAACCTGTACAAGATGTTCAAAAGAATTAAACAAAAATTTCTGACAAATTTTTGAAAGCCTACTCAGGGCTAGTATGAGTATATAGAATCCTGGGAACTGTAGTCACAAGGAGAAATTGCACATATGCACATCATCTCCACAGACCTTACCATTTACTTATAAGAGAGATTAGAAGAACAGGAGAAACTTTCTGTCTTGGTGTAGGTATGGGAGAGGGGGACAATAGGTGTTGTGGAAAAGGCATAAGGTTTCACATAGAACCTTTTCCCTTCCTTATCTTCTCTATGGAGCAAAAGCTTAAGCTGCTGTGAAAAGAGCAACAAACTTTGTCACTCTCAGGCCAGAGGTGAACATTCATTGCAAGTAAGTGAAGGAAACAATAAAACACCCTCTGCCCTTGGGGGAGGGACAGGAAAATACCCTGAGCCCAGATCACTTAGAATCTCCTACCTTTGAGGGAGATGTATATCCATGAAAATAGGCTCTCTTCCCATGATCATAGGCATAGTGCCTCAGATGGAGGTTGAACCAGAATAACAGAGAATGACTCCCCTGTTCCCATTCTTCCACCTTTCTCTATCAGGCTAGCTAGTGACCGACAGCAATTATCAGCTGTATAATGTTGGAAGAAGGGCAAAGTGAAAACAGAGATCTTTTCTCAGGCACAAAGGAAAGACCTAAAATTGAGAGGTGAGCAGACACTGAGAAAAAATCCTCTGAAAAAGTATTACTCACTTTAAGTACAAATTAAGACAAGAGGAATTTGGGGAGCCTGGGTGGTTCAGTTGATTAAGCATCCAACTTCGGCTCAGGTCATGATCTCAAAGTTCATGGATTCAAGCCCCATGTCAGGCTCTGTGCTGACAGCTCAGAACCTGGAGCCTGCTTCAGATTCTATGTCTCCCTCTCTCTCTGCCTCTCCCCTGCTCATGTTCTATCTCAAAAATAAATAAAACATTAAAAAATGTAAAAAAAAAAAAAAAGAGAGACAAGAGGAATTTGAAGCTTGTGGTGCCCTGAGAGTAACCATAGAAACTAAAATAACAAAAAATAAACTCAGCTCAATTGTCAGCTAGACTGACACAAACTCTTACAACAAGAAGAGAAAAGGCATGCCTATTTCCAGGCATAAATACTATTTACATTTTCCTCTACTGTTGTATACAAGATACTCAGTTTTCAACTAAAATGCAGCATACACAAATTGAAGGAAGTACAACACAGCCACACACACAGACACACACAGACATGTGCAAGTAATGATACACTGTCAAGAGACAAAACAATCAACAGAACCAGATTCAAATATAAAACACAAGTTCAACTATCAGAAAGAGAATATAAAATAACTTCAGATAACATGACAACGGTTCTGAAGGAAACGATGGACAATATGCATGGATAGGGAAGTTCAAGTGAGACTTAAACTATGAGAAATAACCAAACAGAAATGAAAGAAATGGAAAGCATGACTACAGAAGAGAAGAATCACATTGTGAAATCATTAGCACAATCAACACAGTAAGGAAAAAAAAAAGACAGTAAACTTGGAGATAGGTCAAGAAAAATTTTCCAACTGACAATCACAAAACAAACAAAATAACAGTTCCAGTCCATCCAAGACCTGAGGGACAATATTGAATGGTCTAAAATGAATGCAATTGGAATCATAGAGAGAGGAGAGGGGCTGAGCAGAAGAAATATTTGAATACCTAATGACCAAGATTTTTTCAAAATTAATACATTACAAAAACCCACAGATCTGAGCGCAGAGAACACCAAACAGTAAACACCCAAACACACCTACAAACATAATATAGGTTTCACCCATTATCAAAAAATAGAGTGTTTTTGAAACTGTTCATAAGCCAAAATGGTATAAAGTGAAGAAGCAATTACCACTAATTTATATGGAAAAATTTTTTTAACATTCACAGATCCAAAAAAAAAAGGCTCTCTTAGGCTTTTTTGATATCTTAGGACACATCTTGTTAATGGATGCGCAAAATAAACAAAATACAAATGCTTATAGACACAGTTCAAAGATATGGTAGCTTGAGGCTGAGATGCTGAGTACAGTTCCTGGGGAAAAAGTACCAGTTCCTGGGTGTGCGATGCCTCTACATGGTTTGACTTGATGCAAAACAAATATTGAATGCAATTTTCACTTTTGCCTTTTTTTGTTGTTGTAAAAATAAAAATCCTCTTGAAATTTCATCTTACTAGTAAGAACAGGTACAAATGTAGGTCTTTAGTAAAAGCAAAGTGGCAGAATGCTAACTTTCAAAAATTGAGGGATTATTTGAAAGAGTCATCTTTCAAAAAATATCACTGCATTAACTAAAGGTATTGGAATTAAATTAGCAGAGCACCTGTGTGGCCCAGTCAGTTCTGAGTCTGACTTCAGCTCAGGTCATGATCTCACGTCACGGTCTGTGGGTTCGAGCCCCACATGAGGCTCTGCGCTGACAGGTCGGAGCCTGGAACCTACTTCAGATTCTGTGTCTCCCTCTGTCTCTCAGCTCCTCCCCTGTCTATCCCTCTCTCTCAAAAATAAATTAATTTTATTTATTTTTTTTAAAAATATTTTTTTAATTTATTTTTGAGAGAGAGACAGACAAAGCATGAATGGGGGAGGGTCAGAGAGAGAGGGAGACAGAATCCAAAGCAGGCTCCAGGCTCTGAGCTGTCAGCACAGAGCCTGACACAGGGCTTGAACTCACGGAACGTGAGATCATGACCTGAGCCAAAGTCGGACGCTTAACTGACTGAGCCACCCAGGTGCCCCCAAAATAAATTAATTTTAAAAAGGGAATTAGATTAGCAAGCACTCTTAATTTAATAGCAGTTTGTGTTCTTTTTTTCTTAGTATTTTTTAATGTTTATTTATTTTGAGAGAGAGAGAGAGAGAGAGAGAGAGAGAGAGAATGAGTAGGGGAGGGGCAGAGAGAGAGGAAGAGAGAGAATCCCAAGCAGGCTCCAGCTGTCAGCACAGAGCCCAACATGGGGCCCGAACTCACAAACTGTGAGATTATGACCTGAGCTGAAATTAAGAGTCAGATGTTTAACCAACTGAGCCACCCAGGTGCCTGACAGTTTATGTTCTAAACAGTAAATAAATGATTCATATTTGGCCTAAGTCATAGCTCATGGGATTTAAGATATAAAGATTAGATGTGTCTAGTTGGAATATATCAACTTGGAAAAAATTCCTCTTGAAAATTTTGAAAAATAGAGCACTTGGGGGTAAAGCTTGTTAAACACAGGTCAGTTTCCTACCAGATAAAAAGACTTGTTTATAATTAATCTGATGGTGATAAAAAGGCATTTAATTAGATTTCCATCACAAAATGGGAAAGATAGGTCTGGGGTCTGAAACACAGTAGAGTTCAGCCATCTGCTGCCAACTACCTCTTGCCAACATGTGATTTGCAAGTTAAATTATGCCAGCTGATGACATATGGCACTTCCTTCTTCTTTAAATATCTTACTCAAAATGAGTTTGCTCTCAAATGCTGAGGTTGGATTTTCAGAAATCACAGCAGTTGCCATAATTTTCCTTCATAAACAAATTTAAGCAACATAGATTTAAACTGCTAGCTCATGTGTTCTTGTCCTGTGACATGGTTGTGAGTCTGAAAAGTTTGACCTCTGAGATGTTCATATTTGCAACTTACAAGCTTAAATTTTTTTTCACGGTTTTGGGGTAATGAGGTAGAGGAGACAAGAGCAACCTCTCTAGGTTTTGATACACATCTGAAAACAGAAAAGATGGTCTAAAATAGAAAAATGAAGTCAAGAACCTATTTGAATCCACTGCTTCATCTTCAGCACGATGTGTCTATTAGCTGACAAAAAAGTTGAGACTCATACTGCAGAAGTTCTCGAAAGTTTTACTTTTATTTTTATATTTTTAAAGAGGGAGAGAGAGTGAGAGAGAGCACAAGCAGGGGAGGAGTAGAGGGAGAAGGAGAGGGAGAATCTCAAGCAGGCTCCACACCCAGCACAGAGTCTGACAAGGGCCTCGATCTCAGGACCGTGAGATCATGACCTGAGTTAAAATCAACAGTTGCACGCTCAACTGACTGAGCCACCCAGGTGCCTCAAAAATTTAAACCAAAACCAAAATCAAAACACTGCAAAACAATGTATTCATATTACTAGTGCTCTAAAGCTGAAAAATTATCTGGTTCCCTCAAGGGTTTAGGCTTAGTAACAGCTACAGTTGTCTTCAGAATTACTAACCCAGCGGGAGTATAGCTCAGTGGTAGAGTATTTGACTGCACAATTGCTAATCCAATCTGTCTTGAATTAAGGCCACGAGGTTTTCAAATGTTTGCATCACTCAGCTGCCACAGAAATCTCCATGAACAGTTTAACCGTGACCTAACTAAACAAAACTATATATTCCAATAACTGTAATTGTGTGTATTCACGTGTGTATGTGTGCATGTGCATGCGTGTGTGTGCATATGTATATATTTGGCAAGATACTTTATACCATCAAGATAACAATGTGAATAGACATATGTGTTCTAAACAGAGAATATGAGCATCTTCAGCCAATCACACCATGAATTTCTCTACCTGTGACCCCATGGTTAACTGCAAGGCAAAGATTTCAGGCTCATACAACCAGAAATGATAAATCCTATTGATCACAGTTTTTGTCTCAGGTGATTGTATCTCCTATCCATGGAGAAAGTTTTAATCATGACTGTAACTTACAGCTACCAATGGCAGTTCTTTTTAGATAAGATGGCCTCCTTTCATACTTGAATATTTTCTCAAATTTTCACTGTGGACTGCATCAGCACACAATAAAATTTTAATTCCTTTTGTTGTTGTTGTTGTTTTATTATAGTCATCTTATACAAAGCAGGCTTTGTGTTTTCCCAAAATAAGGAAGTTAGTGTCTTAAATATTCCATTACTGTTTGTTTCTGTGATCACAAGAGCAAATCAGTAACAATTTAGGTGGATGCGTAGACACAAGCGAAATACAATGCTGGAAGAGCATAAACTGGTCATCTTGGGTCTCCTTGGGAAGGTGTTTAACAATTCAGATTTTAGAGAAAATGATCATCAAGAGCACTGATCAATCTGAATCAGGCTGGTTTAGAATAGTATCTTGGAGTATCCTGGGGGACCCTGCCTGTGTTGAAAATTAACACTTCAATTGCTGGATTGTGGCAAGAGGCAAGAGTGGCTGAAGCAATAAGGAGAAAAGAAAACCTGAGGGACTAAAGGAAGCATATAAACTAGTCCAAAATCATTTTTACATTTTCACGCTGATATGGCTAATACTGTTGTACAAAGCTGAATGTTAGTCCTGGTCTATAGATTTACTTCCAACATTCTCAACAATGAATTTTTCTAACTCGTAGGGTTTCAGAAAATGAGCTGCCATAGTTATAAAGGATAAGCTAAATCCTGAAGTTAACTCTAACATGCCTCTTTATACCTCCAATACCAATAAGGCACAGAAAACTCTGACTTAAAATTTTTTTTTTAACATTTTATTTATTTTTGAGACAGGGAGAGACAGAGCATGAACAGGGGAGGGTCAGAGAGAGGGAGACACAGAATCTGAAACAGGCTCCAGGCTCTGAGCTGTCAGCACAGAGCCTGACGCGGGGCTCAAACCCACGGACCGCAAGATCATGACCTGAGCTGAAGTTGGCTGCTTAACCTACTGAGCCCTAGAAAACTCTTATTCAAAGAGGAATGAAGGCAGTGTGTGTGTGTGTGTGTGTGTGTGTGTGTGTGTGTGTGTGCGTGTGCACGCGGGCATATATGCTGGTAATGGCAGGTAAAATTCAAGCACTTAATAATTTCAAATTACTTAGTGTGTAATCCAAATGTCACAGCTTTACCAGCCCTTGAACATGGCTATTGTCACATTAATAGTAAAGCCTTATTTCCTGTATCATCTCCAATTCACCAAACCCTCCCCAGTACCCTGAAAGTTCCTGCAAACTGTTTATCATGTGCTCATGAAGTAGAACACCAGCTAGAGAAGCCATATGGCATCCACCATGTTTTCATTGTCTTTCACTCTCCTGCCCTGTTTAATGCTCTGTGTACATGAGGTTTCTTGAAATGTGCCTTAGATGCTACTGCTACTGTAGTTTTGAGAACATTGCTCTGTAGACTATGTAGTTTCTACTGCTGCCTGCCCAGGACTTTAGATGTCAAATCCTCTTTGTGGTGATGCTACAGACCTTAACCATGTGTGGCACTTTGTCACCAAGCTCACGGGGCATTACTACTTTTGTCCTGTCTCATGAAGTGCTTTAACCACCACTTGATAACTGTCCCTCCTGACATCAAAGCAATCCTGGAAGGGCAGTGAATGTAATGGCCCACAGCAGGTTGTAACTCAGGCTGGACCATGAAAGTGTCCATCCTCTTGCACATCATGACTTATCTAAGCAACCTCCTTCTCAGGAGTGGATAAGGCTGCTGAATACAAGATGGGTTCTATCTTTCTGCAACATCATAATTTTAAGGATCAGCTAAGTGTGGAGTTTCCAGGGGCCATCTTGACACCATATGAAGACAGTCTGAGAATAAAACCAAGGAGAGGGAAGCACAGCATGACTTAGAGTAGTGCCATCTAATAGATTAGCCACCAGCCACATGTGGCTTTTTACACTTGAATTCATTAAAATTAAATAGAAACATTCATTTCCTTAGTTGCTATTAGCCACACTTCAAGTGCTCAATAATTGCATGGACTACTGTATTGAACAAAGCGTTTTATTGGACAGCATGATCTTGAGGGAGAAACAGAGTCCTAATTTCATCCTTTAAATCTCTGCATCTAGCCTTGCCTAAAGCTTGATCCACGTTAAATTCTATTTTGGTTTAAGCTAAAATAATGAAAGCTTGTTTAAGTTGTATTTCTGACCTCTGAAAAATTTATGTGTACAAACTAGCCCCCAGGCCTACTGCCCAGAATCAGAGTCAGGAAACAGACAACAACCTTCTCACATTTTCCCAATTTCTTCCCATGATCTTTCCTGACAAGACTCAGCCTTACCCTGTCCTTGAGAACACACACACACACACACACACACACACACACACACACACACACCACAAAAAGAGATCAGAGGGCAGGGGGGTTGATAGATGTCACCACAAAGCCAGCCTCTACTGTCAAAGATAAACAAAACCAGACATCAGTTAAATCAGTGAAAACAGATTTTATTCAGTGAATACTGACAGTAGGGGAAAGAGCCGAGCTCTAGTTTAATTTGCACAGAGGTGACTGGGCATTTTTCTTAATTGAAGTAGAGTTGATATGTAATATATAAGTTTCATGTGTACAACAGTGATTTGACATTTATATATATGATAAAATGCTCACAACAATAAGTGCAATCACCATACAAAGTTATTACAATATTATTGACTGTATTCCCTATGCTGTACTTTTTATCCTTGTGACTTATTTATTTTATTACTGAAATTTTGTACCTCTTAATCCCCTCCACCTATTTTGTTCATTCCCCACCCACTCCTCTCTGACACTAACAGTTTATTCTCTGTGTTTATGAGGTTGTTACTGGGTTTTTTGTTTTTTTGTTTTGTGTGTGTGTGTGTGTGTGTGTGTGTGTGTGTGTGTGTGTGTGTGAAGGGTTGTGTTTATGTTGTTTATCTACATTACACATGTAAGTGAAATCATACAGTATTTGTCTTTTTCCACCTGACTTATTTCACTTAGCATAATGCCCTCTAGGTCTATTCATGTTGTGACAAATGGCACAGTTTTGTTCTTTATTATGGCTGAAATGTATTCTATTGTGTATATATACTTCATAGTCTTTATCCATTCATGTATCAATGGACACTTTGGTTGTTTCCATATCTGGCTATTGTAAATAATGCTGTAATCAACATAAGGGTGCATACATCTTTTCAAAATAGTGTTTTTATTTTTGTTTTCTTTGGGTAAATACTCATAAGTGGGATTCTAGATTGTGCAATATTTCAATTTTTAATTTTTTGTGGAACCTCCATAGTGTTTTCCATACTTGCTGCACCAATGTACCTTTGCACCAACAATGCACAAGGGTTCCCTTTTCTCCACATCCTCACCAATATTTGTTTTTTTCTTGTCTTTTGGACACTAGCCATTCTGACTAGTATGAGGCAATATCTCATTGTAGTTTTGATTTACATTTCCCTGATGATTAGTGATGTTGAGCATCTTGTCATTTGTCAGTTCCTTTGCCCACTTTTTAATTTTTGTACTTTGTACTTTTGATGTTGAGTTGTAAAAATTTTGGACATTAACCTCTTATTGGATATATTATTTGCAAATGGCTTCTCCCATTTAGTAGGATTGGGCATTAAGGGGAGAATGAGGGTTTAGAGAAGGGAACCAAGTGGGGACTCAAAATTACAAAGGGCTGGCAGTGCAAATGTGATTAGGCCAGCCAATTGTCTCTGCTACCTGACAATTATGAAGTTAGGATTTTTTCCTTCCAAAGAGACTGGGGGAAAAAAAAGTGCTCTTTTTCCTGATGATTGCATTTCAAAGGAATGACTTTTAGGTCCTTGAGAAAGATACTCCTAAATTGTAGAAAATAACATTCACATCACAAAGGGTCAGAGAAGGATTTACAATTATAAGGCTTTTTTAGTAAATGCTGTAAGAAAGCAAGATCAGGTGTTGCCTATAACAAACAGTATATTCTAAGCCCTGAGTTTTTCCAGATAGAAGGTCTGAAAGAAGCAGGATTGTCCCAGGGACATAAGACCTTAGGTACTAGAAGCCATGTTAAAGTTTGGCCAAGCCTTTCGGTCAATGGAATGTTCAATGGAGTGTTCACGTCAAGAGTTTTTTTTTCAGTTCTCACTACCTAGATTTTTCCAGAATGCACTGCAAAACATAACCTATGTAATTTGGGGTGACTGAGTGGATCAGTCAGTTAAGCATCCAAGTCTCAATTTTGGCTCAGGTTGTAGTCTCACCGTTCATAGGTTTTGAGCCCCGTGTTGGGCTCTGTAATGACAGCAAGAAGCTTGCTTGGAATTCTCTCTCTCTCTCACTCTCTGCCTCTCCCATGCACATGCGCATTCTCTCTCTCTCAAAAGTAAATAAATAAACATTAAGAAACAAAAACAGGGGCGCCTGGGTGGCTCAGTCGGCTAAGGGTCTGACTTGGTTTCAGCACAGGTCATGATCTCAGTTTTATAGGTTTGAGCCCCACATCGCCTGCTTGGGATTCTCTCTCTTCCTCTCTCTCTCTGCCCCTCCTCCACTCTCATTGTCTCTGCTCTCTCAAAATAAATAAATAAACTTTAAAAGTCAAAACCCAAAAAACATAACTTATGTAATTTAATGCACAAGGCAATCCTCTCACATCCACAACATTATCCCCATTTTACAGGTAAGAAAACAAAGTTCAAAGGACTTAAATCATTTGTCCAGGTCACATACTAATAAGTTAAAAAGCATATTAGAACCTAGATTTCTGTGACTGAAGATTGTGTTTTTCCTCACATTACCCATAACTTTGTCTCCCTGGTGACCTCCCTAATTTTTCATGCATGTTTCTGTAAACTAGTTATAACAGAAGTGCCCTTGCCTTTAAATGACAAAGCCCGTAAGATGTGAATGGGGGTGGGGGGAAGCACAATGTCAGAAACTTGTGATTAACAGGCAGCAGGTGTACAAACTGAAAGTGTTCGACTCACATCCATTGTCATCTCAGCAAATGGCTTGGCCCCAAAGTTGCTGAAAGGGGAAATTTGATTATCTTTACTTCCCCAGAAGACTGATAAATCGAATTCAGACTGCTATTGTTCCGGATACAGCCTGAATCTTCCATAGGATTTTAATCAGCAGCAGCATTATGTAGCATATGGGAGCTGTTTGGCTGAAAGGAAACTCCAACTGTCACTGGTACATCCGCCCAACATGAAAGGAAAATAATAATATGGAATAATGGGACCTTCTTATCTACAGCACAGCCTCCCTCCGAGGAACTCTGTGGTTTACTCCACTACATCTTCACAACATCCTATTAGATAGGTCGGAGAACTACTTGACTATAATCCTGAATGCTTACTGGCTGATTCCACCAACATTTTAATCTCTTTCAAAGCCTTTTCTCTATCTGCATCTATAAATCCTATCTCCTCTCGCCTTTGGATCTCTTCTGTTCTCTTTAATGTAATGAAAAAACCTTCAACTATCCCTCCCCATTTACACTGTTCTATCCTTCACTCCTTTTTCTTGCTACTTTTTTTTTCCTTTCCTACCCTCATTTTATCAAGGCCTAAGTGGGAAATCAGTGCTCTTGGAGTGACTAAGTTTATAACTCAATTATATCATCCTATTAGACTACAGTGATGATCAAATGTAAAGGTCACTTCACTTATTCACTCCCAAAGCTTTACTGAATATGTTTGTTTCAACATTCAAAGTTAATACAGGGTCCTTTTCTTGAAGCATGGAAAAGAAACAACTAATAACAATGCATAGGATAAGTGTCATCGTCTTACTGAGCCCATTAAAGTACAGGAGAAACACAGAAGGCTACCAACGCAGTGTCTATGGTAGCTTGTCCCTAGAGCCTTCAAGTCTGGTTCCAGAGCCAAGCTCACAAACCAAACTTCAGGCTTCTTTTTATATCCCTCCCCCCTCTCTTAACCTTTCTTGACATGCTTCAATTCCTATACATTCAGATAGGCTGTGAAAGACACAAGGGATTGCTTAACAATCTTATAAACACCCAAGTATGGCATTGACAAAACTGACCCATTAAATGATGAATCAGCATTTTATTTTTAGTAACCTAGGAGTCAAGCCTAAAGCTCTTGGCATACATATTTTCCAAGCAGGAAATGTGAAGAATGAACCATTGGTGCTATTAGGAAGCAAAACAGGATTTTGAAATAGTGTCAAGATCCTCTTGACACCTTTGTATTTTGTCCAAAACGTGGAATCCAATGTGGTGAGCTAGTAAATGTCAGTTTTAAACCCTTGGGTAAGAGAGACAGACTTTATCATATGACAGAGAGAAGGACAGCTGAAAGTAGAAATGGCCAAGAACGACAACTCCAGTGCAGGCCCATGTCAGATGTGATTTCCTTCCCCTGTCCCTAGGCCTACTTACCTAACTTCAAAAGTTCAACTTCCAGAAGTGACAGGAGCTGGTTTCTTTATCACGGTAGTACCATCAAAATGCTGAAGTCATGAAAGGGATGCCTAAAAACAAAACACAAAACAAACTAAACTAAATAAAAACTAAACAAACAACAAAACAACAACAACAAAAAAAACCTCTTTCATTAGCATCAAACCCTGAGAAGGATCAGGCAGCAGAACAATTCTGGCTGTCTCAGATAAGTCTTAGATAAGACTCTAAGCACTTGGGATTCTCAAAGGAGTGATAATGTTGTTGAGGTTTTACAGTAAGCATAAAAATTAAGTAGTAAATGGGCTCAAGGTAAAACTGTAATATAATCCATTAAGTTAAACTGTAATATAACCCATTAAGTTTTTTTTTAATTTAAAATATAACTTTATCCCCTTTTTTCTTTGTATAAATACAAATACCTGGGACAAAGTAGATGTTAAATAAATGTTTGTTGCGTGCATGAATGAATAAACAAATGAATGGGCATTTTTGAATGCTCCAAAACAAGATTGAAAATCATTTGCTTAAAGAATTATAAAAATAAAAGACTATTATATTCAAAAGCCATACACAGGGAACTAATGAAAGTACTATATAAAAAAGTTCCAAACCCACATATTAACCTGCCATCAAGTTTGTTAATCTTGATTTGCACTGACAACACTGTTATTGCATAATCGATATTTATTAGGCTAACTGGCTGACTGCTTCAACAAATACTCCCAAAAGTGTCACTGTCTTCATAAAATAGAATTTTCTTTCTTGCTTATGTAAGGTGTGGAATTTGGGGCAAAGAGCTCCACACGATGAAGTCATTCAAGGACCCTCATCTTTTTAATCTATTGGTTCTTCTACCCTCATCACCTCAAAGCTGTGGGCTGAATTCCCTACATTCAGCCAACAGATGATGGAAGGGAAAAAGCATATGACCAGTGGTGTGGAGAGTTTTGTGGTCCAGGCATGGAGATGAGCACATCATCTCTGCCCACATTACACTGGCCAGACTCAGTACTTGACTTTAAGTCTGAAGAGCTAAAAAGTTTCATTTGGATAAAATAGATTATTTATACACATTATTTATATATTATTTAAGAGGCACTACCAATTTTTTAAATGTTTATTTTTTTGAGAGAGAAAGAAACGACAAACAGGGGAGGGGCAGAGAGAGAGGGAGAGAGAGAATCTCAAACACGGGGCTCACTCAATCTTACAAACCCTGAGATCATGACCTGAGCTGAAATCAAGAGAACGATACTTAACCGACTGAGCTACCCAGGCACCCCCAGCCACTACCAATTTTTAAGCAAAGAAATGACCAAGATGCAAATGGGAAGTTACACTGGCCCTGATAAATAGAAGAAACTAGAAACAGGAAAAACTAGAGACAGGAGACCAGCTAAGAAGCTACTGCAGTCATATGAGCAGATGATAATAAGGCCCAGAGTGAAACAGTAGAGAAAGAATGATAAGAAAATGATAAATATGAGGATATATTGACTGATCTGTTGAGTGAGCAGAAAAGAACCAGGTGACAGTCTTGGGTTTTATATATTTACAAGAGCACATATATGTAAATGTGGGTGGTCTTTTAGTTAACTGACAAATGTTTTGTTTTATTCATTTTTATGCACAGGGATTAGAAAAATAAAGATTTAAATGTGAAGAAAAGTGAATAGAGTACAGTGTCTGTGGGAAGTCAAAGGAAAGCTAATGTGGAAATAAGGAAAACAAATAGATGAAGGGAATGTTTTGGGATTCTGTATATCACAGTGAGGGTTTTGAAGTGAATGTGTGACAGCAAAATTAAGTGTCAAAAGAGGAAAAATCACACCCAAAACATTTCCCTATATTTGTTATACTATTTGCCACAGCTGTCAAACATTCAGATGCCAATAAAATGCTTGAATAAATAATCCCATTTTGGCTGCGGCAACTGGTTTACAGTATGCATTCTGGAGGTTCCTGTCAAGATGTTATTTTTAGTGCTTGGAAGAGAAAAACTGTACCTAGGGAGGCTAACTGGTAACCAATTAATCAGACAATTGATCTAATGGAAATGAGCTTTAATCACATTGTTAGATGCATTATAGCAATTAACTAATGCCCAAGTTTAAAAGATGCGATGTCAAATTCATTACTTAGACAAAGAAGAATGTCATTAATCCCTGGAAAAACAAATAAGTACTTTTTAAAGACTTCCTGCAGCCTTCTGCAGTTTGTGAGAGACATGGCCATAGCAGCAGGACTGAGTACACAGAGATCCTGTTAGAGGTGATAACAACCAGAGCAAGGAACTGAATGTGAAAGGACAATTCTGTCTCTTCACACAGTTCAGCCCTCCTCTTGAGTCATACCTGGGATGAACTTCCAGAGAATTCCAGAATGCTCTCCCTGTAGTGAACCAATCAAGGTAAAATGAAAGAGACTTTTCTTTGAGCCTTTACACATCTTTTTTTTTCTTTTTTACAGAAGAAACAAATTCACATATACCTCTCAGTTGTTCAGTATAAAATTCATAGAGATACTTTCAGGCATCGATGTTATCTGTAGGCAACTGGAACATTTTTAATATAATTGTTATTAATTTTTCAACAGCTATGCAGTAATCAACATGTGCAAGTACTCTATCAAAATGAATTCCTGTTATCATACATATTCATAAAGCAGAACTGAAATGTTTAAGCACACACATTAAATATAGTTCCAAAAAGAGTAACAGATTTGGAGTGCAAAATGGAGCAGAAGAGTCCCTGAGTGGGGATATGTCCTTGCTACCAAAGGATAGAGCACCAAAGAAATTCTGAGCTACCACGAATGAAGCGTTCACCACTTAATCCTTTCACAACCAAATGAGGTAGTAACATTGTTCTAAGTTTACAAATGAGGAAATTGAAGCACAGGGTGATAGAGTAATTTACCATAGTCACACAGTTTGGAATTGGCAGAGTAAATGCAGTGCTAGACTAGATGCATTCTGACCACCTCACTGTGTCTTCGTGCAAGAACACAAAGAGTATTCCACCAACAGAAGCTACATGTGTGCTTTTGGTGGTGGGTGGCAGGGTGTGGGTAGGAAAACGAGCATAAGAGATGAAGCAGACGTGGTAAGTAGAGGTCAGGTCTGAGGGAATTTGAATTAACAGAAATTACAAAACTTGCCAATGATTCCTATAAAAACAGTGATAGTCATAAGGCTCTGACTCTGTATGATACATGCAAAACAGTAACGGATAAATCTGAGTTAGGGCCTCACCAACTGCATCAGTTTTCTGTCCTTTGAAAAATAAACACACTCAATAGCCCTCCTTTGACAGATACTGCAAAATAAGAAAGATAGTGGTAATTAACATCAGTCATCCTTCCTAAATTGATGCTGAGGTATGCGAGAATTCTATCTAAACTTTGTTTTCAGCAGTTTCTGCCAAGTATTATCCTCACATTTCTGATTTCAGTTTCCTCAGTAAAATTCTCTGTTACATTCTCAAGACCTATGAGGATACGGACTGTTCTGTGTTTCTACATGACCCATTAGATCATATTTTCCTTTGATAAACAAAACACATCTCATACCCATATATAGTCATATTTCTATTTTTTTTTAACGTTTATTTATTTTTGAGACAGAGAGAGAGCATGAACAGGGGAGGATCAGAGAGAGAGGGAGACACAGAATCTGAAACAGGCTCCAGGGTTTGAGCGGTCAGCACAGAGCCCGACAGGGGGCTTGAACTCACGGACCGTGAGATCATGACCTGAGCCGAAGTTGGCTGCTTAACCGACTGAGCCACCCAGGCGCCCCAATATAGAGTCATATTTCTTTAGCACTGTTGTTCATGATAAAGTGGCTCAGGCGCATTATAAGTTTTAACAAAGTAATTTTTACTTCAGAGGGTAGGTAATTGAGAGCTGTAATATACATGCATTTAGTATTCCAAAAATTTTATAAATGCACATGATGCACACACTTTCTTACAGTGGATAGGTAGATGATGGTGATGGTGATGATGGTGATGATGATGATGATGATGATGATGATAATGATGATGATAGGTAGGTAGGTAGATAGATGACCAAAAGTGCCCTAGCCTGGATTCCCCAGGATGCAGATCCTGATATGGATATGATCATGAAGGATGATTATCAGGAAATACATTTATGATCAAGACCTATGGAAGGGAGTGGAAGGAAACAGTACCAGGCAGGGGGAGAAGGAAGACCTGGGAAGCAGATCCACTGAAAGCTCCAGGTGGCCACATACCCCAGGACCGGGATGGCTATTGAGAGCTGTCCCAAGATGACCTAAAAGACCTCCATCAATCCACGTTTGAGTAGTTATCAAATACAAGCTGCACAAGCTGCCTCTGGAAGGAGGTAAGACCATGGGCAAGTCAGGTTTCTAAAGCTGAGGCACTCCAACTAATGGGCTAAGGGCCTTCTTTTAGTAGCACTCTCAGCTCCTGCATGAATATAAATATTTTATCCTAAAGGGAGATCTGTGTGGCATATCACAGTATTCACCAGAGAAAGGTATAGCAAATGTATAAAATATAAATAAGAAAAAACAGATATAAGTAACATATATTAAATAGGTACATATTATATATTAAATATGTACACATATATATTAAATATATGTATGTGTATACTGAAACCATGCATGATGACCAAAGTTTCAGTATTTTATCTTCCTTAGAAATTATCCAAAATCCAAACATTATCAATTGAAAACAAGATTCAGTATAAACTGAAAATTTTAAAATTAACTAAAAGTCAGAGTTCTGTGATACGGTAGCATAGGAAGAGTTTGAACTCAACTACTCCCACAGACACACTACTTATATAGCTACAAATGGATCACTTCTCTCTGAAAAAAATTTGAGAACTGGTTGAACTGCTCTCTACAAAAAAAGGATAGAAAGATCACATCAGGCAGGATGGGAGAGGCAGATACACAGTCTCATCAAAACCCCATCCTGGGGTCTCTGGGTGGCACATTCAGTTAAGCGTATGACTTCAGCCCAAGTCATGATCTCGCAGTCTGTGGGTTGGAGCCTTGCGTTGGGCTCTGAGCTGGCAGCCTGGAGCCTAGAGGCTGCTTTGGATTCTGTGTCTCCCTCCCTCTCTCTCTACCCCTTTCCTGCTTGCACTCTGTCTCTCTCTCTTAAAAATAAATAAACATTTAAAAAAAATCTTTAGGGCTGTAACCCCACAACAGAGAGGGATCTCACCAGCCTGGCACTTTTCCCACAGGAAGGGGTGGTGCCCTGACCAACCTTTGGGATCTGGCCAGAGAGATAAGCCCTCAAAACATCTGGCTTAGAAAACCAATGGGGCTGACATCCAAGGGAACCAACGTGCTACAGGAAATGGAGTTTCCCTTTTTAAAGGGCTCATGGGTGGTCTCACTTGCTCCAAGACCCAGTGAAAAAATAGCAATTTGAAAAGTGCCTAGACAGTATGGAAAGGAGATTAATTTGCTAATCTAACAGCATCTGCTAGAGGGACAGGGGACAGATGAAACTCTCCCCAAAGATGGAGGTACAGGTGGTTGCCATTTTTGCACTCTCTACCTACCCTGACTACCTTGCTAAGACAGTAGGGGTTAGTAGTTATAACACTATCCTGCTGCCTTGCTGAAGTCAGAGAGCATGAATGCCTGAAGCACTATCCTACTCCCTGGATGGGGCTGGCAGGTGTGAGTGGTCAGGGCATTCTCCCACTCCCAGGCTAAAGCCAGTGCACGCTCATGGATAAGACACTCTTTCACTGCATTCCGGAAGCCCACCAGCATGCATAATTAAGAAACAGTAAAACCTTGGATTGCGAGTAAGTAACTGGTTCTGCGAGTGTTCCTCAAGATGAACAAACATCTCTAATAAATTTTAACTTGATAAACGATCGATGTCTTGCAATACAAGTAGTATGTGATGCTAAAGGTCACATAATCACAACTGAGCCAAAGGTTCCTCTCTCTCTCTCTCTCTCTCTCTCTCTCTCTCTCTCTGGGATTGTGGGTGACTGTCTCCCATGCTCGGATGCTCAGTCTCAGGTCGTGGTGTTGGGCAGAAGTAAGTGATTTTTCAGAACATTGGAAGGTGCCCACAACAGGCACGAGTGTATTTTTTGTCATTTCATGTCAAAGCACCTATGGACAGTCCTTTGCTTTTCCATACGAGAGTGTGCTTAGGAATGCTTTGCCTCATTCTAGGTCAGAATGCCTGCAGATATAGACCCTTTCCTCTGCTGCCTTATTGCCAGTTACATTAAATACAGTGTATGTCAAGAGTTTATTAATACTGTTCTGTAGTCAGCATCTGTGTGAGCATATACAATGTCCCCTGATGTGGAAAAAGATTCCTTTGAGCCAACAGATAGCAGTGATTCAGCTAATGAAAGTGAAAGTCCTTCTATATAATAACCCCCCTCTCTCTTATTTCCCTCACACAAGACACAAAGGTTTTCAAAGGTAAGTACAAATTAATTTGTTTATTTTTCTTTATATTTTGTATTTTCTTTATTATTTTGTATTATATTACAGTATTGTAACCATTTTTATATGAACATTTTGGGGTTGTAGAATAAATCATCTGAGTTTCCATTATTTCTTAAGGGAAGTTCACTTGATCTACAAGTGCTTTGGATTACAAGCATATTTCCAGAAGGAATTATGCTCACAAACCAAGGTTTTACTGTCTTTCCCACTGCCTTTCTGGAGTTGGTGAATGTGCCCCATCCCCTACACCCTCCAGTTGCCTAACTAAAGCCAGTCTGTGTGCACAATCGACACAGGGGTGCCCTTTGATCATCTGACACTAGATGCCAAGGAGTCTGGCGTTCTGATCTCCATGGGAATGTAACAATAGGTAAGACAGTTCTTGGTAGGCCAGCACCCCACCCCCTTTCGGGGGCACTGCAGGAAGGGCAGACTGAAACACAGCTTCTGTCTTTCTATGAAAAAGGCCTGTTTACTTAGCCTGGAGCATCAGCCTCGGGTCAAACTTCAGAGTTCTCACACATTTTAGCAGCTAATGACATGCTTCCAGGGAATGTAAACAGGGAGACATCATCCTTGTGTAACACCTTGACCTCACTCTGACTCAACAAAACTTCCCAGAAAGTTTACAAACTCATCCGGAGCCCCTATTTTTTGCAACTATCATCTAGGGGACACCTCCAAAACTGCTGGTCCAGAGGCCAGCGAGGATTATGATTATAGATGTATATATTTGCATACTTTAAAAGCTGCTGCCTGAGGGTCTGACTTCCAATCAGCCTTAAATGAGGTACTAAATGAGATTCCTCCCCTTGGAACACTGACAGGCCTTGGTACCCCCTCAACCATGGGGAATTATCAAGAATAAATCAGACTGTTTAGACAATCACAAAAACTCAAGAGACTACAAGGAGCCCTAGCTCCTTTCCATCTCAAGATTGAAAATTCATCACCTACACAAAGCCACTCCTTTAAGACTCAGAGAGATGACTGCTTGGCCTAAAGCATAGAAACAAAGAGTCAAGTAAAAGGAGGAAACAGAGAAACAGGCTCTAAATGAAAGAACAAGATAAAACCTCAGAAAAAGACCTTCATGATAGAGAGATAAGTAATCTACCTGATAAAGAATTCAAGGTACTTGTCATAAAGATGCTTACTGAACTTGAGAGAAGAATGAATGAACATAAGGAGAACTTCAACAAAGAGACAGTGTAAGAAACTACCAAAGAGAAGTAACAGAGCTGAAGAATATAATAACTGAATTGAAAAATACACTGCCTGGGGCCTCAATAAAATTTCACTTTCACTGACTGGAGCAGTTTAAAAAAAATCTAACCTTATACCTAAAGGAACTAGAAAAAGAAAAACTAAGCCCAAAGTTATTAGAAGGAAGAAAATAATAAAGACAAGAGTAGAAATAAATGAAATAGTACTAAAAAACAATATAAAGTATCAATGAAACTAAGAGCTGGTTCTTTGAAAAGATAAACAAAATTGACAGTCTTTAGCCAGACTTACCAAAAAAGAGAACAGCTCAAATACATGAAATAAAAAATGAAAGACAAGTTATAACTGATACCACAGAAATACAAAACTACAAAGAATCCTAAGAGACAACTATTAATAATTATAAACCAACAACCAAGAAGAAGTGGATAATTCCCAGAAATTTACAATCTTCCAAGGCTGACTTATGAAGAAATAGAAAATCTGAAAAGACCAATTACTAGTAAGGAAATTTAATGCATCATCAAAAACCTCTCAATAACAAAATTTCACTGGTCAATTCTACCAAACATTCAAATATTTAATACTTATCCTTCTCAAAGTCTTCTAAAATACTAAAGACCTTTTTTTGAGACCTGCAATACCCTGGTATCAACACCAGACAAGGACACCACACACACACACACACACACACACACACACACACACACACACACACACATACACACACACACACACACACAGGCCAGTATCCCTAATGGACTAGGTGCAAAAATCTTCAACAAAATATTAGCACACTAAATTCAACAATACATTAAAGAAATTGTACACCATGATTAAGTGCTATTTATTTCAGGGATATAATAATAAGTCAACGTTCTCAAAAGTCCTAGTTGGAGCAGTTAGGCAAGAAAAAATAAAGTAAAAGGCATCCAAACTGAAAAGGAAGAAGTAAAACTGTCACTGTTTGCAGACGATGTGGTTTTATATACAGAAAACCCTAAAGATGCCACCAAAAAAATTGTTTTAATAATTAAAACTATATACTAACAATGAACTCTCAGAAAGAGAAAGTAACAATCCCATTTACGATTGCATCAAAAAGAATAAAATACCTAGAAATAAATTTAACCAAGGGGGGTGAAATACCTGTATACTAAAAACTATAAGACATTGATGAAATAAATTGAATAAGATAAATAAATGAAAAGATATTCTGTGCTCATGGAATGGAGGAATTAATATTGTTAACATGTCCATAAGATCCAAAGCAATCTACAGATTCAATGCATTCCCTATCAATATTCCAATGGAATTTTTCACAGAACTAGAACAAATAATTCTAAAATTTTTTGGAACCATAAAAGATCTCAAATAGCCAAAACAATCTTGAAAACAAAGAATAAAGTCACAGGTATCACACTCCCTGATTTCGTACTATACTACAAAGCTATGGAATCTAATAAGTATAATACTGGCATAAACACACACACACACACATAATTGGAACAAAATGAAGAGCCCAGAAATAAACGCACACATATATGGTCAATTAAGTTACAACAAAGGAAGCAAGAACATACAATGAGGGAAAGGACAGTCTTTTCAATAAACAGTAGTGGGCAACCTGGACAGCTACATCCAAGAATGGAACTGGACCACTGTCTTACACCATATAGAAAAATTATCTCAAAATGGGTTAAAGACATGAAAGACCTGAAACCATAAAACTCCTAGAAGACAATACAGGTGGTAAGCATCTTGACATCAGTGTTGGTGATTTTATTTATTTTTGGATCATACTGCAAAGGCAAGGGAAACAAAAGCAAAAATAAACGAGTGTGGTACTACATCAAACTAAAAAGCTTCTCCACACTCAAGAAAACCATCAACAAAACAAAAAGGCAAGAAGACCCAGGTGTTGGCAAGGATATGAAGAAAAAGGAACCCCCACACTCTGCTGGTGGGAATGTAAATTGGTGCAACTATGATGATCTTCAAAAATTATGAAATATAACTGTCTTATGACTCAGCAAGTACACTACAGAGTATCTATCTGAAGAAAATAAAAATCATCATTTTGCACCCCGATGTTCATTGCAGCATTATGTACAATAGCCAAGATATGGAAACAACCTAAGTGTCCACCCATAAATGAATGGATAAAGAAAATGTAGTACACATATATAAAGGAATAAAATGATTGAAATCTTGCCACCTTGACAACATGGAGGGACTTTGAGGATATTATGCTATGTGAAATAAGCCAGAGAAAGACAAATACCACATGATCTCACTTAAACATCTAAAAAACAAAATCTAAAAAACAAAAGGGACTTAGACTCAGACACAGAGAACAGATTGGTGGTTGCCAGAGAGAGGGGGGTTGAAAGAAGTGGCAAAAGGGGTTTAAAAAGAAGAACAAGTACAAACTGCCAGTAATAAAATCAATAACTCATGGGAATGTAATGTATAGCATGGGGAATATAGACAGTATTACATTGACTTTGCATGGTGACAGATGGTAACTAGACTTACTGTGGTGATCATTTCACAATGTATATAAATGTCAAATCACTATGTTGTACAACTTAAACTGACATAATATTGTACAGCAATTATTCATCAATTACAATAAATAAATAAATAAATTTAAGCATCCTAAAAATTATATTTCAGCTGTCTCATGAAGATAATTACTGACATAAAAATTATCAAAATTATTTAATAGAACACATTTAAAATTTTTTTTAATTTTCTGAGAATGATGTTATTTATCTGAAATGTGAACCAGAAGATTAGAAAGCATGTAAGAAGTATATTAAAAGTTAGGAATTTTAAATAAAATTCATACCAATAAGATCCAAGAAAAGACATATAGCTGTGTTTAAATCTAAATTGTCAAACTAGTTTGAATTGTCCAAGAATTAGCTTTAATTACAGAGGCTGGGATTCTGATGTTTTTCAAGTGCATTTAAGTTGGCGTGTTCTGCGAAAAGTGGATTTGTTTTTTGGTGTGTGTGTGTGTGTTTTTTTTTTTTTTTTTTTTTTAGGATGCCATGTCTGAAGTATTAGATATTTAGTCTCTTTATTTTCTAGGAATTTTTACATTCCCTTATGTTAGACTTATGCAAACCTAATTAGCTTCCCAAAGCCAATCAAAATGCAACTTATTTTAAGAGATTTTATATCTAATTTATTTATTTCTCCAGAGGTAAGAAAATATTTCAAACACAAAATGAGGGTAATAGGTTTTTGTAATTATGAACACGTAGACGCACAGCTTATAGCTTTAGTCATGGACTAAAACACAGAGAACAAAAACTCACAAATCTTAAGAGAGCTTAACCTTTGCAGTAGAAAGTTGTACTCTTGAATAAACAAGGAAGCCAGCAAATAAAATGTTATCTCTTACCCAAAAGAATAGGTGTCTACCTGAAGGATCATCAAATATGCCATAAAAGAAACTCATAAACATTGCTGAAAAATTAAGAAGAACTTCTGAGTCATATGGGAACCAGAGCCAGACACAAAAACAAATGCACAGAATCAGGGGGAAAAAAAAACAAAGAGTAAGTGAAGGTCAAGTTTTGTTGTCACTTGGGATTTGTTTCAGGAGCAAAGAAAAGATGTTTATTCTCAGGTCACACAGTTTGGACTCTGAAAAGTGCATTTATTTCAATACCTTCGTGAAAACCCCAAAGCAGTCAAAATACAATTTTCAAAATTAAAAAAAAAAAAAAAAAAAAAAACTAAAGTGAGAAAGAATTTATGGGGCACTTGAGTGACTCAGTCAATTGACCATCCAACTTCAGTTCAGGTCACAATCTCACAACTCCTGAGTTCGAGCTCCACATCGGGATTGCTGCTGTCAGACTGTAGGGCAGAACTCGCTTCAGATCCTCTGTCCTCCTCTCTCTACCCCTCCTCCGCTCTCTCAAAAATAAATAAACATTAAAAAAATAAAATAAAAACTGAAAAAAAGAACTTGTGAAAAGATTTAACTTATTGATGAAGGAACCGAGAGGATTCTAAGTCTGACTCACTATAGGCATACTCCGACATATTGTGGATTCCTTTCCAGACCACCACAATAAAGCAAATACCATAATAAAGTGACTCAAATGAATTTTTTGGTTCCCTAGTGTATATAAACGTTATGTTTACACTATACTGTAGTGCATTAAGTGTGCCATAGCATTATGTCTAAACAAAAATCAATGTATATACCTTAATTAAAAAACACTTCATTGCTAACAAATGCTAATCATCATCTGAGCTTTGAATGAACCATAATCACTGATCACAGGTAACCATAACAAATAGAGTCATAAGAAAAAGAGTCTGAAATGTGAAAACTACCAAAATGTGACATGGAGACTTCTGAAGTGAGTAAATGCTGCTAGAAAAAATGGTGCAGACAGACCTGCTTGACTCATGGTTGCCACAAAACTTCAATCTATAAAAACACAGTATCTGAGAAGTACAATAAAGCACAACAAAACAAGGTATGCCTGTATTGCTATTTGTAAAATATTTTAAATGATGCCTAAACCCAGATATCGTCCCAAAAGGGAGCATTCTGGCTTTGCAAGTTTCAACCTCACAGCAGCTTGTTCTCCTGTGGCCATCTCAGCAAAAGCTCCACTGGCTCAGAGATTCATCACATTCTACTGTCTGGATGCTACTCTATCTCCTGAGGTAGCCTCTACCCACACTGGGCTGCCCTTCTGGCTTATGCAAACTATCTCCTGACATACCTACCACCATTTTTGTTAGTATTTTAATTACAAATTTTTATTTTAATTAACTCTATTTTTCTCAAAATGCACATTCTTCTATTTTGCAGAATATGTAAACTTCCAGGAATGTATAAAAATACGTTATGGCAGAAACACTTAATTAGAAACAAAATGGCTAAACTCAGCCTCTGATGGGCTAAGATAAAAATTTATTCAAATCTTATTCAAAAGTTGCTCTTGGAAGAACCAAGATGCCATGTGTCTCTTTTACCTGATTGGTGACTATGTTGATGAAAAACCACCCATGCATAATGACTTCTCTTCCCTCCATCAGTCTTATTCTGACAAATCAGAGCAACACTTTGGTAACTACAAAGAACAAATATTGAAGCAAGGAGTATTTTCAGACTTTTCCTCTGTTTGTTGCTTCAGAAATTATACCCCGGTAAATAATAAAACACTCTACAACTTATTCTAAAAAATTTTTCTGACTTAAAGTTTCTGATACGGCATGATATGGCTGTCTGTACCAATGAATTTTCACCCTTAAATCAAGAAAAACTGCACAACAATAATTACCTAATTAAGATTTGCATAATTATGATTACTAAATTCTACGAAAACTGTTGTAGTAACAGTATAAAAACTTATCGAAGGCGAATTAAGTTCTGTTTCCGTTCTGCTTTGATTTATTTTAATCCAAAAGAGCAATAAACAGGATATGTCTAGTTGATGATTTAATTAACTGAAGTATATTAAGAAGTTAGAAATTGTTATGATGCAGAAAACCTCAATGCCCTTCAGGCCTGGAAGCTTCATTTCTTATTCCCTAAATGGGTTAGGATTTCCACCATTTTCAAAAGTAAGTATATATCCCAAATTGAGATCAACACATAACAAAACAATGATTCAGAAGTGTTTGTTGAATAATCGAGAAAGGGAAGAACAGGGAAAGATCACTTTTAGTAAAAGAAGATCAGTTTTAGTAAAAGGAGAAAGCATTATTTTAATGTCTTTGAAAGTCATACTGGAAAAGCAGCAATGCAAAGTTGAAACTCCATTTACTTCTGAAATGGACAGAAGCACTTGAGGGCATAAGAAATAGGATCAGAGAAGGTATGAGATAGATTTTATTCAAGGTCTTTGATTTATGTGGTTTGAAAACATTGCCAAGACTATTCTTGAAGAGAAGGATAAGAGAAAAAGGATGTTCAAATTTTCCATGTGTTTCACAGAGCAAAATCAAGGTATCCAACACAACTGGAAAAGGGGGAAAACCCCAGAGAAATATGAAGCTAGAGTGGCCCAATTATAATGATAAAAATCTGAAACCATTTTCTTGTTCCTTTTCTATGATCTTAGGTTAAAGAATGCGTTAGTGTCATAGGTGCCAAATATGTGATCACATAATCACTCATGTTTGACAACAGCAATAGACAGTCTGAGAAACTGTCAGCATCCACATCTACCCTCTCTTGGTGGAATCCTCAATCCTTCTCAATTATTTCTGGTCACAATTAAATATCTAACTCTTCAATCATCCATCTTTTACATCTCTTAATTTACTAGTTAATTCTCTTTTAAGAGACAAAGAGGCATAACTCTTCATTTCCTTTCATTTTACGAATCTTTGACCTCTATCTGCTGATGCATTCAGTTAAAAAAACACCACCAACATTTCCTATTAAATTCAAAAGAAATGCATTTACTTTCTTTAGAACCATCAATGTTTAACATTTCATGAGGATGATGGGTTCACACAATTTTACAAAGCTGTCATCCGTGACATTTTAAAGGAGATTTGTCCTGAGCATTTCAATCTATGAAAAAACCTTGATATTTAACTAAAATATCATCAAATGGGGCCTGCTTTCATGTTTTTAATGTCCAAGATATCTCTAAACATTTGTTTTCGATTTACGATCCCTCCAGACAAGTAATTCTTTTTTTTCTCCCTTCCAACACTCATTTACATGTACGATAATCACAGACCCAGGTATTCTAGATTATGAAGTTGAGCTGTAGGTAGACTCAGGGTTATATGCACTTGCTAACATGGACTGAAATTAACTTCATTGTTTTCTCACAGCTGTTAAAAACAAGCATGTGAGAACTAATGTCCTAGATTAATATCACTGGAATCTAGCAAATGCTTACTGCCTCTCACAGAGAAACCCCATCCCCATTTCTTCTCCCCGCGATATTCTGAATCAGAATATGTCAGAAAATGCAATACCCACTGAAATAGGCAATTGTCATCTTCACTGATTCCCCAAGCAGAAACCTCTTTTGCAGATGAGTAAACTGATTTTTAGAAATTTAAATTACTTGCGGGGTGCCTGGGTGGCTCAGTCAGTTGAGTGTCTGACTTTGGCTCAGATCATGATCTCACAGTTTGTGAATTCGAGCCCCATGTCGGGCTCTGTGCTGACAGCTCAGAGCCTGGAGTCTGCTTCAGATTCTGTGTCACCTTCTCTCTCTCCGCCCCACCCGTGCCCATACTCTGTCTCTCTCTCTCTCAAAAATAAAAGTAAACATTAAAAAAAATTTTTTAAAGATATGTAGATTACTTGCCCAAGATTGGTAATATAAGTTATTTTCCTCTATACCACTCAGTTGGCTTTTATTCTTTCTTTTATTTTACAGACCCTGGATATCCTGGATTTCTTTGTATAGCTCCTTCTTACCTTTACCTACAGTTACTTCATATTATACTTGACTTTCTCAAATCCAAATTCTGGCTTGAGTATTTATAAATCAAATTTTAAAACTGAATAATTTTCATCTACTGTGAAGTAGTATTACTAAGAACACTTAACATATATGAAGTTTTTTTTTAATGACTACATAATACAAGATTTAGTATTTTTTAATATTAAATTTATTGTCAAATTGGCTTCCATACAGCACCCAGTGCTCATCCCAACAGGTGCCCTCCTCAATGCCCATCACCCATCCTTCCCTCCCTCCCAACCCCCATCAACCCTCAGTTTATTCTCAGTTTTTAAGAGTCTCTTATGGTTTGGCTCCCTCCCTCTCTAACTTTTTTTTTTCCTTCCCCTCCCCCATGGTCTTCTGTTAAGTTTCTCAGGATCCACATAAGAGTGAAAACATGGTATATGTCTTTCTCTGTATGACTTATTTCACTTAGCATAACACCCACGTTGCTACAAAAGGCCATATTTCATTCTTTCTCATTGCCAAGTAGTATTCCATTGTGTATATAAACCACAATTTCTTTATCCATTCATCAGCTGATGGACATTTAGGCTCTTTCCATAATTTGGCTATTGTTGAAAGTTCTGCTATAAACATTGGGATACAAGTGCCCCTATGCATCAGCACTCCTGTATCCCTTGGGTAAATTCCTAACAGTGCTCTTGCTGGGTCATAGGCTAGATCTATTTTTAATTTTTTCAGGAACCTCCACACTGTTTTCCAGAGTGGCTGCACCAGTCTGCATTCCCACCAACAGTGCAAGAGGGTTCCCGTTAAATTATGTGACAAAAGGCCAGTAACTCACACCATTTTTTTGTCTTCTGTTTACTTTCAATGGTTTTCTTGTTCAGGGATGAAGTTCTGAGTGTTTACTTTGGCTCCCTTCCCTAAGACTACCTCTTGTTTGTCAGGACTTCCGCCTTTCTTTCTTGCCTCAAGGAAACAATCTTACTCTGTGACAAAGTAGAAAAATAAATCTGTAATTAGAGAAAACACGTGAATAAATCATCTGCAAAATAGTTAGAGTTTTAGAAATGATTACTGTTTTTGAACAGTTTTTCTATTGGAGCATATTTCTTATAGTTTCTTGTTTTGAGTTAGGAAGGATTTAATATCTTCTCATGCAATTCAAAGGAAATGGGGCACCAAAAAACACAGATGTTCAGATCTTAGCAGTTTAACATACAGACTATTTTCAGAGAATTTAAAACTCTTGTATTTAGCTCATAAAACTTAAAAGTCCAATTTAAGATGTGATTAAGACTTACAGAAGGATACTTTTGAAGTGAAGAATCAAAATTTCAGTGTAAACTTTGCAATTGCTGTCATTAAAAACTCTATGGTATTTTGTTTTAATTGGCCTAATTTTATGGTCCTTGGTCAAGATTAAGTTCAGCAAGTGTTTCATCCCCAGTTTACAGGTAGTCACAATGACAGAGTCAGCAATTCAAATTGATGCTTGTCAATTCTGAAAACAATGTGAGATTTTGTTTACTTAACCAATTTTATTATAGGAAAGATTCTTGATAAAGGCAGTAATCATTTAAAATGATCAATAATGCCCGGCTAGCTCAGTCGGTAGAGCATGAGACTCTTAAAATGATCAATATTAAATAATATCAAAAATATCCATCAATGATATGTTTCAATTAATACTTTAAGAGATATACAATATATACTTTATCTAAGAGATTCAAACATGTCATTGATGGATATTAAAGATTATCCTGATTCTTTTTCTCTCTTCCTCTCTTGTTAAGGAAACATGAGATCTTCCACCTGTAGGGTATTTCTATTTTTCAAATGAAATAAAATTTACAATCCATCACATCCAGTTAATATTCATAAAATATTATAATTTATTTCTTCTTTCATCAGGTAATTAATTAATACTCATTAATAAATTCTATGCCTGTCCTCACAGGTTTACAGCCTAGGGCTGATGGGCAATTACAAAAGGGCATGAGGGTAATTTGAAACACAGTGCATAGAGTGGTATAGGAGTTTTTAAGAAGGTACATTTACACATTTAACCTGAACTGTTGACCAGAAAAGGCTTCCTGGAGTTGGAAATCTGAAAAATAAATAGCAGTTAGCCAGGTGACAAGAGAAACAAAAATCTTCTAGCTAGAAGAAATAGCATAAACAGCATATATGAGGGTCAGGAGGAGAGATAGACAATAGAGATGGAGAGACAGAGAGAAAGATTAGAGCATCTCAGAATGTAAAAAAAAAGAAAAATGAGAGATAAGACTAGAGAGGAAGCCAGTGGCCTCAATACACAGGAGATTTCACACAAAGTTGAGTCAATGATTTTGTCTTTATTCTAATAGCAATGAAGTCATTGGAGGATTTTATATAGGAATGTGATGGGCTAGATCTGTGGTTTACAAATGAGGGCTAGAGCTGCTTGGGTGACTATCAGCCTGGGAGAATTACTTAAAAAGGAAACAAGCCTGTATGTAAGACCATTTAGGAGCCAGTTGCCAAAATCTAAGAAAAAGACAAAGTTGGTTCGACTGGGGAGCGGTTGTGCATACGGAGAGATATTTATAGAGATTTAATGTGATTTGTAGATTCAGTGATTTGGGGAAGTGAGGAAGGTTGAAAGAATCAAGGAAAACTCCTCTTGACTTCAGCAAAGGGTACATGGAGGTGGCATTAACTGAATGGTGCAAAATGGTGTACCTTTGATGGTTTAAAAATGATTTCAGTTTGGGATATTCTATATTTGAGATGTGTTTGGGTCATTTGTGTGAAAATTCAGTAGCAGAGTCAGAAGTATGAGTGAGGTCTTTAAGATTCACATTGAGAATGAGTTCAGTTGCCCAGGAGGAGAAAAGGGGTGAGAAAAGAACCTGAGAAGCCCCAGTAATTAAGGAAAGAGTAGAAAATAAAAAACTGAAAAGGAAATTGAGAAGAAAAGGCCATATACTTAAGAAATATAAAGTGGAGTGGTATACTATTGTGGAATTCAAGGAAAGTTGATGCCATATTTGTTAGGCAAAATAATGGCCTTGGAAAATGTCCAGGTACTAATCCTCAGAAACAGTTAATATGTCTTACAAGGCCAAGTGACTTTGCAAGTGTGATTAAGGATCTCAAGATGGGGGAATTTTCCTTTATTGTTTATCTGGGTAAAGTCAAGGCAATTACATGTCCTTACAAGACGGAAGCAGAAAGGTCAGCATCAGAGGAAGAGATGTGAAGATAGAGACCGAGGTGATAGAAAAAGATTAGCCAAGGAATACCAATGACCTCTAGAAGCTGGAAAATGCCAGGAAATGGATTCTCCTCTAGAGAAAAGAACTTAGCTTTATCAATCTATTTCAGATTTTTAACCTCAAGGACTGTAGCACAATAAGTTTATGTTGTTTTAAGCCACTAATTCTGTGGTATTTTGTTGTATTACAGCAGCAAAGAGAAAACAATAAATGAACTATGTAAGAACCGATTTAGCTGGTTTAGAATTCATTGATGAATTTTATTTTAGTTTTAAATTTTTGTTGTTGTTATTTAGTCATTTTTGAAGAGAGAGAGAGAGCAACCAGGGGAGGGGCAGAGAGAGAGAGAGTCCCAAGCAGGCTCCACACTGTCAACACAGAGCCGGGTGCGGGGCTCCAACCCACAAACTGTGACATCATGACGTGAGCCAAAACCAATAGTCAGGTGCTTAACCAACTAAGCCACCCAGGTGCCCCCACTGATGAATTTGAAAGAGAGGTGTTCTTTAGAGAAAGAGTTGTGAGAGCACAGTGTTTTGAGTGATTAAAAAGAATAAATGACTTTTTTGGATCTTCTTTCATTATGACTCTGCCCTTTGTGTTGCTGGCTTCATCAAGCCCCAGTCTGGGATATATGAGGTAAAAACAAAATACAAGAAGTCACCACTGTGTTGTTTCTTGGGTCTTAAGATTTCTAGTTGGTCTGCCTTCCTTTTTCCACCTTTTGAGTCTTCTTATGCTTATTTTATATGTAATATCCAGGATTTTTTACTGTATTTAGCAGAAGGAATGGGGAAATACCCAAGATTGATTTTTTTATATGTATATTTTTTCTTTCTTGTTTATCTGTTTTTCCAAATTTTGCACTGGACAGGAATTAGTTGTGTTTAAAATGAACGTTTTTGTTTGTTTTTTTTTTATAAATATAAGGCCTAGACTGGCACTTTACATGTCAAATAGCAATCAACATACTAAGTAAAATTTATTTTGCATAACATTTAAAAATCTGAAGCAAAAATGGATAAATATAATAAATGTCCTCAATCTCATATAATATTTACCTTACCAATGGTACAACCTTTTAAATGACATTTTCTAAAACGTATTCTATACAAAATGATTTTCAAAATACTTAACATCCAGTATGGAACAGGCAGAAACCATTAACAGTGACGTCCCAGCAGTCAGAAAGGAATCTGGCTGGCACAACATAGGGCAAATCAGCCTGACTTCTATCAGGAAGCTGATAAAAACCCTATAAAAAAAGTGTCCATGGACAACCACCTTTGGTAAAGAACACTTATTATTTAGGAATTCTTGTCAGAAAAAAAAATAATCCTTAACTTCACTAAGTCTAGTGAAGTTTTTATTTTATCATGAAATTATTTTCTTGTGAAAACGTTTTTTTCTTCTTTGGTACCATACATTCATAGCCTGTAGAATACATTTTGCAAATGCTCTCACACATGCTTTTATGCTAAACTATTATTCTGCCAAGCCATTTCTTATCCATATCCTTTCCTACCAGTTGATAGTTATTGCCACTCAAATAGAATTTATTCTGTAAAATGACTAGTTCTGTATCCTAGTGTGTTTAAGAAAAGTGACACATCTAAAATTAAATCATATGAGATATTAACACTTCCCTGGACCTACAGATACATTCATTTGCTAGATGCATATCAGCAATAAATAAAAGCAACATATTAGAAAAAGGTGAAAGGGAGAGCTAAAATCACAAATCGATTTCTGCAGTCATCTTTCATCAATTGACAGGAGATCATTGTTGAGAATTCTTCAGCTGGACCTTGACTCAGACGGAAACTCCAAAATGTAACCGGTGATAACAGCCCCATATCACAAGTGAATAATTGAAGATCTGTCTGTCAGGTTCTTTGTATTTTTATGGAATGAGGTTGAATAAAAATTAGATAGCACGTTGATCTAATTCTTCCTTCATATTTGAAGTAATGTTTTGTCTTTAGAAAGAAGATATATTTGGGGCGCCTGGGTGGCTCAGCATCAGTTAAGCGTCAGACTTCAGCTCAGGTCATGATCTCATGGTTCCTGAGTTCGAGCCCCGTGTCAGGCTCTGTGCTGACAGCTCAGAGCCTGCAGCCTGCTTCAGATTCTGTGTGTGTCTCTCTCTCTGCCCCTCCTCTGCTCCTGTTCTGTCTCTGTCTCTCCCTCAAAAGTAAATAAACATTAAAAAGAAATCTGTTAGAAAGAAAGAAAGAGAAAGAAAGAAAGAAAGAAAGAAAGAAAGAAAGAAAGAAAGAAAGAAAGAAAGAACAGTTCAGAAATTTCTCACTCCCTTGGCTACTGGAGCTGAGACAGGATCCTACTTTGGCCTGACACTAAAATCTGTGCTGTTTTCACTACAGCATATTGCAACATTTAGAGAGCTCATGAAAGAAAGTTATCCAAATATGTATAATAAGATAACTCAAGGGGTAATTACACTGAAAAAGTTAAATATCTGCAAGTTAAAAAAAAAGTAATATGCAATTTAATCTTATTACTGAACACAGCGAGTACAGCCAATTGATTCTCATTTTCAAAGCAGTTTTATTTTATATCATAAAAATAAGCATTAAAATATTGTTATAAAATGTGTTATTTATATATGTCCCAGAATATATATGTTTAACTCAATTTTAAGTGAATCCAAGTGTTTTCATAGAAATTAAGAAAATATTTCAGTGAACAGAGAAGGGAAGAGAAACATCAAATGGGGAGAAGTCCTAAAGCTGCAGACCTTCTTGCTGTGAGTCCAGAAGCAGACAGAAGTGACCAGGGAATGAAAGTGACCAACTAAGAGGGGAAACCTGAGCTAGGTTTATTGCTTAGAACCTGAAAGGTGGCTAAAAACTGCTACAGACAACTGAATGCAGGCATAGCTTCCATAAAGCTACCAACTTCAGAAGGCAGGCTACAGCTTTGAAATCTCATTCTAAGCCAAGCAACTCTTTGGACAACCTACATGGTCTGTGAAACTCTAAAAGCCCTGAAAGAAAAAAAAAAAACAAAAAACAAACAAACAAAAAAAAAACCCTCTTAATTGCTAATATAAGACCCCTTTCCGGAAGAGGACCCAAGAGTCATGTAGTAGCAGCCATAATACTTCTAACCAATAAAGAAAAGAGCAAAGAGAGAAAAACAATATCTCATTGAAGACAGGGTGCAAAATAAAGCTCTAAAGTATATGAAGATAAATAATACTACAGCCTAACAACAACAAAAAACATTCATGATGCAATATGAGCAGGTAAAAATAAAAATAAATAAATCAACATTCTAAATACAGTAATTGAAATTAAAACTTAATAAGTCATATATAATATTCTTGAATTATGAAGTTATTAAATTTGAAGAGAGTTATAGAACATTCATTATGAACATGGGGCAGGGGGTTAAAGATATTAGGAAGGAAGGAAAGAAAGGATGGAGGGAGGTAGGGAAGGAGGAAAAAAGAGACTTCAAGTCAAAATGACATCCAGTTACCCAGCTGGAATTTTTAAAGTTATTATAGCAATGGCATAATAAAATAAAAATTTTACCAGAAATAAAAGATTATCACTTACCAAGGAATAATAATTGCATTAGCAGAATTCTCATCAACAAAAAATAAATACTAGACAATACTGACATAACATCTTCAAAGAGCTGCAGGCATTCTATACTAGTTCAACCATCACATAAGAGTGTGAGGGTTCTACACCTGGCAGTGTAGGAGGCTGAATTCTCTGAGAGATGCTGGTACAAAAATTCAACTATGTGATGGATAACATAGTTCTCAGTGCATTCAGTGCTTCCAGGAAGTGGGAGAAATCTGTTATTCCTTCCACAGAAGGAACAAACTATGAGTTGAATGTGAGAGAAGTGAGAGGTAAGTAAGCAAGTGGAAAAACTTTATTGTTCTGAGGACAATACTACTGAATTATGCCTTAACCTTTGGGCCAGCAACAAAGTAAAGAAACTGAAGATGAGGCTTCTAATTTAAGCCAGGACATCTTAAGAGTCTAATATAGTCCTACATCTATGGTACTCCTGGATCTCAACAGAAGCAGAAGCTGAAGAAATGCATTCCCAAGTTAAGCCCACAGTATTTCCAGATTAAAGTAAAGCAAGTATAAGTTTCTAAATATCGTTAAGCAAATAAGGAGGGAAGGCATCATGAGTGAAGCAGCAACAAGAAAAAAAAAGGATTTAACTCACCAAACTCTTTTTTTTTTTATTTTTTTTAACGTTTTACTTATTCTTGAGACAGGGAGAGACAGAGCATGAACAGGGGAGGGTCAGAGAGAGGGAGACACAGAATCTGAATCAGGCTCCAGGCTCTGAGCTGTCAGCACAGAGCCCGACGCGGGGCTCGAACTCACGGACCATGAGATCATGACCTGAGCCGAAGTCGGCCGCTTAACTGACTGAGCCACCCAAGCACCCCTCACCAAACTCTTAAGATAGTGGAATCACCAGGTGCAAAGTGTGGAGTATAAAATGTATAAAGAAATAAAAGATGAATTCACAGATAGAACAAGCCACAAGAGACTTTCTGAAATCATCAGTCAATTCTAGAAAAGCAAATAAATGGAATTTCTACATATGAAAAAATGTAATTGTAGAAATAAAAAAAACCTAATTAAACAGATTAAATAGCAAAATAAGGATATCCAAAGAGGTATTAGTAAAGGTATATCTGAAAAATTATCCACAACAAGGAGCAGAGAGAGCCAGGGGGATAAAAAATATGAAATGGAAATATATAAATGGCAGATAGAATGAAAAGATCCAATATATTCAATTGGAGTCCTAGAAAAGGAGAGAAGAAAATAGTAGAAAGGTTTGTCAATATTTTTATAAACTTAGCTATATCAACAAATTCATTAAAAATATAACTATAAACTCTTAATCAAGAAGAAGTAGAAAGACTAAACAGATCTAAAATTATAATAAACTTGATCAATACCTAAAAAGAGAAAACTTCCAGGCCTGAGTGATTTACTAGGAAGTTCTAATATACTTTTGGTGATAAAATCTTTCCATTTTTATATAAAGTCTTCCAGATAATAGGGGAAAAAAAAGGAGAGGAGTATAATGCCCAAATCATTCAGTAAAAGCAGTATACTGGTTTCAAACGCTGATACATAGATTTGATAAAGACAGTTCAAAAAAATAAAAATAACAAGCCAGTCTCATTCATAAAGCATAGAGATAAGAATTCTGAACAAAATATTGCCAATCCAAATCAAACCATGAATAAAATATATAATATACTAAGAACAATTTAGAATTATCCCCAAAATCCAAGAATGACTTTACATTATCAATAAAATTATTAAGAAGCTAAGAAAAAGCATATGATCATTTCAATCAATGAAGAAAAAAAACACTTGAAAAAAATAGATATTCAGGATAAAAATTCTTAGCAAGATAATAGGAGAAATTAACTTACTTAATTTCTAACCTAATAAACCTGATAAAAGCCTGATGAAATATAAGAAACATCTCTTTTGAAGTCATAAATTTGACAAAGATTCAATTAATTCAATTCAACATTTAGTTACAATGTCTAAATAGTGGCATCAGGCTAGGGAAAAAAAAATGAAAGACCAGGAACTTGAAATGAAGAGACAAAACTCATTCACAGGTGATATAATTGAGATCATTCAAAATAATCAACCTTAAATTTATCAGAATTGATAAGAACAGAGCCCAGGGGGGTGGTTATAAGATTAATATACAAAACAATTCTGTTTTTATACTCCATTAATAAACAATTAGGGGGAAAGCTTTGTAAAAATAACATTTATGTTAGCAACACATACTATAAGGTTCCTAGAAATATGTCAAGCAAATATTGTTTCAAGGCCTATATAGATAAAATTGTACAAGCATTAAAAGACACTCCACATGATAAACTAATAATGGAAACGTATGCCCTATTTGTGAATGACATTTTTAAAATGTCAACTCTCTTCTAAAGGATCAAAAGATTCAATGCAAACCCCAATCAAAATTACCATAGAATTTGTTGTAAATTTGATAAGCTGATTCTAAAATGTTTCTAGAAAAGCAAAGAGCCAAGTATATCCAAAATACTCCTAAAGAAAAAGAATAATGAGGGCAGACATGCCCTCAGTGAAAATAGCGCTTATTACAACACTATATGATTAAAACAAAGTGATATACATTAAGGGAAATCCAAATTGCTCAATGGAAGGAACTAGAGAGCCCAGAAACGGGTCCATGTATAAATGGAAAAAAAAAAAAAAAAGAGAGACAGGTGGCATTTCAAACCTCATTTCAGATGAGGTTCTCTTTAAAACGGTGATAATATACAATTTATGGTAATGAAACACAAATCAATGCACATGAATT
Organism: Puma concolor; assembly: GCF_028749965.1. NCBI lineage: Eukaryota > Metazoa > Chordata > Mammalia > Carnivora > Felidae > Puma > Puma concolor. The sequence continues at coordinate 106,106,259 of NC_141675.1, read as the reverse complement.
CATTACTTAAATATGAAAAGCAAGACTTTAGGGTTTTTGTAAAGAGACAGAGGAAATATTTTTAGATATTATAATTCAAAGATGATTTTTAATGCATTATGATGTTAACTGTAAAAAAATTTAAATTCCACATTACTATCCTAATGAGTCATACAACTCAGTATACAACTTAGTATATACACTAAAACTTTATTTAACCAATATGGTTGCTTTTTACATTGTAAGGCAGATGGTTCATAGACCATAATGAGCTGATTTCAAAACATTTTCAATAATAAATAATCTTGCAGGGCAAATAAACCCAACTAATAAAGGTAATCTATGAATATTCAATAATTACTCTCTAGAGAAAAAAGAAATTAACTTGAGTGACATGTACATGCTAATTATAGAAAAAGGACTATTGTGCACTAGAACTGATTTATAGAACTGATAGATTTATTTTGTGTCCTAGCATCAAATATGTATTTTCTTTCCAGACCAATTTTTTCATCCTAAAAATTTCGAATTCTAAATGAAATACACCCCATCCCCAAAATCACTCTTCTAAACATTTTAAGCAAAGATAGAATAGGAGCATATGATGATTTCTCCCTTCTTCTATTATATTCTAAGCATTTTTCTACATTATCGAATATTATTATTACAGGATTTGGATCTTCTCTTTTATTACAGGTCCTGGAAATGTTGCCTTTAGCTATAACATTGGTTACAAGCAACTGGATACTTTTAGTTTATTAAAAACTCTCCTGGGTTGTTCAAATCTCCCTGACGATGATCATTACTGCTGGACAATTTGACATCTAGTCCCTAGAAATAAACCTAGTAGTTTACGTATACATAAGCTGCTGCTGTCCTCAATGCTATGCTGACTATTCCCTACAAGTCACCAGAGAGAATATGTTGGAAATAGATTATTTCATTGAAAATTCATGAATCATTAACATTAGGTACCTCATTAGTTTTGTAAGCATAGTCACTTCTAAGATATATACATACCTAGTTGTATTCTATCTTACTTGTTCTGCTTTTTTAAAGGTCTGTCAGTAACAGTAGATGGTCACATAAATGCTCAAGTAAATGGTCATTTACTTGATGGATATTAGTCTTCAACTATTATTTCTTTTTTTTTAATTTTTTTTAACGTTTATTTATTTTTGAGACAGAGAGAGACAGAGCATGAACGGGGGAGGGTCAGAGAGAGGGAGACACAGAATCTGAAACAGGCTCCAGGCTCTGAGCTGTCAGCACAGAGCCCGACGCGGGGCTCGAACTCACGGACCGCGAGATCATGACCTGAGCTGAAGTTGGCCGCTTAACCGACTGAGCCACCCAGGCGCCCCAACTATTATTTCTTTAAAAAAGGAACACGTACCAATAAATGTACTCAATTCAAAAATTAGTTTTTACAAATAATATTCTCAACTTCAATGTCTTTTTGTAACATACCCCACTCCTGTTTCTTTGAAATTTTGCCATCTTATTATTTACTCCAAAAATCAATCTAAATAGAGACAGAGAAACAGCACTGATCTTTCTTCCACCGGCGTTGACAAATACTTTAAAAGTAATGAAGAGTAGATTCAGAATCATCAACAAATATTTCAAAATGCTGATTATAATATAAATTTCATGTGCAGTTTGCCTAATGATTTTCCAAACACTGAAAACCAAATGGGGTTGGTCAATTGGTGGTCATTACAACACCTTTCAGCCCTCCTATAAACGATTTGCTCAGCTTTGTGGTGTTTTATACACCAAGCAAAAAAGCCAATTCTGCGTGACTCCTCTTCCCAAGTAGACTGCAAACTCCTCAAAGGTAGAACTGTTTTCTTCTTGTTTTGTTTCCCTGTAGCTTCAAGCCTAGTTGGCTCTGTGCTATTAATTGGGACAAGAAAACTAAAATTGAAAATAAAGGTTATATTGTGACTTAAAACAGCAGATTGAATTGGCATTTGTGTGGAACTCTCTTTACTCCCACCCCTCTTCAATTAATCTATATGCAATATGCTATTTGAATTCACGTATTTAAAGAAGCCCCTTAAATGCAATTAGCTATTCTTTCAGGCTCCATATGGCCAAAATATAAAATATACTTCTAAGGCTTTGTTTAAAACATCCCCAAATAATATATTGGAAAGAATTTTTAGTTTCTGTTCCTAAGATAAGTGAACAAAAACATTTTGATCAAATCATCTGAGTTATTGGCCCTTTACAAAACAGTCACAGAGACATGGTTTCACACTGAACAAGCACTTTCGACTAAGGCTTTCAGGGCTTTGAGTCCTTTATGAGTCAAGTTGCTTTGTATTTCAGGTTTTGTTCTTTGTGATTGTATGAACACCCTCCCCCCTTAACAATGTAAGTTTTGTTTCATATCCGGCAGCAGTGCATTCAGAGTAAACACTGCTACAGCATCTTTTTACTGAGTAAGGAGTCACTTGGGCTTTACCAGTGGATTTGTGCTTAAGCAAACACCTCTAACTATAATCTCGCTCTAGTATTAGCTTACCTAGAAAACAGCCCTTCTTTATAATTTTTAACATCTTCAAAAGAAACACAGATACAGAAACTAGAGCCTGTAGTGCTCAAAGAGATAGACTTTGCCTGCCAGTCTTAATCAAACATTGTGAATTCTATAGACTTTTCTGTATCAATAGCTTTAAAAAAAAAAAAAAAAAAACCTCCATAAATAGGATGGTGGAAAGTATGCTGCTTCTATGATTGCCTGGCATAAAATTCATTAGATTCTGGTCTGCATTCTTTCAGCATCATTTATAGCTGCAAGAAAAACCAACAGCACCTCCAACAGCAAAGAAATGAGCAGTGAACTCTGCAATTCATCTCGTGCATTTTGATAAGAGACTTATATTCATTTCAATAAAATTTTGACAAGAAGCAGAAGCAGCAATGAGTTCATTTCTTTGATTTTTTTTTTTTTACCCAAACAGCCTGAGAACTCATCTTTTCACAAAAAAACATTTCTGTGACCATTTTATTAAATTTTAGCTAAGAAGAAATGTTTCCTATTTTTCATACATGTGGAGGGACAGCTTACAACAAAACAGTTACCTCGAGGATTAATTTTTGTAAGTCCTCTTACCATTGTTTTCAAGAGCTAATGTTAGTGTTTATATTTTGAAGTCACTTACAGCATTGTTAATTAACATTTATGGTATTAATGCAAAATTTACCAACTAATCCTCTATTAGATATTCAAATATTTCTTTTATGCAAATGATGATGTAAGAAGTGCAGACACTTCCCATTTTAAGTTTGATTAGAAGCTAATATTTCAGCAGAACTGCCTATTTAATTTTTTAAGAATTGTTTAGAAAATTTCCCTTTAATGAAATCATATTTAGTATTGAATCTGGAAGAGAATTTAAAAAGGAAAAAAGAAAACAAGATCTAGAGATACAAGAGCAGATATTTCGATCGAAAGTACAAAAAAATCTCAACCTGAACTTAGAGTCATCCAATTTGATATCAGCTGCCCTCAAGAAGAAAACAGTAAACAACAAAAAACTGTTTCACTTATTTCACAATAAGTGAAAACTCCATGATATAAAGTTAGAAATTTCTACACTACTGAATAGAGTTTCAGTGTCCTCAATACATCAATCATTGCAAGAAAATGTTTCAAGTCGGTTTTTACAAGAGAAGAATGCATGCAGTTCATTTTGCTATTATATGTCCCACCATCTAAAAAGTTCCAAAGCTACAATTTGGAATAATTATTTATATTGCAATAGTTTTTTTTTCTCAAGTTCACAAAAGGATTCATAGCAGGACTATTTTAAATATAGCAAACCTCACAGTGTGCTATGTATTTGCTTAAAGATTAATTTTGATTTTGTCACCAGTCAGATAAAAATCTGGTAAGAATGACTGAAAATTTATCAAAAGTAGAGTTCTAGAAATTTGAAAGATATGGAGTTATAGTTCAGTTTTCAACTTCATTTATACTTTTTTTTCCAGAGCAAAGAAATGTGAAATGTGTGAGAGTGCAGAATACAATTAACTATTTAATTAAACTCTTTCACTTAGTAGTATAGGCAAGTTTAAATAAATTTATCATTTCTTTCATCTAACAAAAAATATTCATACAGTTCCTACTTTGTAGTAGGTACTGAATGGGAAAAGTAGATATACCAAAGTGGAAAAGGTAAATAAGACATGGTGGTATTAGTGTGGTGATATTCACAGACAAATGACCAGTAAGTAATATACAATGTAAAAATGTTCATTGTATCGTGTTATGGGAGTACAGAATGGAAGAGGAGTCAAGGCAAGTTTCACAAGAGAATACTACTTTAGCTGGATCTTAAAAAATAAATAGAACTTCACTAAGTAGAAAAATATCTCCATCAAAGAGGTAGCAAATGTAAAGGCACAGTCATACCTGAAAGCATGAGAGATGTAGAGAACAGTGAGTACTTATGGTATAAGGTCATCAACAATATGGAAGTGCAGCAAAAACAAAATGGGAAGAGGTATGGAGCCATATTATGAATGGTCTTTTAAGCCAGTCTGAAGAGCTTGTCCTTTATCCTTTACAGACTGGGATCCAGGAAAGGATGAGAACACAGAAAGACAGTACATGGAGTACAGCTTATTATAACAATGTACAAAATTTTGAGGATTCACTAAAAGAGAAAGAGTTTGGAGGCAAAGGACTATGATGTGTTGATTAAATAGTCTGGGTGAGAGATAGTAAGGATGTTGGCAGTGGAAAAGAAGATAGAAGTGATTTTAGAGACACTTAAGAAGTAAAACCAAATATCATTGGTACTTGGTACCATCTGGATGTAGTAGATTAAGACCATTTGGAGGTGGTAGATTATTAAAAGGAAAGAGTTAATGATGACTTAACTCCATTTGGACATGGTAGCCTTTTGAAGGTATTGCATATCATTTGCATGTGGTAGATTGTGGACAGAGAAGAGTCCATGTACAAATCTGAGCAATTTAAAGAGGCCAAGACCTTGTGTAAACTACAGAACAAAATATGTCTGTGCTACCCTGTGTCCCTTTCTTCCAATGTATGATACTGACACTCTCTAGTTCCAAAATTAGCTCATATTTTAAAAGCAAACCTGATAGCTACTCAATGAAATATCCCTCTTAATCCTTGTGTGAATGTGGGTTAGAGATGCCTGTATCCACATCAAACCAGCCTTCTCATCACAGATCTACTGTCAGACTCCTGGTTGTAAATTCTCCCCATCTCATATTCTATCCTATCCTCTAAGTTCAGCAGTGCCAAAATGCAGCAATAACACCAGGAGTAATGGTGAAAATTGGAAAATTCCAGGAAAATAGAAACCCATCCTAGTCCTTTCTAGCTGCTATAACAAAAATTACCATAGACTGAGTGACTTAACAGCAAACATATTTTGCATGGTTCTGGAGATTGGAAAGTCTAACATGAAGGTGCCAACAGGTATGCTGTCCACTGAGGGTCTTCTTCCTGGTTCATAGCTAGTTGTCTCATCTCTAAAACTTCACATGGAAGAAGAGACAAGGAATTTCTATAGTATCTCTTTTATAAGAGCATTAATCTCATTCATGAGTTATCTGCTCTTATGACCTAATTACCTCCCCAAATCTCCATCACACTGGAGGTTAAGATTTCAACATATGAATTGAGGGAGGGGATGCAAAAACATTTAGTCTATAGCAAAAGCCCAGCTCCAAAGTGTTTAACATAGACTATCTCTAAAGGGAGATGCATTATCAGAGATAGTCTATGTTAAACTATCATAGACTATGGCTGCCATAACAAATGACCTCATACTTGGTAACTTTTTTTTTAACGTTTGTTTATTTTTGAGACAGAGAGAGACAGAGCATGAGTGGGGGAGGGTCAGAGAGAGAGGGAGACACAGAATCCAAAACAGGCTCCAGGGTCTGCACTGTCAGCACAGAGCCTGACACGGGGCTCGGAACCCACAGACCGTGAGATCATGACCTGAGCCAAAGTTGGACGATTAACCAACTGAGCCACCCACACGCCCCTATACTTGGTAACTTTAAACAGCAGAAGTGAATTCTCTCACAGTTCTGAAGTCCAGAAGTCTAAAATCAAGGTGTTTGTAGGGCCATTCTCCCGTGGAAGGCTCCGTGGGAGAACCCATTCCTTGCTTCTTTCAGCTTCTGGTGGCTTTTGGCTTATGGCCACATCACTGCATCATACTGCTTCATCATCTGTCTCAAAACTCCCTCTGCCTCTGTTATAAGAATACACGTGGGGTACCTGAGTGGCCTAGTTGGTTAAGCGACCGACTCTGGATTTTGGTTCAGGTCATGATCTCACACTTCATGAGATCAAGCCCTGGGTCAGGCTCTGTGCTGACAATATGGAGCCTTCTTTGGATTCCCTCTCTCTCTCTCTCTCTCTGTCTCTCTCTCTCTCTCTCTGCCCCTCCCCCACTTGCACGCATGCACCTGTGCACTCCCTCTCTCTCAAAATAAACTAACTTAAAAAAAAAATACACGTGATTGCATTTTGGGCCCACCTAGATCATCTATGATAAACTCTTCCTCTCAAGATCTTTAACTTAATCACATCTTTTGCCACATAAGGTAATACTGACAAGTCCTGGCATTAGAATGTGAACATTCTACTGCAGAGAATGACCATTTGAATGCCCAAAGTAGAATCATTAATGAACATCGACGAAACTCTAGGTCAAATCTCCATACACATAAACTTAAAAAAAAAACCTGAGGAATTCCTTCCTGGAACCTTTCAAAAGCTCTCCAGTCTGCCACTTAAACCAACACCCACCCAATGGTAACCCCAGCATACAAGTACTGGAAGTAGGAAAATATCTTACAACATTCAACAGACCTGTTTTTTTGTTTTTGTTTTTTGTTTTTTCTGGATAATCTCATTTTTCAAATATCTTTTCTTTCTGGCTTGACACTTTATAACATAAAGATGAATCATGGACCTTTTTTGCTCAAAAAAGGAGTTCGTTTTTTGATAATAATTATCATTATTACTAAGATATTTATCCATTGGTTTGTTGTACACATTTAACTTTTTAAAATTAATTTTGATGTTAGAAGAAGCACTTAACCTCTAGGTTTCAGTTTCCTCAGCTATTAAAACAGAATTCTATCCTTTGATATGTTACAGAAAAAATATGATAGAGTTGGAGAAAAAAGCATAATGGCTGACAATTATCCAAAATTAATGCATGTATTGTATTTAAGAATATACATAAGCCATAATATTTTGACATAGTTGGATACTAAAACAAAGAAAACATCTCAGAAGTACCCAAAGAAAGAAGACAGGTCAATTTCAAGCAAACAAAATCTGTTAGAACACTGCTCATTAGGAAGAGTAGAGGAGGAAAACAATGTGTCTCCCCACTGCTGAGTTAACATATTCAAACTAAAATTCTATGCTTAGCTAAACCACAATTCAGAAGTGAAGCACAAGAAAGAATATTTAAGAAATGATTGCAAGAGAATTCAGGAAGGTTAGAAATTTATGTTAATAAAGGAAGAGGTAGGATGCAAGATGCAATGGTAAGCAAAGAAATTAGCAAGCATGAATAAATCCAATCAAGCATAAATTGTTCAAAAAACTGACAATAATTACTAATATAGTGATAAAAAATTAGGAACAAATAAAATATGAACAAGTGATGGCTAATGTACCTCCATGTGCTGGAAATTGTTTAAAGTACTTTATAGTTGTTAATTAAATTCTCATAACAAATCTATGGGATAGTTACTAATAATATCCTCACTTACAGATGATAATAATATCCTCACTTACAGGCCAAAATAGACTAAGCAACTTGTTTAAGAATCACAGCTGACAAATAGTAGACCCAGGATTTGAATCTAGGGCGTCTACACTTTTCATCAGTATCTTGTACTCTGATTATGAGTTGGTAGTGAGAATATTAGAAAAATGTAAACAATAAAAATATGTAACATAGAGAAGAGTGATTGGAGTTGAAATGATACAATTTTCTTCTACCATTTTGGGAGAGACTAGAGACTCTGATTAAAGTTAGACTGTACTAAGGTAAATAGGCAAAATAAAGTAGGTCTTTTATGTGTTGCTGGCAGAAAGTGGTGTGGTACTATTTAGTAAATTTGAAGATATGCATACCCTGTGACCCAACACTGCTGTTCCTAAGTATGCATGAGAAACTTTTGCATATATGCTCCAGGAGTTATATATGCCTATATACATGGAATTAGTGCATGTAATAGAACAAAACTATAAACATTAAAAATATCTATTGAATGAAGAATAGGACCGAAATTTTAGTATATTCAAATAATGCAATGTAATACTGCAATGACAACAAATTAACTATGGCTACCCACAATAAAAAGAATAAAATTCAGTATATTAATAATAAGTAAATAAGAAATACTGTGATCCTATTACCATTTTGTTGAATTTTAAAACAATTAAAATTGAGAGGAGGAAGATGGCGGCATAGGAGGACGCTGGGCTCACCGCGCGTCCTGCTGATCACTTAGATTCCATCTACACCTGCCTAAATAACCCAGAAAACCACCAGAGGATTAGCAGAACGGAGTCGCCGGAGCCAAGCGCAGACGAGAGGCCCACGGAAGAGGGTAGGAAGGGCGGCGAGGCGGTGCGCGCTCCACGGACTGGCGGGAGGGAGCCGGGGCAGAGGGGCGGCTCGCCGGCCAAGCAGAGCCCCCGAGTCTGGCTTGCAAAAAGCGGAGGGGCCTGACGGACTGTGTTCCGACAGCAAGCGCGACTTAGCGTCTGGGAAGTCATAAGTTAACAGCTCTGCTCAGAAAGCCGGAAGGCTGGAGGACAAAGGGAAGGAGAGCTGCTGAGCCCCCGGACGACAGAGCTCAGTTTGGTGGGGAACAAAGGCGCTCGCCAGCGCCATCTTCCCCGCCCATCCCCCAGCCAAAATCCCAAAGAGAACCAGTTCCTGCCAGGGAACTTGCTCGCTCCGCGCAAACACCCAACTCTGCACTTCTGCGGAGCCAAACCTCCGGCAGCGGATCTGACTCCCTCTTGCTGCCACAGGGCCCCTCCTGAAGTGGATCACCTAAGGAGAAGCAAGCTAAGCCTGCCCCTCCTGCCCCTGTGCACCTTGCCTACCCACCCCAGCTAAGACGCCAGATCCCCAGCATCACAAGCCTGGCAGTGTGCAAGTAGCCCAGACAGACCACCCCACCCCACAGTGAATCCCGCCCCTAGGAGAGGGGAAGAGAAGGCACGCACCAGTCTGACTGTGGCCCCAGCGGTGGGCTGGGAGCAGACATCAGGTCTGACTGCGGCTCCGCCCACCAACTCCAGTTATACACCACAGCACAGGGGAAGTGCCCTGCAGGTCCTCACCACGCCAGGGACTATCCAAAATGACCAAGCGGAAGAATTCCCCTCAGAAGAATCTCCAGGAAATAACAACAGCTAATGAGCTGATCAAAAAGGATTTAAATAATATAACAGAAAGTGAATTTAGAATAATAGTCATAAAATTAATCGCTGGGCTTGAAAACAGTATAGCTGACAGCAGAGAATCTCTTGCTACAGAGATCAAGGGACTAAGGAACAGTCACGAGGAGCTGAAAAACGCTTTAAACGAAATGCATAACAAAATGGAAACCACCACGGCTCGGATTGAAGAGGCAGAGGAGAGAATAGGTGAACTAGAAGATAAAGTTAAGGAAAAAGAGGAAGCTGAGAAAAAGAGGGATAAAAAAATCCAGGAATATGAGGGGAAAATTAGAGAACTAAGTGATACACTAAAAAGAAATAATATACGCATCATTGGTATCCCAGAGGAGGAAGACAGAGGGAAAGGTGCTGAAGGGGTACTTGAAGAAATAATAGCTGAGAACTTCCCTGAACTGGGGAAGGAAAAAGGCATTGAAATCCAAGAGGCACAGAGAACTCCCTTCAGACGTAACTTGAATCGATCTTCTGCACGACATATCATAGTGAAACTGGCAAAATACAAGGATAAAGAGAAAATTCTGAAAGCAGCAAGGGGTAAACGTGCCCTCACATATAAAGGGAGACCTATAAGACTCGTGACTGATCTCTCTTTTGAAACTTGGCAGGCCAGAAAGAATTGGCACGAGATTTTCAGTGTGCTAGACAGAAAAAATATGCAGCCGAGAATCCTTTATCCAGCAAGTCTGTCATTTAGAATAGAAGGAGAGATAAAGGTCTTCCCAAACAAACAAAAACTGAAGGAATTTGTCACCACTAAACCAGCCCTACAAGAGATCCTAAGGGGGACCCTGTGAGACAAAGTACCAGAGACATCACTACAAGCATAAAACATACAGACATCACAATGACTCTAAACCCATATCTTTCTATAATAACACTGAATGTAAATGGACTAAATGCGCCAACCAAAAGACATAGGGTATCAGAATGGATAAAAAAACAAGACCCATCTATTTGCTGTCTACAAGAGACTCATTTTAGACCTGAGGACACCTTTAGATTGAGAGTGAGGGGATGGAGAACTATTTATCATGCTACTGGAAGCCAAAAGAAAGCTGGAGTAGCCATCCTTATATCAGACAAACTAGACTTTAAATTAAAGGCTGTAACAAGAGATGAAGAAGGACATTATATAATAGTGACAGGGTCTATCCATCAGGAAGAGCTAACAATTATAAATGTCTATGCGCCGAATACCGGAGCGCCCAAATATATAAAACAATTACTCATAAACACAAGCAACCTTATTGATAAGAATGTGGTAATTGCAGGGGACTTTAACACCCCACTTACAGAAATGGATAGATCATCTAGACACACGATCAATAAAGAAACAAGGGCCCTGAATGAGACATTGGATCAGATGGACTTGACAGATATATTTAGAACTCTGCATCCCAAAGCAACGGAATATACTTTCTTCTCGAGTGCACATGGAACATTCTCCAAGATAGATCATATACTGGGTCACAAAACAGCCCTTCATAAGTTTACAAGAATTGAAATCATACCATGCATACTTTCAGACCACAACGCTATGAAGCTTGAAATCAACCACAGAAAAAAGTCTGGAAAACCTCCAAAAGCATGGAGGTTAAAGAACACCCTACTAACGAATGAGTGGGTCAACCAGGCAATTAGAGAAGAAATTAAAAAATATATGGAAACAAACGAAAATGAAAATACAACAATCCAAACGCTTTGGGACGCAGCGAAGGCAGTCCTGAGAGGAAAATACATTGCAATCCAGGCCTATCTCAAGAAACAAGAAAAATCCCAAATACAAAATCTAACAGCACACCTAAAGCAACTAGAAGCAGAACAGCAAAGGCAGCCTAAACCCAGCAGAAGAAGAGAAATAATAAAGATCAGAGCAGAAATAAACAATATAGAATCTAAAAAAACTGTAGAGCAGATCAACGAAACCAAGAGTTGGTTTTTTGAAAAAATAAACAAAATTGACAAACCTCTAGCCAGGCTTCTCAAAAAGAAAAGGGAGATGACCCAAATAGATAAAATCATGAATGAAAATGGAATTATTACAACCAATCCCTCAGAGATACAAACAATTATCAGGGAATACTATGAAAAATTATATGCCAACAAATTGGACAACCTAGAAGAAATGGACAAATTCCTGAACACCCACACTCTTCCAAAACTCAATCAGGAGGAAATAGAAAGCTTGAACAGACCCATCACCAGCGAAGAAATTGAATCGGTTATCAAAAATCTCCCAACAAATAAGAGTCCAGGACCAGATGGCTTCCCAGGGGAGTTCTACCAGACGTTTAAAGCAGAGATAATACCTATCCTTCTCAAGCTATTCCAAGAAATAGAAAGGGAAGGAAAACTTCCAGACTCATTCTATGAAGCCAGTATTACTTTGATTCCTAAACCAGACAGAGACCCAGTAAAAAAAGAGAACTACCGGCCAATATCCCTGATGAATATGGATGCAAAAATTCTCAATAAGATACTAGCAAATCGAATTCAACGGCATATAAAAAGAATTATTCACCATGATCAAGTGGGATTCATTCCTGGGATGCAGGGCTGGTTCAACATTCGCAAATCAATCAACGTGATACATCATATTAACAAAAAAAAAGAGAAAAACCATATGATCCTGTCAATCGATGCAGAAAAGGCCTTTGACAAAATCCAGCACCCTTTCTTAATAAAAACTCTTGAGAAAGTCGGGATAGAAGGAACATACTTAAAGATCATAAAAGCCATTTATGAAAAGCCCACAGCTAACATCATCCTCAACGGGGAAAAACTGAGAGCTTTTTCCCTGAGATCAGGAACACGACAGGGATGCCCACTCTCACCACTGTTGTTTAACATAGTGCTGGAAGTTCTAGCATCAGCAATCAGACAACAAAAGGAAATCAAAGGCGTCAAAATTGGCAAAGATGAAGTCAAGCTTTCGCTCTTTGCAGATGACATGATATTATACATGGAAAATCCGATAGACTCCACCAAAAGTCTGCTAGAACTGATACATGAATTCAGCAAAGTTGCAGGATACAAAATCAATGTACAGAAATCAGTTGCATTCTTATACACTAACAATGAAGCAACAGAAAGACAAATAAAGAAACTGATCCCATTCACAATTGCACCAAGAAGCATAAAATACCTAGGAATCAATCTAACCAAAGATGTAAAGGATCTGTATGCTGAAAACTATAGAAAGCTTATGAAGGTAATTGAAGAAGATTTAAAGAAATGGAAAGACATTCCCTGCTCATGGATTGGAAGAATAAATATTGTCAAAATGTCAATACTACCCAAAGCTATCTACACATTCAATGCAATCCCAATCAAAATTGCACCAGCATTCTTCTCGAAACTAGAACAAGCAATCCTAAAATTCATATGGAACCACAAAAGGCCCCGAATAGCCAAAGTAATTTTGAAGAAGAAGACCAAAGCAGGAGGCATCACAATCCCAGACTTTAGCCTCTACTACAAAGCTGTCATCATCAAGACAGCATGGTATTGGCACCAAAACAGACACATAGACCAATGGAATAGAATAGAAACCCCGGAACTAGACCCACAAACGTACGGCCAACTCATCTTTGACAAAGCAGGAAAGAACATCCAATGGAAAAAAGACAGTCTCTTCAACAAATGGTGCTGGGAGAACTGGACAGCAACATGCAGAAGGTTGAAACTAGACCACTTTCTCACACCATTCACAAAAATAAACTCAAAATGGATAAAGGACCTGAATGTGAGACAGGAAACCATCAAAACCTTAGAGGAGAAAGCAGGAAAAGACCTCTCTGACCTCAGCCGTAGCAATCTCTTCCTCGACACATCCCCAAAGGCAAGGGAATTAAAAGCAAAAGTGAATTCCTGGGACCTTATGAAGATAAAAAGCTTCTGCACAGCAAAGGAAACAACCAACAAAACTAAAAGGCAACCAACGGAATGGGAAAAGATATTTGCAAATGACATATCGGACAAAGGGCTAGTATCCAAAATCTATAAAGAGCTCACCAAACTCCACACCCGAAAAGCAAATAACCCAGTGAAGAAATGGGCAGAAAACATGAATAGACACTTCTCTAAAGAAGACATCCGGATGGCCAACAGGCACATGAAAAGATGTTCAGCGTCGCTCCTTATCAGGGAAATACAAATCAAAACCACACTCAGATATCACCTCACGCCAGTCAGAGTGGCCAAAATGAACAAATCAGGAGACTATAGATGCTGGAGAGGATGTGGAGAAACGGGAACCCTCTTGCACTGTTGGTGGGAATGCAAATTGGTGCAGCCGCTCTGGAAAGCAGTGTGGAGGTTCCTCAGAAAATTAAAAATAGACCTACCCTATGACCCAGCAATAGCACTGCTAGGAATTTATCCAAGGGACACAGGAGTACTGATGCATAGGGGCACTTGTACCCCAATGTTCATAGCAGCACTCTCAACAATAGCCAAATTATGGAAAGAGCCTAAATGTCCATCAACTGATGAATGGATAAAGAAATTGTGGTTTATATACACAATGGAGTACTACGTGGCAATGAGAAAAAATGAAATATGGCCTTTTGTAGCAACGTGGATGGAACTGGAGAGTGTGATGCTAAGTGAAATAAGCCATACAGAGAAAGACAGATACCATATGGTTTCACTCTTATGTGGATCCTGAGAAACTTAAGAAAAACCCATGGGGGAGGGGAACAAAAAAAAAAAAAAAAAAAGAGGTTAGAGTGGGAGAGAGCCAAAGCATAAGAGACTGTTGAGAACTGAGAACAAACTAAGGGTCGATGGGGGGTGGGAGGGAGGAGAGGGTGGGTGATGGGTACTGAGGAGGGCACCTTTTGGGATGAGCACTGGGTGTTGTATGGAAACCAATTTGACAATAAATTTCATATATAAATAAAAAAATAAATAAATAAAAAAAAAAAAAAAAAAAGAACAATTAAAATTAAGTTATTTCTTATTAGGTATACACACTTAGGACAAAACTATCAAAAAAATTAAGAGAAAGAGAACACTGAGACAAGGAAATACAGTAAAAAGAAGAGCACATAAGTAAATGAAAGCTATTGTCACTGCTCTAGCTCTTCAGTTGTTTGATAGATTCATCCATCTGAATGAATAAATCAGTTGGGTTTATGCAAGTGCCAATGACAAGAGAATGGCAAGGACCAACGATTATGATTTCTTGAAGCCATGAAACTATACTTCTTCTTTGTTGGAAGTGTAAAAAGAGAAGACATGAGTAGTTGATCATTTCTGTGAGGAAGGACCATCCGAATAAGAGAAAAATCAATCAAAAATGTTGGGGCTGGGTATTAAATATTACATTTTCTTTTTATTCACGCAAGTCACTCTAGTTAGCACTGGTGGAAAAAAAACTGTTTCCTCAAATCTGCTACCATATCACTCTGTGATCATGGAAATAAGATAATTGTACTTTACAGCTGTGCAGGTCTTTCACGCATGTATATTAATTCATAATCCTCATAATGTAACTGTGAAATTACAGTATTTTAATAGATCTTACCACTATTACTAAGCACTTAATAAGTACTCAATAAAGCTTAGTCATTGTTGTTATTATCATTAATATTGATGTCATTTGATGTATTTAAGTATAAGAAAATTACTCTCCAAAATACATTGGTTCCTAAATATTATTCAGCGTAAGAATTTCCTGAGGATCTTGGTAAAATGCAGAATTACTCACCTGTGATTATTCTGATTCCTCTGTTCTGAAATAAGGTAGAGAAATCTGCAACTGTAAAACCTACCCAGCTCTCATACAGATAGTCTTCCATCAATACGTTAAAAAAAATAATCATTAATCATCAAGGAAATGCAAATCAAAATCATAATCAGATATCACCTGACACCAGTCAGAATGGCTATCATCAATAGACAAGACTGTAAGTATTGGTGAGGATATGGAAAAAAAGCAACCCTTGTGCACTGTTCGTGGGAATGTAAATTGGTGCGGCCATTGTGGCAAGCAGTATGCACATACCTCAAAAAATTAATAATAGATACCAAAGATTCAGTAATTGACTACTGGGTTTTTACCCAAAGAAAACAAAAACACTTTTTGAAAAAAATATATATGCACCCCTATGTTTATAGCAGCATTATTTACAATAAGATAGGGAAGTTACCTAAATGTCCATCAATAGATAAACAGATAAAAGAAGATGTGGTGTGTGTGTGTGTGTGTGCGCACGCATGTTTGTAATAGAATTATTACTCATCCACAAAAAAGAATGCAATCTTGCCCTCCTGCCATTTGCAACAACATGGATGGACCTAGAGAATATTATGCTAAGTGAAATAAAACAAAGACATACCATATGATTTCACTTATATGTAGAATCTAAAAAAAACAAAACAACAACAAAACAGAACAGACTCACAAATACAGAGAACACACTGGTAGTTGCCTGAGGGGAATGGGGTGGAGGAAGGATGGGAAAAATAGGTGAAGAGGCTGAAGAGGTACAAACTTCCACTTATAAAGAAGTCACGAGAATGGAAAGTACAGCATAGGGAATATGGTCATTAATACATAATAACTTTGTATGGTGACATAAAAACTTCACTTACTGTGGTGACCTTTTTTAAAAAAAGATTTAACGTTTATTTGAGGGAGAAAGAGAGACAGAGACAGAGACAGAGACAGAGTCTGAGTGGGGGTGGAGCAGAGAGAGAGGAAGACACATGATCCAAAACAGGGTCCAGGCTCTGAGTAGTCAGCACAGAGCCTAAGGCAGGGCTTGAACTCATAAACCGCGAGATCATGACCTGAACTGAAGTCAGATGCTTGATGGACTGAGCCATCCAGGCTTTTTGTAATGCATATTATAGTTGAATCACTATGCCGTACACTTGAAATTAATATGTCAACTATGAATATCAACTATATGAACGTCAACTATTCTTCATTAAAAATAAAAATTTTTGAAAAGAGAAAAAAAAAAGAGAAAGAAAACGCAATGCTTAACTAAGCCCACCACCCTGTTAGTGTGGAATTTGGGAATGCCTCTGGACAGGTGCCACTCCCCTAGTGCTTAGCAGGATTGAAGATAATTTTCTAATTTACTCAAAGTATGTACAAAATAAATCAAAACTAATTTTTGTTTTGAACTCAAAAAAGAGCTGTCTGTTAATTGTGCTACTTTGTTCTCCTCTCTTCTGAAATTATATATATGAGTATTTTAAGGTGGTTTTGGGGAACATTCATATCTTATTACCTCTAAGTTAATATAATTTTTGACACTGCCAAAATCCAGGAAAGGATAAAATAAGCCTCCAGTTGCACCATCAAATTAATTCTGCCAGATTTTTTCCTAATGTGTAAGAACCATACCCCCCACTGATTCTTACATCCTTAAAGTCATGAAATAGTCTAACAGGGCTCCGAGAAAGCTCCCCATGGAGCCTGTGCCCACATGCTGTCTTCTCCTTCTCCTTACATCTCCCACTTGTTCACTGGTGACCCATCTGAGGAAGTCATGCACACACTGTAGTGGACATGGCAGATCTGGGGGGACACCACAAACACAAGTTGTATTATTTTGCCCCTTCCTCCTTTTCCCTTGAAAGCTGTTTTTGATGGGAGAAGAAAAATATGCAAGAATAAACTGATTTAGGATTTGGCTGTAAGTGTTTGCTCTAAGTTCACTGGTTTTGTTTTGTCTTCTTTTGTTTTTCTTTTTTTCATCATGATAAGTGTGCTATTTAATCCCCATCACCTAATTCACCCATCCCTCCACCCACCCCTCCTCTGGTAATGATCAGTTTGTTCTCTCTAAGGTTTCGTTTCTTATAAACAGAATGTAGAACATACAGTCAGTTATTGAAGCCACATAGGGGAGAAGGCCATAGGCAGAAATACACATCAAGGGGCTGGAAGGTGAGGAAGTTGAAAGAATCCTAAATCCATCTCAGATGGCCACTTACTTCTTAGTGAGCCATAGACCTGGAGAAAGGCAAACAGGATAGATACACTTGGTACTTGGAAACAGTCTAAGAATGCCAAGGTGATGCCAGACTAGGGCTCCTTTCTCTCAGACTGAGAGAAAAGGGTGGCCGTAAATTCTGTTTGCCATTGGACAGTCCATGATCATTTCTACTGTTCATGTGTAATTATTCACATGGAGACATCAGTGGACCATTCTTTTTCACACTATGACAAGTATTAAAACATCACAATAGAAACCTCACCCTTCTATAAAAGAGTACACAGTCTTGCATTTTTCACAGTTCTGTTTCTTGATGGTTCAGTGAAAAGGCTTTGATGTTCAGTGTTATAAGATGTTATGTTTGGACCATAGGCAAGGTCCTTCTGTCCTTCCTTCCTTCCTCCCTCCCTTCCTCCCTCCCTTCTTTCCTTCTTCCTTCCTTCCTTCCTTTCCTTCCTTCAGTACTTTTGTCTTTTCATATGCGAAAAGAGAAGCACAGCTAGGGCAATGACAGTCAAATTGGACAGCCTCAAAGTCTGAATATTCTGTGGGTTTTGCCTGTAAAAATCTTAGGTTTGTCAATTAATTTATTAGTACCTCAACCCAGGAACCTGGGAGCAACAGCAAAAAAGGTTAATACCTTCTCTCAGCCTTAAGTGGCCTCTAATCAGCACACCCTCCTACAGTCACACCTGGAAGCTGCTGTATGCAGAACACAGCAGTGGCCATCAACTATAATACATGACCCACTGAATTTACAAACTAAAATGCAAAATATTCACACATTCCTCCACACATTTCTTCACCCACCAACATCTCATCTTCTGCATGTTGTGAGACTAGTCATATTCTGCCAATTAGGCTAAGGAAGTTTAACCCAAACAGCTGTTTAACGTCTTATCTGTAATGCTCACTCATTCCCTGCAGGGAAGAACAACAAACCAACTGCAGTGTGTATAAATAAGGAGGCAGGCTGCAGGAATGTGTAGAAACACACACACACGCACATACACACACTATACATTGTTAACACTGTGAGACATCTGAAATATACTGATGTACCATTTTCTATTTAATTTGAAGAACATTAAATGAATAATTTAATTTGTGTTACATGGGGTTATTTATGTGAAAGCCCAAATCACAAAATTCATTTTATTTAATGCTGACATTGGCGCGCGCGCACACACACACACACACACACACACACACACACACAAGGTCAGCTATGGTCCCTTCTCACATCTGCTGAGTGACTACAAGTGTCAGAGTAGGGAGGCCTTGCTCACCCACCTCCACAGCCTCTCCCCAAAACAACTTTGTAAGGCAGATTCCCTTTCTTTAAATTAGCACTTTGCTTTTGATTTTAAAACCATCTTCTTGTCACTTGTAACCCTCTCCAGAAATGAGAGTATCGGTTTAATTTTACAAGAAACAACTTACTTATGACTAGGAAAGCAAACCAATCAAGAAAAAGCAGTATGGACCAAAAAACAGAGAAGAAAAATGCAGAGGAAGGTTTCTCTCTGCTTTAGATGTTTCCCATTATATTTTAACCATTATCCTTATTTTTTTTAATTTGTTATATAAAAATCACCAGATTAAAAGTAGTACATTTTCTTATCTCAAAAGAAAGAGAAAGAAAGAAACAAAGAGAAAAGAAAAAAAACACGATTTATGTAAGCTCCTAAGTGTTCAAACATTTGAATGAATTCAACTTTCTAATACATACAATCCTAAATTTTTACTTCCTCCTTTATCCCTTCTTCTTCCATTGCTGGTTTAGGAATTCTTGTTTCTTCCTCCTAAAACCTACAACAGGAATTAACCTTCACACTGATGCACAAACATATAGCCCAGAAATATTTTGCCAGTGATAGCAATGGTACAATCTATGTCTCTAGTTCCTATAATGCACTCCTCAAACCCCAAGCTCCTTAGCATGTAACACCTTTGTGAGGAAGGAACCATAATGAGGAGGTCCAATGTCAAGTTTTCTCAGAGTATGGGTATTTCACAAAAGGAAAGCTAAAAATTTTTAAAGAGGGAAGGGAGGAGGAATCGGGCTTGGAGGAGGGTAACTATATGTGTGTGTTACAACTCTTTTTTGCAATATGAACTATTTTTGGTATTCAATCAAAGCAAACATATTAAAAATTAAACACTCCAAATTATACCTTGGCAGTGATTTAGTACAAAAGACTTGAAAAATATAATTGGATCCAATTTTACCACTTGCTGGTTATGTGAACATGGAAAAATACTTAACCTCTGTGAGTCTTAGTGTATAATCAGTAAAAGGAATAATAATACAATCTATGTCACTGAGATGTTATTTAACCACTGAAAGTTGAATGGGCTGATGTGTATGAAAAGGCTCTGTAAATTGTGATATTCTAAAAATACTTGTTTGTGGCTATTGCTATGCTTTGTTGAGAAAATAAATGCATGTTTTAAAAGGGAATCAGATCAATTAATTTATCAGTAAACATTTCTTTAACTCACTTATTGAGTTTATTCTTGGATTGCTTGATAAAATGTAAATGAATGATCCAAATTATCGATGTCACTATTCCCCTCACTTTTTTTTTCTTTCAGAACATTAACAAGGACAAACATGCTGATTCAAGTACTATCATTCCCAACCTGGATATTAGTTTAATGATGATTGTGAATGTAGGTGTCACTTGGAATTGGGCACAATGCCTTCCTAGATTTTGTGAGTAAGCTATATAATTTTTAAAATGGAATATTTCTTTAGAAGTAATATACATGTGTTGCTTAGGAGAGTAACAGGTATGTATGTTCTTGAAACATACACAATAGAGTTCTAACACTATTAATAAGCTGCCTTCACTGAAACAACAAATTCCTCCTCACCAAAGCATTATTAGCACCTCACTAGTTTTCTGCGGATTCCTCCAGATGACCTGCTTTCAGTCTCTCAATTTCACTTTGTTTTTCTTTCACTCACAGTGCAAGGAGCTAAGTATGTCCTTTAGGAATCTAGCCATTTTGATGGACAGGGCTGGCTTCCTGCTAGTGTCACCAGAAAGACAGAAAGATTTCACCAGAAAGATAGCCTCAGGAAATAAAATTTCCATCTCTAGTACACTCAGGTTAATGCAAATGGAAGCCAAGAAGCCTCTGCCCTTTTACACCCAGCAGGAGCATCCCAGCAGTCCTTCACAAACACACCTTTGCTGCCCAAAGCAATAGTTTTGCTTACCTACTCCACTAAGAAATAGAACATCCCATGCTTTTCTTTTTTGTGGTACTTAGCTATTTACAGTGGGCATTTCCTTTTCTCAAAAATATTAACTTCCTTTCAATAAGTCAAATACATAAAAGTGTGAGGAATACATTTAAAAAATAGAATTCCTTTTTAAAACACAGAGTCTTCAAGCTGCTGTGTCTAAGCAGAAAAAAAAATACGGAAAATCATTGCTACAAAATGGAGTGATAGATACATGCACAAGTTAGAATGATAGCTCTGTGTTGTTGCTGCTGTTTTATTTTATTTTTGACATAGTGAAGGTAGTCAGAAATACTTGATGTGTGAATAGAGATTCTCTGTGTAGAGAAAGGAATTTCAAGAAAATGTTTCTCATGCTTCCAATCAATTCTCCAAATTGAAGAACATGAGAGTTTGGGTTAAAAGCATCCACTTAGAACTCCCACATCGTAGATGAAAAGAGTTCACATCAAAACACATCATCACAATGTCTCAGGAAATCAGAAACAATGAGAAGACACTGATGTATCCAGGGAGAAAGAAACAGGTCACATACAAAGGAATGGAAATAAAAATGACATCCAACTTTTAAAATGTTTTAGCAATCTAGAACACTATTTGAGGGAAAATGATTTCCAACTTAGGATTCTATACCTAGTCATAATATCAATCAAATGTGATGAAAGAATTAAGATATTTCAAATATATTAGATGTGAAAAAGCTTAGCCATCTGCACCATTTCCTCGAAAACAACTGCAAAACCACTTCACTGCCTAAAGAACACTAAGTCAATAGAGATGAAAGTGTATGATCAGGAAGCAAGCAGGATTCAAGACAGAAGAGAGGGAAAGGAATCCCAATGATGATGGATAAGGTACACAGCGGGGAAACAGTGTAGGCCCAGAGAACAATCAGTACATGTTGGAATCGGGAGTGAGAAAGTTCCAAAGGTGATGTTTCTAAGGAAAAAGAAATGCAATGGAAAGATATACTGATATGGTTGAACATACTGAAAAGAAACTGAGATTTCTAACAAAGTGTTTGTGGATGAACTTGTGATGAGTATTCAAAATATGAAGCATGTGTCAGGAAACAACAGATGTTGGAGAGAATACAAGGATGCAGAGAAATGTACCAAAGGTACAAACATTTTGTTACAAAATGAATAAGTACTGGGGATGGAATGTATAGCATTGTGACTAGAGTTAACAATACCATACTGTATATTTAAAAGTTGCTATGAGACTAGACCTTAAAAGTTCTCAGTAAAAGAAAAACACATTGTAACTGTGTAAGGTGATAGATGTTAACTTATTATGGCAAACATTTCACAATCCATATATATATATATATATATATATATATATATATATATATAGAATCATCATGTTGTACACCTTTAACTAATACTGTGTTATGTGTTAATTATATCTCAGTACAACTGGGAAAAATAAAGAACAAACCAATAAAAATTTTGTCAGAAGATGTAAACAGAAAACTCACAAAATAAGAATGCAAGTAATTGAGAAAATGTAAAAATATAAAAAAATGATACTCATCATTAATCAATACCATTTGATTAATACCAAACACAATACCATTTTTATCATACAATTAACATAAGAAACAACAAAAAAAAAAGGACAACCTGGAATTCACGAAGGTAAAGTCAACGGGCATTCTCAGACAGTTGCAAGAAGTATAAGTTGCTACAATCTTTATGGAAGATGAACAAAAATATTTAAGTCAAGAGAGTACTTGCAGTGCAGAGTGGATCCCTCTGTGTACCCTGTTTCTGCCCTTCCATATGCATTTTGAACCTGGCTTTGGCACAGCAATGCAGGAAACCTACCTCTGCTTCCTAGGATCCTTCACTGCAGCTCCTTTTGGCTAGCTGACCCATCTTCTATTGTTCTAATTCCAGATTTTTCAGGATAGGAGTTATCAGTAGTATTTGCAAGATATACATTCCTGAGATGAACCCCATATGTGCAAAGGAAGGAGGATACCTGATACAAACCTGACACCCACTCCTTTAGCCTGGCCTGTGGGTTGGGAGAATTTACCATCAAGGACACCTGATTGCCTCAAACACCCCGTGGAGATTGTATACTGCATAATGTGTAGTGGTTATAAGAACAGACTCAGAAGACACAGGTTTCTACCACTTACTAGTTGGGTGATCTAGGGTAGTACTTAACTTCTCTGGCCTGTTTCTTCATCTGTAAAGTGAGGATAATACTAGTTGATTACATGACAATGTTGTTGAGAAACTGTCATATTAGATAGGTGCTTCCTGTCATTTTTACTATAAATAATCTGAAAGGAAAAGTATAGTGGTCTGAAATATGGCCTAGGAAATGAAGAAGAGAGAGCTTGAAGAAAAGAAAGTTTAGATAGGGCTTTGGCCCTCCTTGTTTTCAAGTGTAGTTTTAAAGCATTCAGACAAAAAAAGGAGTCATTTAAGTTGTTCTCTAATATTTATATGTATACTTAAACAATTTGCAAAGGAGCAAGCATTTCTGAGAACTCAAACACATAGCAATTCCTTCAAGAATTGAAATTTTGCATGTCTATATTCTCAGTAACCTAATATGATCTCTCTTGAAATATTTTAGAATATTCAAAACATTCAGCAGAACTTTCATCATGTTGTTTTGTGATATTCAGGCTACGTGTTAATGTTGTTTCTTAAATTCATAATAAGCCCTAAATCTTGGTCAGCCTTCAGAAAGTGGTTAGCCACACTGACACTTTTAACAGTTTCCCCTACTTCAGAGACCAGAAGGCAGAGTTTGATCCTAAATGAGGAACAATATAATACAAACTTTAGGGACTCCATGGATTCTCCCACTCCTAATTCCTTCCAATATTCCATTCATTTTCAGAGTTAGAACTGTCTCCAATTCAGTTACTGGCACTCTTGATTGGTTTCTTTGCACTCCACTGTCTCCTAACTTTCTAGTCAAACAGTAAGACTTTTATCAAGCTATGCTCAAAGTTTATTCCCCAAAGCCTGTCAAATGACTCTTTCTCAAGGCCTCAGGCATCAAGGTGTTTCCCTTTTGTGGGAGTATCAACTTAAAGGATAAAAGGCATCTATGAGAATTATCATAGAGTAATCATTTTTAAACTATTGTGGGCAGTTTAAAATTGTGTTAAGATTGTGGAACCCTTTTAACATTTGACTTCAAGACTAAAAGTACCAACTCTAATTGAAAGAAATCTGGAATAGCATTAATTAAAAACAACTGATCACGCAATAGTTTTTACAGTTCACTGGAAGGATGGTATATTAGTTCAAACAATTGATTGCTTGCTTCAAGTTGTAGAAACCTATTCCAGCCAATATGAGAAAGCCAGGCCATGAGGATGTTACATACAAGGGTAGACAACCTAGCAGGACTCTAGAATGAACAGGATTCCTTTAATCTCCCCTTCTTTCTGTCAGTTTATTTTATTCTTTTTCTCATACTTGCTAACTTTCATTTTCCCAGCCACCCCACCCTCCTCATTAGTTGTCACTTTTGTAGATATACCGGTATACGTGGCCACCAATACCAAATACCAAGAGAAAGGGTTACTAATACGCCCACCCCCCAGCTTGTGTCAAAAAGAAAAGAACACCTGGATAAGCAACCATGACCCAAAAGAAGGTTTATATGGTCTAAGTATTGTTGCTTGGGGCAACACCTTCAGCTAAGTGAATGGGGCAGCAGTGAAAGGGGAACTCAGGAAAGAGGAGCTGAAAAGGGCAACCAACAGGAATGCCACACTACTTTCTTTACAAGAGCTAGTAAGCACTGGGGAAAACGTTTCCCATCTGCAGTGTACAGCTATTGGATTGACTGTCCTCCCCTACTGATAAACAGAGGGGGAAAAAATCAGTCAACTGCTACACAAAAGAAAACCTTTTTGTTTTTAGGAAGAAAAAAAATCCCCAAATATAAAATACTTTCTATACTGACTTTTAAATTGTTACTACAGAAAATAAACCTTTATCAAATAAATAAAAAGAAAAAAAGAAAGATACATTAATGCCAGGCTAAAATGGCAGACTGAAAACATGTATTGGAAAATATGTTCTCAAAATTTCATTTAACTGATGGTAAAGACATACTAGAAGATGATTCCAAAAGCACTATAAGGCTTGGAGTGGAGAGGCTATCCATGGGCCAAATATTTTCATGGCTTTTTTCATAATAAAAAACAGAAGATTATATAGGCAGATAAACTATGCAAGGCGGATGAAGCACTACATTAGAAAGTGAAGAGGAACAGGTGTCAGCAATTGTAGGAACTGTTCTTTCTAGAGAAACTGAGAAAAGCCTGCAGCTAAGAATTGGCAGCTCTAGAGAGTAAGAAAGAATTTTAGAGAAGAAATCAAAGGAAATCATTTAAAAAATGTCCCCATCACTGCAACTTGGCTCCTCCAAAGAGACCCCCATTCCTATGTGAATAGTGAATGGCAGGTCTTGTATGTTCAGTAAGCATACAACAAAGAGCTGCTTTCCAAAGATATTGAATCAATAGCTTTGGAATAGCAAATGTTGCATGTGTGGAATTTTGTGCCCAGATTAAAGTTGTCCCTCTCTGAGGGATCTGGTCAACTATACAACTTAAAACAAAATCTGTTCATTGCCAATAACACACACACACACACACACACACACACACACTGTACCCTCCTAGATAAGGAAAATATTTAATGGTTGATAAAAAAACAATTCTACACAGCAGCAGAACAAAATTTATTCCAGCAATTCAGGTCAATCGACATTGTGTTTTATTCATAAGATGAATGTAAACCCAATTATTATGAGACAATTGGGGGAAAACCATCCACACAAAAAAATTTATCAAGAAGAAGCAGCCAAATAACTGATCCTGGAGAAAACACAGAAAATAAAACAGATGTTGGAGAAGGTTCTGAGGTGAAATATAAAAGGATCCACACTGAATGTGAGAGGCTGTCAGCATTAGCTAAGTTTGAGCCCACATGGGACTGTCTATTGCACCTGAAAGTGAAATCACATGTGAGTTGACGAAAGGTGACTCAGTGCACCACAGATGTCTGCTCCACTGTTTGCACTACATAGAGTTCCTTAATTGATTTGATAACACATCCATGTAATGAGAACAGAATACCATGAAAAAGTTATAGAAAATATCTAAGAACGAGTTCTTAGAAATTAAAAATATTATTAGTGAACTTGAAAGTTCAGCAGAAAGGCTGGCTGACAAAGTTAAAGAAACCCAAAGATATAGAAAATAGAAGAGATCCAACTCTTAGCCAAGAGAAGTTTCAAAAAGAAGAGAGAAAATGGAGGAACTAAAATTATATAAGAATTCAAAATTCCCAGAGTTAAAAGATAAGAGACTTCCTATTTAAAGGGGTCACCAAGTGTCAATCAGGATGAATTTTAAGAGATCTATACCTAGACATGTAATAATGAAATTCTAAAATACCTGAGATGAAGATAAAATGCTAAAAGCTTCCAGAAATCAAAATAAGAGAGCCAACCAAATAATGAGTTTTAGTGTAGCAGATGTTTCTTGTGCCCCTTCCCATCCCATCCCCTTCACCTGGGTCTGATTTCAGCTGCATCTGCAGAAGATATTTCATGTGAACTGGGACTCAATTCACAGAGACATCATCCCAACTCATGCACACACTATGTATCTTTTCTCTTTCTGTCTCCAAGCCTTCTCTAAGCCTATAAGAGCCCACTGTTTTCATGCACAAACATACTCCAGAGTGCAAGATAGTTAACCTGTCCAGAACTTTACCAGCAGAGGAGCTAGTAAATAAATGATCAGATCCCTTTCTATCCAGTGGATAAATTCTGGGTGGTGTTACACATGCTTCTTAAAAGATACCAGCAGATTCAGGCTCCTCTAAACCACAGCAGTGACCTTACTAATGCACATTATCTTTTTGTCCTTCCTCATCTTACTATAGTCCTCTCTCAACTCTGTTTCCTATATCTATCTCCTTTACTCAAACTTTAATTTGGGGAAACACAAACTAAAATCTAAACATTTATGGCACTGACTTTAGGACTAGGCAATAGGAAGAAGCTAGAGAGGTCTTCAGGAGATTGTCAGTGTAACTCGAAAGAACCTCAAGGAAGCTATTGATGAAGGCTTGAAGACAGTGAGGAAAAGGTTATTAGAGGCCAAAGAAAAGTGGCAGAAAACTTGGCAACACTGTCACCTATGGTAATGAGGAAAATAGAGTACCTACTGGAATTATGGGTGCCTGGAGATAGGTGAAGGTAAAATTTCAAGCCTCCACTGGCTTCTTTTAGCTACCTATGATAAAACATAAGAAAAAAGAAATCAAGATATAAATTCTGTATTTTTTTAACAGAATTTAAACAAAACATAAAATTCAAGCCTTCTGGGATCAAAAAGGACTATTTTTTTCATCTCTGGTCTCCAGAGAAGGATTCTTAGAGTATAGATTTCTTCAAAACAAAGATCAAATCATAAGGGATGTAAGTTCCTTGATAAACCTCAGAGACAACAAAGACTCAGACAATTTCAGGTAGACAAAAGGCCTTGTAGACTCTGTTTGTTAGACATAAAGTTTCAATAAGCTTAAGAACATTGTCCCACAGGGGACCAGAGGTAGAGAAAGACTTGCCCCTAAAAGATTAATGGGCGTGGCTACTGTCTAAAGCAAGGTTTCTCAACTTTGGGATTATTGATATTTGGGGCCAAAAAACTCTTCGTTGTGAGGTGGATGTGGGAAGACTGTCATGTTGTCCTGTGCATTGTAGGATATTTAGGAGCATCCTTGGACTCTATCAGTCAGATGCCAATAGTGTGACCCCTTGCATTCTTGGCAATCAAAATGTTTTCCAGACCTTCCAAACGTCACCAGAGGGGATATCATCTCCATTTAAGAACCACTGGTCTAAAGCAGTAGATTTATAATTTGATATATAGGAAGTCCACAAAGATTGTTAAAGTATAGTATCAGTTTGGACTGAAAGGGAGAGAAACAGGACAGGATAAAATGAAAATCTGTCCTTGGACAGTTATCTTAACAAGAAGCAGCCTAAGAAAACTACTTAGTTGCAAACACAGGCTACTTCTATAAGAAGGACAATCCTCCTGTTAAAAGTGGGGTCTATCCTCATCCCCCATATTAAATCTGGGCAGGCTCTGTGATTGCTTTGGCTAATAGAAGCTAGTACAAGTTATACTATGCCAGATTCTAGGTCATAGTCTTAAGAAACTGGCAGCTTCAACCTCTGTTCTCTTAGAATACTTATTTTTGGAACTCAGTTGCCGTACATGAGATTCCTAAGATATTTGTAAAGGCAATATGTAGGTGCTCCAGTCAACAGCCTCAACTTACACCTAGACAACGGTCAGCAACCACTAGCCCTATGTGTGAGCCATCTTGGACACTCGGGTCAGTTGAGCCTTTTGATGACTCCAGAGGCAGCCTCTATTTGACTGAAACCATAGGAGAAATCCCAAGCAAGAAACATGCAGTTTAACTTGGTCAACACACAGAACTGTACAAGATAATGCATTGTTATTTTAAGTCACTGAATTTTGCAGCGGCTTATATCCAGCAGTAGATAATCTGTAATCAGGGAAGAACTTCTGGGTAATCCCACTGATTTATCAGAGATTAAGCTTTTGGTTATATCACTAGGCAAGCAACTTAGACCAGCTGAAACGCTGGCCAAAGAGGAGAAAAATCTAGAATAAGTGCTAGAGGAGAGAGATGATAAATACACGTCACGGTCTTAGAAGCTGTGGTAGCACTGGAAACTAAAGTTTGTTTCACTGTGACTCCTGTACTAAATTTTACAAAGATTACAGCTAGGCATCACTTTGAAGTATCAGAAACAGAGTGGTCTTAAATGTGGGACGTAAGGAGATCTATGTAGCGCAAGGAGTAGACCAGAAACCTATGGTGCACTGAGTCACATCCCATCAAGCCACATGTGATTTCACTCTTAGGTGCAGTAGACGGTTCCATGTGGATTCAAGTTATCTAAGGCAAACAGCCTCTTACATCAAGTGTGTATCCTTTTGTATTTCACCTCAGAACTTTTTCCAACATTGTAAGAACCTGGAAGTGCTGACACAACAAATGGCAGTGGTAAGGGCAGACTTAATGCACATAGAGAGAAATCAACAACCAATGAGGAGTGGTAGCTTGCACATTAATACTCCAGTGTTCTGTCCTTCAGGCAGGAAAATCTAGGCAGTATTATGGAATTTCAGAAGATGCTGGAGGGATTTAGCTCTGTTGCCCATAGCAGCTACTTTGAGAAAGTACCCTTACACTGAATTTTCTTCTTTACCCATTTCACTCTCCCCATTTTCTCACTTCTGATTCTTTGGATTTATATCAAAATAAATTACCTCTACACAAGTCTTTGTCTTAGGCTCTGCTTTCATGATGAACCTGAATTAAGACCATCAGACTGATAACAGATTTGTTATCAGCATTGGCATATGCAAGAAACGTAGACTTCTATACGCAGCCCAATTATGATCAAGCATGAAAGGAAAATATATTTTCAAACATGTAAAGATACATAATTCAATACATGTTTTCTGGGGAAAAATTAAAGATGTAATCTAGGAATCTGAAATAAAAGATTCTGAGAAAGAAGGCTTGAAATCCAGCAAATAACAGAACTTGTGTAAGTAAGAAATCCCAGATGGTAATAGTGCAGCATACTTAGAAATTATTCAGTCAAAATTAGAAACTTAGAAGGGCAGAGTATCCCAAGAATGCTTCTAAGAAGAAAATTAATTTCACATATAACAAAATATTATTAAGAAGCTGGAAGACATTTGTAACATTATGAAAAGTATGTAATTTCTTCTGTTGAAAAGGTAAAAAGGCAAATTCTTGGGAAAATACTGTTAAAGAAAGTTATACTCCAGATCTGAAGCAACTAGTATATGATATTTATTTTACTTTTTAAACAGTCCTAATTTTTAAGCTAACATGAGTAAAATTGGCTTTTTCCCATGTATAGCTCTATTAGTATCAACACATTAATACCACCACAATCAGGATACAAAACAGCATCCTCAACTCACAAATCTCCATCATGCTGCCCCTCTGCAGTTGCACTATTTCTCCACCCTAATTTCTTTTTTTTTTTAATTTTATTTAACGTTTTTATTTATTTTGGGGGCAGAGAGAGACAGAGCATGAACGGGGGAGGGGCAGAGAGAGAGGGAGACACAGAATCGGAAACAGGCTCCAGGCTCTGAGCCATCAGCCCAGAGCCTGACGCGGGGCTCGAACTCTCGGACTGCGAGATCATGACCTGGCTGAAGTCGGACGTTTAACCGACTGCGCCACCCAGGCACCCTTTCCCCACCCTAATTTCTGACAACCACTAATCTTTTCATCATCACTGTAGTTTTATCTATCCCAGGCTGGCATGTTAATGTGATCATATGGTGTGTAACTTTTTGAAATAGGCTTCTTTAACATAGTATAACGCCTTCAAGATCCATCTGTGATTATTTGTATATTAATATTTTATTTCTTTCCATTGCTGAGGAGTATTCCACTGTATGGATGTACCACAACTTGTTTTGTCCATTCACCCACTGAAGGACTTTGGGTTATTTCTAGGTTTGGACAATTAGGAAAAGAGCTGGTATAAAAATCTGTAGACAGGTTTCTGTGTGAAAATTTGTTTTCATTTCTCTAGGGAAATACCTAAGAGTGGGATTGCTGGGTCACATGATAAATGTATATGTAACTTATAAGAAATTGCTAGCCTATTTTCAAAGTAGCTGTGTCATTTTGAGCTTTGAGTGATCTTTATACATTCCAGATTTAAGTCCTTTGTCAAGTATATTCTTTCAGTTTGGAGCTTATCCTTCATTATTGCTTAATTTTAAACAAGCATTAGAATGTAAGAATATGGGGGCGCCTAGGTAACTCAGTCGGTTAAGGACCCAACCCTTGATTTTGGTTCAGGTCATGATCTCACAGTTCATGAGATCAAATCCTGCATCAGGCTCTGCAATGACAGCACAGAGCCTGCTTGGGATTCTGTCTCCCTCGCTCTCTCTCTCTCTCTCTCTCTCTCTCTCTCTCTCTCTGTCCCTCCCCCACTCACACTAGCTCTCTCTCTTTCTCTCCCTCTCAAAATAAATAAACTTTAACAAAAAAAGAATGTAAGAATATGAATCCATTTGGCCTGTCTCATGTAACATTTCCATTCTCTTTAAAATGACATAAGACTGGGGTGCCTGGGTGGCTCACTTGGTTAAGAATCCAACTCTTGATTTTGGTTCAGGTCACAATCTCACAGCTCATGAGATTGAATCCTGCATCAGGCTCTGCATTGACAGCACGGAGCCTGCTTGGGATTCTCTCTCTCTCTCCCTCCCTCTCTCTCTCTCTCTCTCTCTCTCTCTCTCTCTCTCTCTGTCCCTCCCCCACTCACACGAGCTCTCTTTCTCTCCCTCTCAAAATAAACTTTAACAAAATGAATGTAAGAATATGAATCCATTTGGCCTGTCTCACATAACATTTCCATTCTCTTTAAAATGGCATAAGACTGGGGCACCTGGGTCGCTCAGTTGGTTAAGCATCCGACTTCAGCTCAGATCATGATCTCTCATGTTTGTGAGTTCAAGTCCTGTGTCAGGCTCTGTTCTGACAGCTCAGAGCCTGGAGCCTGCTTTGGACTCTGTGTGTCCCTCTCTCTCTCTCTTTCTCTCTCTCTCTCTCTCTGCCCCTCACCTGCTTGTATTCTCTCTCTCTCTCTCTCTCTCTCTCTCAAAAATAAGTAAACATAAGAAAAATTTAAATGACCTAGGACTACATGCTATCTCTGAGTATCTATTCACAACATTTAGTCCTGTAGTAGATTGTATGTATATAATCACAAAATTATAGTAACCCTTTATTCATTTGCTATTTTTAAAATCCAGTCCATAAAGAAATCATGTTCAATTTATTTTTAATGAATTCTATTAATTACCTGATGGAATATAACTATTACAAACTGAACAATATATAAGGAATGATATGGTATACAAAGTGAATACTGGGGGCCATGAGGAGTAGATGGACACTGGTAAGGGAGCTCTAATTTTATCCTATTTCATAATGATCTATTTTGAAATAGCTCAAAACTAATGAAATAAGAAATAAGGTTTTGCATATTTTAGTAAACCGAATAATTAAAAACAATAATATAAGTAGCAAAACTCAGGAGGCAAAGAGATAAATGCTGGTACACATGAGTTAATTCCTCATCCAAATGAAAATATGAACATAGTATGTTGTCACAGGATTGTCTCAACAGAAAAAAGAGAATAATGACTTTTTTTTACATGTCATTTAGTGCTATTTTAAATTGTTCAAACTTCTGTGTGCATGTGTCAAATAAATAAGCATATACATATATATTTATATTAAAACATAGTTTCATGCTATGGATAGAAGAAAAGAGAGAAAGAAATATGGACTGATAAAAAGAGAATCATGAAAGGGGCACTGGTGGCAGAAACTGACCTTTTGGAATGATATTTCAGCTGTGGCCACTGAGGACACGGCAACTAGACAAGGTTCTTAATGTTTTGAAACATTGCAAAACTCTCATAAAATGTTTTGCATCTAAAGAGTGAGGAGTCCACTTTCTTCCAAAGTGAGGAATCACTAACTATGAGTGAATATTTTCTGTTAAATGAAAAAAAAACTGGAATATGTCTAGATGTCCAAACTTGAAGTATTACATACTGGCTAGTTTACATATTCAGCCAGGGCATTTAAGTTACTCACAGAAGGATCGCATAATCAAATAATTAGAAAATTCCTCTGAATACTCAAGACACCTGGATAGATTTGTTCTGCTTAATAATTGTTCAAATGGGAATATTTCTATTTTTTATTATAAATGCTGTCAATGAATTCCAGGGGTACATTTCTAAGTTCATGAACACTTCCCATGAAGCCTCCCCCAACTACTTGCCTCCCAATCTTCAATAGTCCTCATCAATGAGCTCTAGGGAAAAACAGAGATAATGATAACTTTACCATTTAAACTAAATATTTGATACCTGCTTTAGAATCTATAATTGAAGAATGGATTTATAGCAATGGTTGGGCAAGGTGGAAGAGAGAGGGGCGACAGGGGAAGAAAACGGAAGTGCTGTTTAAGAGCAGGTGATAGTAATTGACACTAATGCTGTAAAACCCAATTATATAGATTTGTGTCTAAAATTAAGTATCTTAGAACTACTGTGAAACTTCTGCCAGCAGGCAGTCACCGTGTTGTCTTTAGTGACAACTTGTCATCAAATGAAAAGCTTCACGAGAGGGCTACTTTATTCACTTCTATGTCCAGTACAGAAATGTCAGCAGTTGTGAAAGTATAACTGAACAATGATAGAAAGAAACTCAAGCTTCCCAAGTCCAGTAAGGGAAAACAAAAACAAAAACAAAAACAAAAACAAAAAAACAAAAACAAAAACAAAAACAAAACAAAACAAAACAAAAGAAATTGACTATGTGGTGGCCATCTATTCACTAACGCTTATGATCTCATGACAAAAAGTGAAACACTGGCCTAAACATCAGTAGCAGTAAGTACATTGCGTGAATTCAAAGAAATGGAGATTAAATAAAAGAACTAACTTTTGGTAACTAACTCATAATGAAATAAAAGTTTTAGAGTTCAAAGCTGACTGTTCGTAGTTTTCCTATTGCTTCAGAGATCAGTACAACAAGCTTTTGTCAACTATTTTTGAAAATGAATTGCTCTAAATTCTAAAACTGGGAAACCTGTTTCAACATTTCAAGAACAGGCCATAGTTAAGTTTTTAGAATGTGTGTTTGTTTGTTGCTTTTCCTTTTTCTTTTTCTTTTTTTTTTTTTTTTTTGCTTAAAACTCCTATGTGAATGATTATGGCGAAAGTGAACGATTCCCAGGTAGAGAACAAGAGAGACCCACACAGAGATGTATTATGGACTAGCAGTGTTGACTTAAATTATTTTTAACTGGCTTAAATACATACAAATATATAACAGTATAAATCTTTCATGTGCCTAATTCTTTCCCAACCATAAAACTAAGCATTTATAGCAAATACTAAAAAATTTAAGAAAATAAAATTCAGAGTAATAGCATTCAATAACACATTAAATTAATGTGATGGATATTATTTTGCTGAAACTAAATTAAAACTCACAATATAAATATAATATGGACTGCTGTAGTAGTGGATTTCAGCAATCTGGTGGTGCTGTGATGGTACAATCCCACTGCCACTCTTCTCTAAACTACCATGTTGCCTCGGGTTCCTTTGTGGTATCATTCGACCCTCATTCTGTACAAATATTGCATTTTAGGTCTGATTCCATCTTCCTTTTCTCAGTAAACTACAAGAAGTGCGTGACTCGAACCTCAAAGCTCTTTCATCATATCACATCTGAGTTTTTTATGTAGCTTAATAAATTGAAGTCTTAATCTATAAAAATATTTTAATAGTAATTTATCACTATAATTTTAACTTAAAAATTCAAATATGAAAATAATGTTACATAAAGAGTGATTTTATCACTTTGATATTGGAATTCAATGGTAGATACACTTAAAACTGAAATTCAATCAGTGACAGTAACCACTTTAACAGCAGGAAATGCTAAGATAATTGCAGATAGGCCCAATACATTAAAAGCTAAATGCTACCAACTGTGATAACCACTTATTTTGAATCACAAAATTAATACTAAATTAACATCTAAAATCACTTGGAAATATTTGGTTTTAATTTGATCATTGGAAAATTAAGAATATTCTTAAAGTGACTAAAAAACTAACATTAAAATAAAAAGACAAATTTTAATGTTTCCAGTATTATAGGATGTGTGGATCATCTAACATTTCCTGCCAACACATATATGGAATTTGGTTTGAGAAACACTAGATTAAACAAACCAAATTTTAGAAGCCACCGGTGGGGAAAAAGTCTTAGACTCTGAAGTCAATGTATTACTTGGAGTCACAAAGCAACATTTGGAAAAAATGCTTCCACAGATTTGACAATCTCACTTTTCCTGACTTATTTTTCATCCATTTATTTTCAATTGTATTAAAACATAGATAAATACTAATTCACTGATAAAAATTCTGCAAAATTAATTAAAATCATCCAGTGATAACAACTTTAAATATCCATATGGATATAACACTTTATACTTAGGATATTATCTTTAGAAATAAGAAAGACCAGAGTTTCCCTGATAGTTGTAATTTTATGTAGTACAAAAACATATAATTTATGTGCTGTATTTAACACAGCATATCAGCTCCAATTGAGTGTTGAATATAATTTTGAGCTCTCGTTCTAACTCTATAACTTCATCTACATCTGAAAAGAACTTTCCCACAAATGCAAAGAGAACATGAGGGAGTTTAGTGTAGCTATATTTAAATTTACCCTGGAAAGGAGTTGAACACTGTCTATGACTTTTGGTTAGGAGATGGTCTCAGAGAGAAAATTGAAAACAATACAAGTATAACACAGTGAAATAAGCATGTGTAAAGTACACAGGACTTGGATTTAGAAGTTTTTTATTTCTAAATTCTGTTCCCCCCACTCACTTGCTCTGTAATCCTAGGCCAACACAGAAAGTAGTGAGAATTAAGTGTGTAAAATAACATGCAATATAAGGCATCCTTTTCATATTTAGCTGCAAAACTTAATTTTGATTATTGCCCTTTGTGAGATAAAATGGTGCTATCACAATGTTATTCATAAGTTTTCAGTTTAGTAATCTAGAGTAGATGTTTTTCAGTAAAGGCATTATCCCATCATCATGTGGACACCAGAAGACCTCATCTACCTTTTCTGATTTCTATCTGATTACTTATCATATAGAATAATAGCACTTGTCAAAAGAAAGATTAGTTTGCATTCATAATAATTACATATCTCTAGACATCAACTTTATAAGTAATTTATGAACATCTTAAAATATATCTTAACCATTATGATAAGTAACAATAATGATATAAAGATGTTGAAAAAAACTTATTATGTTGAAAAAAAAACATTATCATGGACCTTTTCATTTAATAGGGAAAAATATATACACATATGTCTATTTAATCAGGAAGCATCTGATAAACATA
The DNA here is from genome assembly GCF_028749965.1 of Puma concolor. Lineage (NCBI taxonomy): Eukaryota > Metazoa > Chordata > Mammalia > Carnivora > Felidae > Puma > Puma concolor. The sequence goes on along the minus strand of NC_141675.1, from coordinate 106,070,429 downwards.
ATAGAATAGGTACAAAGTGCTAAGTAAGAGAAGAATCATCTCTCTAGATGATTTCCAAGCTGGAAAATATTGGTCAAGTCCTTGCAAAATGTCGCATTTAGACTATACTGTGACAAAAACCACTTTCAACTTGTGGAGATACATGCATATTGTAAAAAATGATCTAGGTAAAAGAAATCATAAGCCCAAAGAAATTGAAAAGGAGATTTCATGTTTACAGAACAGTAAACAGTTTTGTATGGAATGATTTTGAGGTTCTTCAAATGCGTTTTGTAGGAGGTAGAGTTGAAAATAGGCTACTATAAAATCACTGAAGGATTTGAAAGTTAATTTAAGGAATTTACATCTCAGATATAGATAACATTACATATTTTTGAAAAGAGGAAAACCATGATTAGTCACAGAAGTGAGGAATGGAATGACCAACAAGAAACACTGTAGGGTCTGAGTTGTCACTAGACTAATAATGGTATAAAGGGGAGAAAAGAAAAGAAAACAGAATACAGAGCCAGAATCTACAGAATTCCCTGACTAAATGTGGGATACAGAGGGAGAAATGTATTATATAATTTTGAAGTTAGAATCTCGGGCAACTTAGGAATTGGTGGTACTGTTACAAAGAGGGCATAAGAAAAGACAGAAATGTAAAATAGAAGGTAGGGTGAAATGATAAGCAAGTAAGCACTGAGAAGGGGCATTAAATTTAGTATTTATGAGATTATTGAGAAAAGTTACAAGAACTTTTGATATGAGGGCAAATTTTCAGAATGCAGAGTTTAGAATGAAAAGAGACTCTCATTTCCAGGGAGATGTCCCCATAAACAAAGGAAATATAATTAATAAACTTTAATAATCATTTTCAATGCATACTTGATGTTGCCAAAAAATAAAGGAAATTCCAAAAGCAAAAAAAAAAAAAAAAAGGAAAAATGGTAAAGACCAGTGTTAAAAATGGGTACTTAACCTGCAGCTACTATGGGTCATATCCCATTCTGCGTTACTTACTGTCCTGCATTCTAATAGCCACTCAGAGAACGAGACATTGTGTCTTAAACCCACAAAGTGAATAATCCTAATTTAGACTGTAGTATAAAGCATAAAGAATTACATTCTCAGTAGAGGAGTTGACTTAAAATAAAAGTATGATATCAAGGGAATATATTTGTGTTGCTCTTTAAATATGAAGTGAAAGAAAAACGACTTCTTTGAAATTATAACCAAGTGCCAGATTTTATGTGAGTTTGGGTTTGAATGTATACTTTCTATATGATCCAGGAAAACCAAGCTGAGGAATTCAGTTAAATTGGACATGGTTTTTAGCACCCCAGGAGTGCACAGGAAAAAAAATGCAATCCACTTTAAAGAATTTAGGTGGTACAGAATTGTCATAGATAATGGCAAGCATTGAAACATTTGCTTACAATCCACAATTTCAAAACACAGGAAGAAACTCACCACCATAAGTAAGCGAAAACAACCACAATAAGTTTAAAAATCAAGAACCTCAAATATTTAAATTATCAGAAAAAACCCTTAAAATGTTAATAGAAATAAAAATAATTGAAAACATGAATAATAATATTCTATTAAAAAGAGTCATATTTGGAATAAGAACAAAGAGTACTTAGGAAATTAAATATAATGTATTTCATTGCAACTGAAACACAAAATATAGGATTAAGAGCAGAATAGACACAGGAGGGGCGCCTGGGTGGCGCAGTCGGTTAAGCGTCCGGCTTCAGCCAGGTCACGATCTCGCGGTCCATGAGTTCGAGCCCCGCGTCGGGCTCTGGGCTGATGGCTCAGAGCCTGGAGCCTGTTTCCGATTCTGTGTCTCCCTCTCTCTCTGCCCCTTCCCCGTTCATGCTCTGTCTCTCTCTGTCCCAAAAATAAATAAACGTTGAAAAAAAAAAGTTAAAAAAAAAGAATAGACACAGGAAAAGAATTAGTTAACTAAACTAAAGAAGGCTCCAATAAACTTCCTAAAATACAGAAAGACAAAATACGGAAAATATTAAAGACAGTACAAAAGCACTGAATGACCAATTCTAAAAAGCACCAAATTACAACATTAGAAAAAGGAAGAGTACATGAAGGAGAAGCAATGTTTAACGCTAAGAGTCTTCCAGGAACAGACAACTGGATTATCAGTTTAAAGCACAATTTGTTCAGACTGAACTGAATCAAAGCAACTCAACTTATCAAGTTAAAACTACAGACAATCCATACTGAGAAAAAATCTTAAAAGCACTTAGAGAAAAAAGACTAAATACTTGAAAAAACAGCAGTTAGCATAAGCATAAGATGTTCAATATCATAACAAAAGCCAAAAGACAGTGGGCTGATATTTTTAAAGCTTGGAGAAGTAACACCTAAAAAAAATCAGGTAATTGTATATTTTCCATATTATTGACTATATAAATACAATCAAGACAAATGGCAAAATCAAGGTATTTAGACAAACAGGGTAGAGCATTTGCCACCAACAAATGTCATTAAGGAACTTCTAAAAATATACCGTAGGTTGAAGGAAAATGAAATCAGAAGGAAAGTCACAAAGACACATCAGAAATATGAGTAAATATAAATATAAATTGACTAAGGAACAGTAATATATAATTTAAGGGTTAAAAAGGATAAAACAGAAATACTATATAACTATGATGTCGAAAATGAGAACATGACAATTGAGGCTAAATTTTTCTTAAACCCTTGGATGCCTGGAAATTGCACATGTATATTACAATTTTAAGAGTAACTTGAAGAATCTATAGATCCAAAACCAGAGAATAAAGAATATTTGAAAATCTAGTGGAAAGGAGAAAAAGTAAAATCAAAATAAATGCATTTGGTTAGAAAGCACTAAAAATGATAGAAAAATTACAAATATGAACTATTATAAGTAAATTCAAATATATTTTCTTTTAAAAGTGGAGATTTCAGAAGGAATTTTAGAAATGTTACAAGAGGGGCACCTGAGTGGCTTAGTCAGTTAGACATCTGGCTCTTAATCTCAGCTCAGGTCTTGATCTCACAGCTGGTGAGATTGAGCCCTGCATAAGGCTCTTTCTGACAGCACGGAGCCTGCTTGGTATTCTCTCTCCTCTCTCTGCCCCTCTCCTGCTCATGCTCTCTCTCTCTCGAAATAAATAAATAAATAAATAAATAAATAAATAAATAAATAAATAAACTGGAAAAAAATGTTACAAGCAATACTCCTAAAGCATGAGAATTCAGAGGTTGAGAGTAGAAGAGTGAAAAAGATGCATCAAGCACACATTAACAGTGATTCAATAATCATGCAGTGCAGTAAAGACAAAAATCAATTACCAAAAAATAACTAAAAGTACCTACAACAGATGTGAAAATGTAAACTGTAAAAAAACCCAGAAGAAATTATTTTAAACTTGAAAAATACAAAAAAATTAATTACAGTGAAAATGACAAAAATGAGGTGCAACTGAGGTACACTTACAGAGGAATTTATAGCCTTAAATGTTAGATATCAAATTCAGAAGGTTTAAGAAAAAAAAAAACAGAGAAGCAAACACACAGAAAGAAGAAAGCAATAAATATAAGAGTAGAATTAATGAAATGAAAGAAATAATAGGCAATAAAAATTCAAAGATGTTCATCAAACTAAGAGTTTGTTCTGTGAAAAGACTAATAAAATAGATAAAGCACTAATAAAACTAATCATAAGAAGGCACAAACAATTATGACATTTTAAAGGACAATATATGTAAAAAGGCAGCAGATATTTAAAAATAAGTAGAATATTCTATAAACCTTTTGGAAAAGAATTTAAACCAAATGGAGAATTTGTAAGATAATTATAACTTATTTAATTTACAAAAGGTTATTCAGAAATAAATATTTTAAACCCACATCTAAAAATCTCATTTTAAAAGACCAAAATAATTTTATAATTGATTTCTACCAGACATATAAGAAATATATATGTTAAATTACTATACTGTATATCTGAAACTAATATAACACTGTATGTTAATATAACAGTGTTATACTAAAGGAATCAAAATTAAAACTTAATATATATATATTTTATATATGTATATATATGTGTGTATATATGTGTGTATATATATATATATGTATAATTGTAATTTTAGATGATGTGTCAATTAGCTAGTTTATAGTATAGTTGCAAACAATACCAAACATCTCAATGACCTGCAACAACAAAGACTGATTTATTTCTCATATAAATCATATATGTCCAATCACCACATGAATACACAAGGAATATTCCAATAAGGAGAGAGTGCAAATCAAATGATAACAGGCAAGGATGTAATCAACATTCTCATACAAAGGACCAGGTGGTTCAATCTACCAAAGTGAACTTTTCCATGGAAGAGAAATAACTGGACTGCTCTACAATAAATTTTACGTGGTGAGAAAATTTAGGTTAAAAATTAGACATAAACACAAGTTAAAATTTTAGTGCAGCATTTTTCCTGAAGATAGATACAAACATTCTAAAAAAAAATTTTTTAACGTTTATTTATTATTGAGAAACAGAGAGAGACAGAGCAGGAGCATGGGAGGGGCAGAGATAAGGAGAGACACAGAATCTGAAGCAGGCTCCAGGCTCTGAGCTGTCAGCACAGAGCCCGATGCCGAGCTCAAACCCACAAACCATGAGATCATGACCTGAGATGAAGTCGGACACGTAACAGACTGAGCCACCCAGGTGCCCCTAGATACAAACATTCTAAATAAAACATTATTAAGCCAACTCATTAAGACCAAAAAGGCAGGATTTTTAACATTAGAAGACATAGGAATGTAACAAAATAATAGATGAAAGGAAAAATGTATCTCAATAAATGCAGAAGATGACTTTGATAAAAATCCATCATTCATTCATAATTAATAAAATCTATTAAAGAAATTGAATCAATAATCAATAACTTCCCAAAATAGAAAGTACCAGACCCAGATGAAGTGAATAAACCAAACATTTAAGAAAGAAAATACAATTCTCTAGAGTCTCTAGGGGATAGAAGCAAAAGGAATACATTCTAACTTATTCCATGAGGCCAGCATTATCCTGACACCAAAACCAGACAAAAACATTACAAAAAAAAAAAAAAAAAAAAAAAGATAAACTACAGACAAATACCTCTCACAAACAGAGATGCAAAAATCCTCAACAAAATATTAGCAAATTCAATCCAAAAAGGATAAAAAGAATTATATACCATGACCAAGTGGGCTTTATCTCATGTATGTAAGGCTGGTTCAACATTAAAAAAGCAATTAATGGAGTGCTTGGGTGGCTCAGTCAGTTAAGAGTCTGACTTTTCATTTCAGCTCAGGTCATGATCTCACGAATTCATGAGATTGAGCCCCACGTCTGGCTCTGTGCTGACAGCATGGAGCCTGCCTGGGTCTCTCTCTCTCTCTCTCTCTCTCTCTCTCTCTCTCTCTCTCTCTCTCTGTCTCTCTCTCTCCCCACCCTTACCCTGTTTGTGCACTTTCTCTCTTTCTTTCAAAATAAATAAATAAACTTAAAAAAAGTGTAAAGCAATTAATATAATTTGTCACATGAACAGACTAAAAAAGAAATCACACAGTCATATCAATAGATGCAGAAAAAGCATTTGACAAAATTCAACACCTATTCATGATAAACTCTCAGTAAACAAGAAATAGAGGAAAACTTTTTCAATGTGATAAAGAATTCCAAAAAGCCTACAATACTAAAGTTTAAAACACTGTTAAGAAACATAAAGGTCCAAAGATAATTCATAAGAGAGAAAATACTTGCAAAACATATGGTAAATTAAAACAGAAAACAAAGCCAAAATGCAACATTACACCAGTTGTTTAAACACATTTGTCTCATGCAATGAGAAGTTCGAAGGTAGGAGGGTTTGCAATGGACTCCAAGATATCATCAGGAATCTAGGCTCTTTCTATATCTCTTCTCACTATTATTAGTAAATATATCCTCACACTGTTGTCTCAGGGCTTCAACACAGCTCACAGTCCTCATATCAGTTTGGAAGAAAAAGATAGGAAAAATGCAGAGAGAAGACTGCTTTCAACTTTAGAGACTTTGCTTTTTTTGTTGTTGTTGTTTGAACAGGATGCCCTTCTCTTGGATTTTCACTGACATCTCATTTATGAGAATTGTATCAAATGGCTACCTGTCACTACAAAGATGTCTGAGAAATAAAGTAGTTTCAGCCAGGCTCACTGATGCCACAGACAATATCAGATTCGTGAGTAACAAAAGAGTATATGGATACTGAGTAAGCATATAATTATGCCCACCACATTTATTTGCCAGAATATATAAAAGGTTCATACAAATCAATAGAGAAAAATTATGAGACAATCTCATTTGTAATTGCATCAAAAATAATAGAGTACTTAGAAATAAATTTAACCAAGGAGATTAAAAGATCTGTACACTGAAAACTGTAAGACACTGATAAAAGAAACTAAAGAATAAATGAAAAGATATTCCATGATGATGGTTTGGAAAAATTAATATTATTAAAATGTCCATACTTCCTGAAGCAGTCTATAGATTCAATGCAATCTCTATCAAAATTCTAATGGTATTTTTTTTACAGAAATAGAACAAACACTTTTAAAGTTTGTATGGAACCACAAAAGACCCACAATAGCCAAAGCAATCTTGAGAAAGTAGAGCAAAGTTGAAGGCAATACTCTGAGTTCAAACTATATTACAAAGCTACAGTAATCAAAACAGTACGGTATTGGCATAAAAACAGACGTATAGATCATTGGAACAGAATAGAAAGCCCTGAAATAAACCGACAAATACATGGTCAATTAATTATGACAAAGGAGCCAAAATTTGCAGTGTAGAAATCAGAGTCTCTTCAATAAATGTGTTGGAAAAATTGCACAGCAGCAGGCAAAAAAAAAAAAGGAACTGGACCTCATACCACACACAAAAATTAATTCAAAATGGATTAGACTTGAAGGTAAGACCTGAAACCATAAAACTCCTAGGAGAAAACATAGGCAGTAAACTTCTTGACATTGGTCTTGGCAAAGAGTTTTTTGATTTGGCACCAAAAACAAAGGCAACAAAAGCAAAAAATAAATGAATAAGACTACATCAAACTAAAAAGTTTCTACAAAGCAAACTATCAACAAAATAAAAAGGCAACCTGCCAAATGGGAGAAAATATTTGCAAACCATATATCTGATAAGGGGTTAATATCCAAAATATATAAAGAATTCATACAAGTCAATAGCAAAAAAACAAAAACAAAAAACAAACAAAAACAATCCAATTAAAATATGGGCAGAGGATCTGAATAGACATTTTTCCAAAGATATACAAATGGCCAACAAGCACATGATAGATGCTCAACATCATTAATCAACAGGGAAATGCAAATCCAAACCATGTTATTTCTATTAGAAATAACAAGTGTTGGCAAGGATGTAGAGTAAAAGAAATTCTTGTGCACTGTTGGTGGGAATGTAAATTGGTGCAGCCACTATGGAAAGCAGTATGGAAGTTTTTCATAAAATTAAAAATAAAACTATAATATGATCCAGCAATTCTACTTCTGGGTATTTATCTCAGGAAAACTAAAACACTAAGACAAAAAGATATATATACACCTTCCCCCACTCATTGCAGCATTATCTGCAATAGCCAAGATACGGAAACAATTTTTTTTTTATTTATTTTTTTATTTATATATGAAATTTATTGTCAAATTGGTTTCCATACAACACCCAGTGCTCATCCCAAAAGGTGCCCTCCTCAGTACCCGTCACCCACCCTCTCCTCCCTCCCACCCCCCATCAACCCTTAGTTTGTTCTCAGTTCTCAACAGTCTCTTATGCTTTGGCTCTCTCCCACTCTAACCTCTTTTTTTTTTTTTTTTGTTCCCCTCCCCCATGGGTTTCTCTTAAGTTTCTCAGGATCCACATAAGAGTGAAACCATATGGTATCTGTCTTTCTCTGTATGGCTTATTTCACTTAGCATCACACTCTCCAGTTCCATCCACGTTGCTACAAAAGGCCATATTTCATTTTTTCTCATTGCCACGTAGTACTCCATTGTGTATATAAACCACAATTTCTTTATCCATTCATCAGTTGATGGACATTTAGGCTCTTTCCATAATTTGGCTATTGTTGAGAGTGCTGCTATGAACATTGGGGTACAAGTGCCCCTATGCATCAGTACTCCTGTGTCCCTTGGATAAATTCCTAGCAGTGCTATTGCTGGGTCATAGGGTAGGTCTATTTTTAATTTTCTGAGGAACCTCCACACTGCTTTCCAGAGCGGCTGCACCAATTTGCATTCCCACCAACAGTGCAAGAGGGTTCCGATACGGAAACAATTTAAGTGTTCGTCAGTGGACAAAAGGATAAACACATACTGGAATATTATTCAGCCTTAAAAAATAAAATCTTGCTATTTGCAGGAACACAGATGGACCTTGAGGATATTATCCAAATTATCCTAAGTCAGAGAAAGACAAATACTGTACAATCTTGCTTACACACAAATCTTAAAAAACAAAACAAAAACAAAAAACAAAAAAACAAAAAAAAAAGCAAGCTCATAAACACAGACAACTGATTGGCAGTTGCCAGGGGTAGGGAAAGAGGGAAGTACAAAATGAGTGAAGGGAGTCAAAGATACAAATTTCCAGTTATAAACTAAATAAGTCATGGGGACATAATGGAGAGCATGGCAACCATAGTTAATAATACTACACTGTATATTTGAAAGCTACTAAGAGAATTAATCCTGAAAGTTCTCATCACAAGAAAATATTGTAACTATGTGTGGTGATATTATCTAGGCTTACTGTGCTGATCATTTTGCAATATATACAAATGTTGAATCATTATACTGTATATCTGAAATTAATATAATGTTCTTTGTCAATTTTATACCTCAATTTAAAAAATAAAATAAAAAAGACTATAAATCCAATGTAAAAAGTGAAAAAAATATGGATAGTTGACAGAAAAGTAATATCAACTAGTAAACATTAAATATGAATAGGTATTCAACCTCAGTAGAAAAGAAGGAAGTATAAATTAAAACCAACTCTAAATATAACTTCCCATCTCTGAAAATACTGTTTGGGCAAAAAAATAACTGATCATTTTTATATTCCATTGATAAAGGCAACTACTTTTTAGAGCAATTAGCAGTATCTAGTAATTCTGAGAAGTTTATACCTACTATTTAGAAAGAATACTTATATACACCAGATAAATAACCGCACATACTTATAAGGGGATAATTCCAGGGGCGCCTGGGTGACTCAGTTGGTTACACGTCCGACTTCAGCTCAGGTCATGATCTCACGGGTTTGTGAGATTCAGCTCCCGTCAGGCTCTGTGCTGACAGCTCAGAGCCTATAGCTTGCTTCAGATTCTGTGTCTCCCTCTCTCTCTGCCCCTCCCTCACTCATGCTCTCACTCTGTCTCTCAAAAATAAATAAATTTTAAAGGGGATAATTAAAAAAATATATTACAATAGCAAAATTAACAACTTAAATGTCTAACAAAAGAACAAGTAAATGAATTTCAACATAATCATACATTGAAATGTTAACAGTGGAAATGAATTCATTGCAAATAGATATTTAATATAGATAAATTGCAAATATGTTGGACAAAGACCTACATACCCAATGATTCAACATCTACAAAGATGAAAATATGCAGTAAAACTATATACCATATAGGATTGCATATATGTTTAGCAAAAACATAAAAAATAGATGAGATTGAGAAACAGGGGAACTGAATTAATGGTTCCTCTGCCATAAAGTAAAAGTGATTAAATTATTTCACAATTAAATAGATAGTGGTACCTTTATATTATCCTACATTCCTACAATATTTCATAATTTATTTCTACTTTAGAGAGAAAGCAGGAGCGCAGGAGAAAGGTCTGAGAGAGAGAGAGAGAGAGAGAGAGAGAGAGAGAGAGAAAGACTGGATCTTAAACAGGCTCACAGCTCAGCATGGAGCCCAATGTGGGGCTCAATCCCACAAACCTGGGATGATGACCTGAGCCAACATCAAGAGTCGGACTCAACTGACCGAGTCACCCAGGCGCCCTGGTATCCTACTTTTTTAACATGAAATTTAGATGAAATGGAAAATAAGAATGAAAGCTAGGGAATAATGGAAACAATGGTTGACTTGGCCTCAGAACAGTTTCAGTCTCACTTCTGAAATCTTTTTAAATCTTAGTAACATTTTTTGCCTCTTTAGGTCTATTTAGGAAGACCTGTAAGGGGACAAGATCAACGTGAAGGCAAAGCCTTTAGCTTCTGATGAAATAAGATATTCTTCCAAAGAAAAAACAAAATTGTGTTGCATCCAGTTTTGAACTGCTTAGTCTACAATTTTTCATTCTCTGACTCGAAAACACAGTGAGGACATGTCTTAAATGCATGGTTCGCATTATTTATTTGTTACTTTCATTTTGCTATGGTGAACTTCATGTGTGATTATAATTTCTCATTCTCTAGGTCTGGACTGTGTACTACTAAGTCAAGTTTTGGATTTAGGTAGCAGGTCAACTACATCAAACACTGCTGGACCACTGAATACATTGAGGACAGAAAAATGTCCTTTTGGCTTGGTAATATGAAAGCCACTTCTGACCTTGAAAAGCAGTTTTGATGCACTGCTTGGATGGGTTAAGAAGCTGAACTAGAGATAGGGGGCCTGGGTGGCTCGGTCGGTTGAGTGTCCGCATTCAGTTCAGGTCATGATCTCACGGTCTGTGAGTTCAAGCCCCACGTTGGACTCTGTGCTGACAGCTCAGAGCCTGGAACCTGTCTGAGATTCTCTGTCCCTCCCCAGCTCACACTCTGTGGTCTCTCTGTCTCTGAAAAATAAATAAACATAAAAAAAAATTTTAGAAGCTGAACTGGAGAAGCGCTAAAAAGTAAAAGGAAAGTGACTGCAAGGAGATGATACGTGGAGGAAGTTTAGCTACAAAGAAGCAGGAGGGAATACAAACAAACTGGTAGCAAGAGAGTTTTCAGGAAGGTTTTTCTTATTTTATTTTTAATATGCATTGGAAGAGTAAGTTTTTGCACCGATGCAATGGAGAGAAAAAATTTGGTTTTTGATTTTGGTTTTGAAATTATGGATGTTCCACAATTATTTCAGATTCAACAGCTCCAATACTGACTTTTGTCTCCTCCCTCCAATCTGCCTTTCCTACTCTCATCCTTTCATCAATTTAGAGAAGTTCCACCTACTGTTGCCTAAATAAAAAGTCACCCTAGCCTGCTTCTCCTCTGGCATTTTCCATACATGTCAACATTAAGAGATACAAAATTTACCCCCTAAGTTTTAAAAGTTCCCTTTTCTTCCGCATCCCTTTTCTTCTGCTACCAAGGTCCTGATTCAGTCACTTTCAGATAATTTTCACAGCTTCTATTTGATCGCTGTCTGGTGTCACTCTATAATAACCACCATCTATATTTCTGTCAAATCACTCTCTAATACACATGCCAATCACCTGCTTAAAAGCCTCTGATGGTTTCCCAACAACCAAGCTTAATTCCTAAGCTTAGTTTCTTAGAATATCACATCAGTGTTCCAAGCAATGATCCTACTTATGTATATAGCCTGGCACATACTATAAGACTTCAGATCTTCAACTCTTGCCTAATACTGCCCCCATTTGACCCTACTGTTACTCCTCTTTAAAAATTCAGTTCGGCTATAATGGAAATTTTTTTGCGATGGATATTTTTGCCTCTTCAACTTCACCATCTTGAACTCTGCCTCTATGTTCTGTGGCAGGCAGAATCCTAAAATAGTCCCCTAAGATTTTCTGCCTAATTCCCAGGACTATGAATGCAATGAGAATTCATGCAAGCCCTGATTATGTTAATTAATATAAGGGATTTTACAGATGTAATTAAGATTACTAATTAGTTGACTATGAGTTAATCAAAGGGGAGTCTATCCAGGTGGGGCCTAATATAATCACATGAGCCTTTTAAAGGCAGAGTTTCCTTGGGTTGGCATCAGAAGAGGAAGTCAGGAAGATTCAAAGTATGAGAAGGATTCAACACACCATTGCTCACTTGAAGATGGGCGGGGGTGGGGAAGGCACATGATGAAGAATCTCTAGAAGCTGAGAAAGGCCCTGAATGACAGCCAACAAAGAAACAGGAACCTGAGTACCACAACCAGTAGAACTAGATTCTACCAGAAATGTGAATGAGCTTGGAAGTACATTATTCCTTAGACTCTCCATATACAAGCCCAGAGTGGCTAATATCACCAATTTTGGCTTTGTGAGGCACTAAGCAGAGAATCCAATTGAGCCTGCTCAGACATCTAACTTACAGAACTCTGAGATAACGAATGAGTGCTGTTTTAAGTTTGAGACGTTTGTGGTGATTTGTTACACAGTGATTGAAAACTAATAAAATTCCATAGCTCTTTACTTAGGCTCCCTTGCATTTCATGTTTATGGTGCTCTCTCCTCAATTAGTTTGTGAGCTGCTTAGGATAGAAATCATGTTTAAGTGATGTCTGTAGTCCTAGCATCTAACAGTACTTGACACATGGAGGGAGGAGGAATGTTCAACAAGTATAAACTGAACATCTCAGGGGGATGTTACTGGCAGTTGAATCCTATAAGAAGCAAACACTAGATGGAGGTGGGAGTGCAAAGGGTTTATTGAGGCGGGGATTAACACTTGTGAAAGCAAAAAGACAGGAGAGGATGAATACAGAAATATTTCAGACTTTAGTGCCAATGAGTGGAACTTCCGAACACAGTACCTTTAAGTTGAGTCACACTTTGGGCAGATGACCAGGCCCAGTACCTCCACACTGCTCAGTTATGGATCAGAGGCTGCCTAGGAAGTGTGTTACCTTGGCTGGAAAGCTGAGGTGGACCCTGAAGGTGCCAGAACTAGAAGCTATCCACTAACTGTACTTCTTGCAGGAGAAGAAGAACTTCTTTCCATGATGAAGATCTAAACAGTGCACCCTCATAGCTACTGCACTATGTGAAAGATCACTTTCTCTTAATTAAAACATTGCATAAACTCTACTCATCAAAGTGCAACTATAAAGTTGTCTTCCAGAAGAGAGCACTAAAAAGGAACTCCAAAATGATCACATCCATGCCTCTAAAATTTAGTTAAGAATCAATCTACCATTTTACAACAAAAGTTACAATAACTATACTTCCTCTTAATATTGATAGTTATGTTTTTAAGCAGTAAAATCATCAGACAATTATGATTACATTAAGTTAAAACATCCTCAAGGTTTTAGCAAAGAAATATATTGTCATGTCAAGTGCATTATGTCCAACTCAGAGAAAAATTTGTTTTAATAAGTGCCAATGATAATTTTTAAAGGAGCTTGGTTTTCTTAGCATTATTAAAATGCAACTTTAAAAAGAAAACTATTTTCTTAGATTGCTCTGTCTGAATTGATATATCTTTGTTTTAAGGCCATCTTTCTTATTTGTTTCAACAACTTTATTTGGAATTAAATAGGTGCGAATTCTAAGCAAAAATATTAAAAGCTTCCATTATCATTTCACAAGTGTCAAAAAGAATCAGAAGTTGTTATTTTGGTGTTTTTTGTTTTGTTTTTTAAGGCCTGAATGTCTTTAGAGGAAAGGAAGTTTGGCAACATACTAAAGGAAGAGTAATCTAAAGGAAGAGTCATCTTCAAAAGCGGCTGCCAAATCATGTTCTTTGATGAGTCTCATTTTTGACAATATCAACATCATATCAGTGATAATATGATAATTAACAACACATATTTTCTTCAAACCTTCCATATTCTTATTTATATGAGTGTAAAAATTCCCAATGCAAGCTGTTCTCAGAAATATAATTTTAGGCTTAATTTTATCAAATGGCATTGTCACAACCATAGCTTGGATAAGACTTAATGTCTTCTGACACCTTTGGTAATATTGGTTCTCTGACACCAACATCTCCCCGTCACCCAATTTCTGGCCTGGAAATTGGAACATACATTTTGTTTATTTATTTAATTCTTTTATTTGAGAGACAGAGAATGTGAGCAAGTGGGGGAGAGAGGCAGAGGAAGGGAGAGAGAAAGAGAGAGAATCTTAAGCAGGCTCCATCGAGGAGCCCAACAGGGGGCTCACATCCCACAACCCTGGGATCATGACCTGAGCCAAAAATCAAGTCAGTCACTCAACCAACTGAGCACCCTGAATTCTAATAGAATTTCTGGAAGCATAGTAGTTCTACCTTATCTGCACAGGATACATTCTAAGACCTCCAGTGGATGACTGCAATCATGGACAGTACTGAGGCCTATATATATATATATACACATATATATATATATATACTATGTTTTTTTTTCCTATATATATGTACCTATGATAAAGTTTAATTTTTAAATAAGTAGAGTAAGAGGTTAACAACAATCACACAATAAAATAGAACAATTACAATTAATAAAATAACTTATAAAAGTTATTTGAATGTGGTCTCTCTCAAAATATATTATACTGTACTTGCCCTTCTTCTTGTGATGATGTGACATGATAAAATGCCTACTCAATGAGGTGAAGTGGGGTGAGTGACATAGGCATTGTGATGCAGCATTAGGCTACTACTGACCTTCTGACAAGTCAGAAAGATTATCTGCTTCCGGACCGTGGTTGACTGCAGGTAACTCAAACCACAGAAAGCAAAACCACAAATAAGGGGGGGGACTAGTACATAACAAATCTCATAAGAATTCACCTTTAAACTCATTTACCAGAATTCATTCTTTTTCTGGCTTCAATTTCTACTTCTTTACCAATCAGCATGGAAAAAATGTCAATTTAAGGGAAAACCTAATAACACTTCCCAACCTTTATCATTAATAGTAAAGACAGAAGCCCAGAGCTCCATGTGTCCCTGACAAGAACCTATACTGCCCACATTTTCTTAATTCTTTTTACTCTCCACCCCAGATGACCACGTCAGTCTTCTTTCCTTCAAATCTTAACCTCTCCTCAGGTGTGCTCACTCTCAGCTGATGGTCTTATTTCCTATCATTTAGAAGAGCAAGGCCATCAGAAGAGATTTTCCACACACTCCCATTTCCATATCTACTAACCCACCTGCATGTGAGCCCTTGTATGTCCACTGTCTCCTCTCCCAGTGCTATGGATGAATGTTAGCTCCTTTATGAGCCAAACCTTCCACTGGCTCACTAGATCCCTTCTCATCTTGTTTCCTCAGGTACAACTCTCCCCTTTTTCCTGTGGGCAATATCCCTCTCTCCACTACATCATTCACAGGCGCATAGAGATGTGATGTTTTATCTTCCATCTTTAAAATAGTAATAATAATAATAATACCACTACAAAGAAAAAAAATTTTAATTAAAAAAAATACTCTTGACCTCACACCCAGATCCAGCAAGTACTCTTTGCAAAAGGAAAACTCCTAAAAGCACATGGATATCCCCCCTTTCTACTTTCTCTCCTTTCTCTCTAATCAGGCTTTTGTTTTCACTACTTCAAATAGGCTCTGGTGAAGGTCAGCATTGTAACTCAAGTCATCAAATTTTGGTCATAAACTTAGCCTATAAACATAATTTGTCATAGTTGACACTTTCTCAGCTACATTCTTCACGTGTCTTCTGGGGCACCCCTCTTTATTGGTTCCCCTCCCATCACACCAGCTGCCTCATTTCCTCCCCATCCTCCATATTTCTTTTTTAAATTTTTTTAATGTTTATTTTTGAGGAAGAGAGAGAGATAGGGTATGAGCGAGGGAGGGACACAGAGAGAGGGAGACACAGAATCCAAAGCAGGCTCTGTCAGCACAGAGCCCAATGTGGGGTTCAAACTCACAAGCCGTGAGATTATGACCTGAGCTGAAGTTGGATGCCTAACCAACTGAGCAACCTAGGTGCCCCCATATTTCTAATGTTGGAGTACCCACAGGGCTCAAGTCCCTTGATATCATTTCTTTTTCTGTCTACACACACTTCTTTGGATATATCCTTTATTTTTGAGCTATACATATTCTGAAGACCCCCTCACATTATACCTCCTATCTGATCTCTCTCACAAAATTCCACACTGTTACATCCAAACTGCTTACTCCCTACCTACACTTGGATGTCTAATGAGAATCGTAAATTTACCATGTGAAAACTGAAGCCATGTCTTCCCCTTTCGTGAAAATTTATCTTTCTTAAATTTTCCTCAATTTAGTCCATGGCAACCTCCTTTTTCTATGTGTAGCCAAAGAACATGGAATAACTTTGATTCTTCTCCCTTTCACACTCCCATTAATCCATCAGGAAATCCTGTTGACTTTGCCTTCAGAATATATTCAGAATCTGCCACTTTTTAACCACCTCCATTGCTACTACCCTAGTGCAAAAGTACCATCATCTCTCCCCTGAGTTATTGCAATAGACTTCTAACCAGTCACCCTACATCCATTCTTAAACCTGTACACCTTATTCTCAACCTAAGCAAGATGCTATTTCTTCTCTGGTCAAAACCATGGAATAGTTTGCTACCTAACTGTATCAGCTGGGGATCTGAAGATAAACTGAACCAATAGAACAGAACTAATTAAACAGAAAATTGAACTAACATAAAAAGATTTATATTAAGGAATTGACTCACATGATTGTGGGAGCTGGCAAGTCTGAAATATAGAGGGCAGTCAAGCAGGGTGAAAACTCAGGTAGTATGTAGTCATACTACCTATGACTTGGGTAGTTATATGTCTGAATGTCTTCTGCTCCAGGAATCCTCAGGCTTTAGTCTTAAAGCCTTTGATCTGATTGCATTAGGTCTACCACAGTATCAAGGATAATCTCCTTTAAATTCAACTGGTTGTAGATGTTATATTTTCACAACACCCAAATTAGTGACCTGCATTATAGTATAAGCAATCTGACGTATAAAACTAACAATCAAATGACTCAAAGTCCAAAATCGTCAAAATCACCTCAAAAGCCCCCTATCATCTACCCCTGTGTTAGCTCTAACCTCATCTCTCTCCATTCTCCCTCTAATTCACTCTGCTCCAGCCACATTGGTTTCCTTGCATCTTTTCAAACTCATCAAGTACATTCTTTCTTTAAGAACGTTTATCGTTCTTTCTGAAATATTCTTCCCTAAAGGTCGGAAAGACTCCTCTTCACTTAGCTTAGATTTCGCTCAAATATCACTACCTTCATCTCTTTCCTGCTTTACCATCCATAGCACTGTGTCGTCACAGTCCAACACACAGAGTTCTTCTGTGCTTGTTTATTGTTTATTGTTTATCTCCTCCCACCAGCATCTAGGCTCCAGTGTTATATTCACTGAGAACAGTGTCTGAAATGTAATAAGTATTCAATAACCATCTTTTAAATTAATTTATGTTCTTAAGCATTTCTTAGATATTTCTATCTGATTACACTGAAGGATTCCCAATGAGTTCAGTGAAAGGGCCCTGGACTATAGATTTACAAATCTGAGTCTAATGGTGACTCTGCCATTCACCTTTCTTCCTCTGTGGGAAATCACTTCATTACTCTAACATACAGACTTCTCCAACTGTAAAACAAAGGAACTGAGTAAAGTTCCTTCCACTTGGAAAATCTTATCCTGTTCCTTTCCTCAATTTCTTATTTAAATAGAACCTCAAGAAATATTATAGGTCAACAAACTTTTCCAACTTTTTTACATTGTACATTTCCTAGCTATAAATACATTGTATGTTCTATGCATATTATATTATTATAACACATAAATATATAACTATTACAAAGCATAAGGGAATTACTCCCTAACTGAAGAAGCATAAATAATATAAATTAAAACAGACATGGTATACGGACTTATTGTGCCAACAAATTAAAAATGCCTTCTCC
This sequence comes from Puma concolor, assembly GCF_028749965.1. NCBI lineage: Eukaryota > Metazoa > Chordata > Mammalia > Carnivora > Felidae > Puma > Puma concolor. The sequence goes on along the minus strand of NC_141675.1, from coordinate 106,052,517 downwards.
ATTGTTACCTTCTTTCATTCCAGTGTTATACACACAGGACCACATATTACCATCATTGCCTACACAGTCAGAGGGCCTATTACATATTTCAGAAGCTAAAGACAGACCTGCAAGCTTTGGAAGGTCCATCTCTTCAGAAACACATCACTTGAGAGGATTCTGTTCTCCTTACTTCTGTGTAATACAGTTGCATATCTTAGTTTCCCCTCCTCCTGGTCCCTGAGCATCTACTGCCCTTCTGGAATAAACCAACAGTTACATATAAGTAATCACTTTGAGCTGCCCCAGGGCCTTGTGAATTCCATCATCAGGGCCCCACGGGTCTTACTTACTTGCTTTTCTTTTTTTTAATTTTTTTTTTAATTTTTTTTTTTAATTTTTTTTTTCAACGTTTTTATTTATTTTTGGGACAGAGAGAGACAGAGCATGAACGGGGGAGGGGCAGAGAGAGAGGGAGACAGAGAATCAGAAACAGGCTCCAGGCTCTGAGCCATCAGCCCAGAGCCTGACGCGGGGCTCGAACTCACGGACCGCGAGATCGTGACCTGGCTGAAGTCGGACGCTTAACCGACTGTGCCACCCAGGCGCCCCACTTGCTTTTCTTTATAGGAAGTAATAACTGATGTCAGTAATTAGAATATTCAGCAATTTCAATGACCCACTTTCTTTTTCTCTCTCTCTCATTCAGACACAGAATTGTAAGTATTCATTGTCCATAAGACATTAAATCAATACAGTCAATACTGTACAACTCTTAACGACAATCAATATTAGAAGCTTGTGCAACATTGCAGTGCATTTGCTCTGCCTGGAAAACTTTCATTTCCTAAGAAAGACAGAGAATGAAGAATCTTACACAATCAATATCTCAGATGTTGAGTTTCTCTAATCCTTTCAGCTCTAGAAAAGGAACCATGTCAGTTATAACTATCATATGAATTTTCACAAGGTTTTACTTTCACTAGCTTAATAATAGATCACATTACTGAACTATCTGGAAAAAAAAAAAAGATTCATAGCCAAAATTCAAAAGTTCAGCTTAGTTCTAACTGCAATCATAGGCACAAGTAAATTGGAGCTAATGCAAAAGAAATGCATAGAGACCAATTAGAGGGAAAATCTAAGAATGAACATAGACACAAAGGGCTTTAATTGAAGTTAATCTCACATTAGAGAAATGTATTATATGAACAAGGCAAATTGAAACAGTTATTAACAATGCAGATGTGCTTGACAAGCAAGTCTTAGCTTTTTGGGCAATGCAGACAGTCCTACAAACTCTTGCCTCTATATCTCCATCATGCCATTGAAAAAAAAAGTGTATATTAAGATTGAAAGCCTAGGGGCGCCTGGGTGGCGCAGTCGGTTAAGCATCCGACTTCAGCCAGGTCACGATCTTGCGGTCCGTGAGTTCGAGCCCCGCGTCAGGCTCTGGGCTGATGGCTCAGAGCCTGGAGCCTGTTTCCGATTCTCTGTCTCCCTCTCTCTCTGACCCTCCCTTGTTCATGCTCTGTCTCTCCCTGTCCCAAAAATAAATAAACGTTGAAAAAAAAAATTAAAAAAAAAAAAAGATTGAAAGCCTAAATTGCTAATTCTAGATCATTTCTAGTTTCTCACTTTCACCCTTTGAATTTACAGGGAACTAGTAAGACTGAGGATCTAGAGAAATAATGTTTAATTTTTTTAATGTTTATTCAGTTTTTGAGAAACAGACAGAGTAAGAATGGGGAAGGGATACAGAGAGAGGGAGACACAGAATCTGAAGCAAGCTCCAGGCTCTGCACAGAGCCCGACACAGGGCTCAAACCCATGAACCCACAAACCGCGAAATCATGACCTGAGCTGAAGTCGGACACTTCACCAGTTGAGCCACCCACGCACCCCTAGAGAAATATGTTGAAATGTTGAAAACTAAATCACTAGTTTAGTGCCTGCAAATTCCCCCAACACTTCTGCAAATTATTGACCATTTCTGGATGCCTACTAAATTCAAGGCCCTGTCCTACACCTGTTACATATATTATCTCAATTAAATATCAGAAACCCTGCAAGGTAGGCATTATTACTCACCTTTTATGGGTTAGAATACTAAGGTGCACAAAAGGGTAAGACAATTTACCCAAAGCTATACAACTAATCAGTGAGAAAAGTCAGATGCAAACTTCAGTGTCTCAGACTCCACAGCCCTGTTCTTTCTACTGCTCTGTATGAGTCAAAACTGAGATTCAGTGAGGAGTAGCCTGTTTTTTGGTTTGTTTGTTTGTTTGTTTTTTAACTACAAAGAATTAGGAATCTCATGAGACGGCTGCAACTGAAAACAAGCTTCTCATCTGCCTTCCCAGATCACAGGGAGGTAGTGTCTGGGGCTCCTGCAAAAGGGCACAGTGAGATTAGCAAGAAAGCCAAACCAAACCTTTCCAGGGCCTAGCTACAGAGTGACAAGATTGCTGAGTGGGAAAGGAATAACTTAAAGTGACCTTTTGATCACTAAAATAGGCCTCATTTTCTCCATGCATGTATGTTTCAACATTTTGCATCCAATTTATTGATAGTGTAATGAAGAGATTGACCCTTACATAGTACCTCAGGGGTCACATAGTGTTTTATCACTGACTGCCTCTCCATACACTCACAGCAGTCCTGGAGTCAGGTTAGAAACATGACATACTTTTCAGCATCGCTATCAATTTCTGAGAGCCTATCATGTACTAATGAGTCCACTGGGGGGGATCAAAGATTGCCAAATGTCCTCACAACATTCTTTAGACAACAGGAAACTCAAGTGTGATTTTACTTTCCCCCAAGTCAAAAAGCTAGTAAAGTAAAATCAAGGTATAAGTAAATGAACGATTAAATGAGAAAGAAGAAACGGTGGCTTGATTTTTTAAAAAATAAAAAAGGATTTGTTTGTACAGTACAAGTCAATACAAGTCTACCAGCTCCCCATTTCAGTCACATTGCTAGCCTTAAGCACCTTCTATGTGGTATTTCTGGGCTCCCACTAAGGAGAAAAGGCAATCTTAGGTCTGATCTCACACCTAAATTTAAAGTTACATCAACATCATCTGTGTTAGTTTCCTATTACTTCTATAACAAATTGCTTAAAGCAACACAGATTTATCATCTTACAATTCTGAAAGTCAGAGGTCCAAAGCAGGTCTTACTGGGTATAAAAATCAAAATGTTGTTCGGGCTGCATTTCCCCTGCAGAACCTAGAGAAGAACGAATTTCCTTGCCTTTTCCAATTTTTAAAGGTTACCTGCAGGTCTTAGCTCACAGCTCCTTCTTCTATCTCAAAGCCAGATGTGCAGGAACAACACCCAACTCTCTCCCCCTGACTCTGACAACCAGTCCTGTCTGCCTTTTCCTCTTTTAAGGATCTCTGGTTACACTGGACCTACTCAGATAATTCATGAATGATCCCTCCATCTGAGAGTCCTTAATTTAACAACATCCGCAAAATCCCTTTTCATGTAATCTAACATATTCACAGGTACCAGGGATTAGAACGTGGTCATCTTTGGAAGGCCATTATTATGCCTGCCAAACCATATTTGTCTGGAATTTACATTCACTGATCTGAAAACAAAGATGGAGAGACACAATCTCCTCTACAGTAAAAATAAATGTCATAAAATCTAAGGCCAAAAGATATGAGCAGGGGGAGGGGTGTCTATTTTACCAAAGAAGGACCCACCAGGTTGAATTTTAGGCTCTTCTGCCTATTAGCTGGGTGACAGTAAGTAAGTTACTTGTGAAATCTGTGCCTCAGTTTCTCCTATGTAAAATGGAGACTGTTGCAATATCACAGCTACATTTTAGGGGATTGTTATGAGGATGAAGGATCATGCCCCTAAAGAACCTATCACAGGGCTTGGTCAAAGGTAGTTGCTAGGTAAATAGTAACTACTCTATTTTCACCTGTTTTAGCTCAGTTATTATACAAGGAAATCCTATGCAAGTATTTTCCCATCGTATGATTAAACCATACATTTATATCCCTACATGGAATCTGACTTCAGGGGAGTTCCTACGGAGCTATAACTCCTTTCACTATAACACTTTACAAAATCGCCTGATGAACTGCCCAATAACAAATTAAAGAAATGGCCATGTTTTGACAATTAAACTACACAAAGCTCCAAGTGCATAATCACAAAACTAAAAATAGACAACACTACAATGCTTATTCAGCTAAAGGAACACCAATAGGAAGATTTATTGTCTGCAGGCTATCACAGAAGACTTAAATAATTTTCTAACTTGAGTTAGAGGTCAGTTTAATAAATAAAGAGCTATATAGATCTTACAATGTAAATATAATTACTAACCTCTTTTTCTAGTTCTTTTAGGTTATTAAATAATTCCTGACACCACCTCCCCAAGTCAGCATTCAAAATGAGAAGTTTTCTAACCTAGCTGATCATACACAAATTACTTCAAACCTCAATTAAGCTAGGATATACAGAGCATTTTTTTAATTGGATGCTAAATATCGAGCTGATAATAATACACTCCATACACAAATCTAAACCAAATCTAATTGCTATATATATATATATATATATATATATATATATATATATTTCTAAAAATTAAAAGAAAAATATTTACAGATATTTATAAGAAATACTCTTATTTTCATTATCAAAATATATAATGCTATATTTATGGACTGACAATTTAACAAAACAAACTTGTTTCTAGTAGAAAATCTATCAAACATCAAAGAAAGGGATTTCATCAATAAAACAACAGGAATAGCCTGTTGGTGTAGTATCTGTGCCATACATTTCTGTGTGTCTATTTTGTTCCAAAATCTATAAAAAAAAAAATCCCACTTCTAAAGTTTATACTTTCATTAACTACTTGTGTAAACTGCAAACTCCATCTACAGGCCTTCATACTCATGGACAAAATATAAGTATATCAAAGCGACATAATTTGTCTTTTAATAATATAATTTCCTATGAGAAAATTACTTTATGGTTTCCTATCACGTCTCATGAAATTTGAGTGAAAATAAGAAAACTTTTATTGCCCTTCAAGTGTAAAATTGCAACTAGAGATTAGAGACACACATAATACCATCGGCCAAGGCCTAGGTACTCTACCCTTATTAAAGCACCAGAGACCTGTGCATGTTGCCAAAGGCCTTTCCGATTCCATCAGTGTGATTTCATCGGTCTTGGGATAAAGAATCAGAGAGAGTTTATATTTCTATGACTGCTAGAACACTGGAGTTTTAACATCTTCATAGACTTGGATCTTAAGCGATTTACAATGGGAGCCTGTAGCTATCTACAACTCTTAAGTTTTTTTGAACTTGGGAAAACTATTAAAATAAGAAGAATGTAAAATGGCAAGTGCCTTGATGTGAGGCCTTTGCAGCAGGATATGGTGTTAAATGAAGCTAACCAATTTCCACTTTGTAGTTTTGATAGATGTCCAGAGGGCTTTTTGAAAGCAAAACCAATGAAAGAAACAAAAGCTGAATGATCATTTCATCAGGGGACCCTTGGTTTATACTGTAAGTTCAATTTAGGCAAGTCAATATCAGAAAACTCAAGAAATACTAAAGAACTTTTCCTCCTCAAAACTCATTTCATCTCTTATCCAAGAGCATGCCCTAATGTGCATTTCATCATTTTTCTGAAGTTAGACTTCTCTTATTTTCCCATCTAAAAACCAAACCAAACCAAAACAAAACAAAACAAAACAAAACAAAACATATGTTACTGAGTCCGCCCTGGTCTACAGAAGCTTTAATATACAACTTTAATATACAGATGAATGCTTTCCATATAACAAGTCGGCTGAAAATTTTTAATTAATTAGTTTGTCAAAAAAATATTTTCTGAATATCTATAATGTATTATGACTTCTGCTAAATTGTGAGAATAAAACCATGATCTAGACAGGTACAGTCCCTGCCCTCAGAGAAGTTACAGTCTGCCTGTAGCAACAAACAATACAAAACTAATTATTCATTTCAGAAGTGATAAGCATTGTGAAGCAGAACAGGATATTATTGGAGCTTTGACTAGATTTGACTAAGTGAAACCTCAGAGAAAGACTCATAGGAAATGGATATATGAGCCTGATTTTGAAGGATGAGCAGAATTAATAAAACAAGGGCTGGGAACTAGGAGCAAGAGAAAGAAAGCATTCAACAGGTGCTAAAAGGCCCCACAGTAGATTGAAGTGTTGAAAGTTTAAGACCTGAGAGAAAACCAGAATGAGTATAGCCAAGGGTGAGAGGAAACAGGACGAGGCAGAGGGAGAAGTAGGTAGACACTAGATCATGGAGCCATATCAAAGAGTTTACTTGTACTCTAACATCCATAAGAAATCACTGAAAGATGTTGAGCAATAGATTGATACAATCAGGCTTATGTGTTTAATAGATCACCTGGGCTTCAATGTGAGAATGGACTAATTATTATCGATGCAGAATTATTTCACATAGATTCGTGATTCCCCACAAAATATAGCAACAGCAAATCAAAAGGAAAGTGAATGCAAAGTGTGAATGAAAAACAAATATAGACCAGTAAACCTGAATTCAGAAAGTGATTTGATAGAATACACAAAGAACATGTACTCAAATTACTATGTCTGTCTTTACCAGTAGAACACAAACTCCAAGACCATATTTGTTTCCTCTGTTTTGTCCATTACTTTATCGCCAGCACCTAGAACTTTGGTTGAAAACAGAGATCCTCAATAAATACTTGCCAAATGCATGACTAAGTAAACAAGCAAAAAACTTTGTTTCCAATCACTTTACACCAGTGATAATTACATCCCCCATTCTCCTTAATGATGCTTTCCATAAATATCATCTTTTGAAAGATTCTAGCTCTTCCATCATTTCTCCAAATTTAAGGCAAAGGCAGGTAGTGGGGTTCAATGACAAAATGAGCATTGTGCTACGTAGTGCCAGCTAATAATGAAGTAATAAAGAAGTGTAAAGAAAAGATAAATGAGGGGAGTATAAGATACAAAGAGAATGATCTTAGGGCATTAAATCATGCATCTGAAGAGGTTCAAGAGCCATTAGGGCCTGGTAGCTTACAATCACTGATGACATCCTGCTATGTTCTGAGTGTTTGTGGTTCCCCTCCCCAAATTCATGCTGAAATCCTAACCCCAAGGTTCCAAGGTGATAAAAGGGGAGGTGAGGCCTTTGAGAGGTGCTTCAGTCATGAAGATGGAGCCTTTATAAATGGAATCAGTGCCCTTATAAAAGAGGCCCAAGAGATCCCTACTTCTTCAGTCTTTCGGGGTTACAGCAAAAAGACAGCAGTCTAAAAAGTGGGTTCCCACCAGACACCACATCTGCTGGTGCTATGATTTTGTACTTCCCAATCTCCAGAACTGTGAGAAATAAGCCACCCAGTATTTATAAGTCACCCAGTTTATGGTATTTTTGTTATAGTAGCCTTTTATACAGAGATTAAGACACACCCCGATCTTCAAGTGCTCACACTGAAAAGTTTGCATTGAAAGTATTCAGCTGAGAGAGTATGAAGCTCAATTACATGTCCACTGTAGCAAACTAACAAAGGCATCTTGTTATCCTCTAATGAAAAAGACAGAGTAAAGCAAAGTGTACAACATCATTAGGTTGATGATTAAGCAGCTCTGTGCCTTACATTTTTCCCTGCAGCAACATGAACGCTTTCTGTATATTCAATGTTCAATCAGCCAGGAGAGAGATCCTCAAGTATCCATCACCTACACACATATACACACCCTCAACACACACACACACACACACACACACACACACACACACACACACGCTTACAGACACAGAGGGAAGAAAAGGCAATGTGTACATCTGCCTTGGATGGATACAGGCGGTGGGAGGGTACAGGTTCAAGAAGTCAAGAGCGACCCACCGGCTGGTGATCTCTGTAATTTAGACCAGCCCCTGTATCCAGAGACCAGTTTCCAAGTCACTTCATACACTGTAATTCTATAGAGACAAACTATTATTCAAAAGAGAAAAGAATATAAGGATATTTTAGATCTATAATGCCTCAGAACATTTGTCCCTGAGAGATTTTGTAAAAGAACTATTGGAGAAGTTACCATAGCAAGTACAAAAAATGAAGCCAGGAGGAATTGTTACAATTCAGGGCTAATGGTAAGTTACTCAATGTTATTACAAAGTTTAAACAAGCAATATTAGGGGCGCCTGGGTGGCGCAGTCGGTTAAGCGTCCGACTTCAGCCAGGTCACGATCTCGCGGTCCGTGAGTTCGAGCCCCGCGTCGGGCTCTGGGCTGATGGCTCAGAGCCTGGAGCCTGTTTCCGATTCTGTGTCTCCCTCTCTCTCTCTGCCCCTCCCCTGTTCATGCTCTGTCTCTCTCTGTCCCAAAAATAAATAAACGTTGAAAAAAAATTTTTTTTAAAAAAATAAACAAGCAATATTATTAAAACATCTAACACACCTGTGTATGTGGGGAAGGGAGGAAGTACCTGAGTTGGGTCTGGGACAAAGAGTGGAAATTAAAGGATGCAAACCCATCTTAGTTAATTTCTGTTAGGGTATATAGATGTTTAATAACTTTAATTTTTTTAAGTATAAGGATTTTTTAAGTATACATTTTATTTCTGGTGAAAATTTTTTAAAAAGGGTACATTAGAAGAATAAAAATAGAAGTATCATTTTCAGTGGGGCATCCGGTGGCTCAGTCGGTTGTGCATCCTACTTCAGCTCAGGTCAAAATCTAGTGGTTGTGAGTTCAAGCCCCACATGGAGCTCAGCTCCTTGCTGTCAGCGCGAAGCTTCCCATCCTCTTGTTCTGCCCTCTCTGCCCCTCCCCTACGCACGTACTTTCTCTCTCTCACTCTCTCTCAAAATAAACAAACATTAAAAAAAAGAAAACACACAAAAATAGAAAAAAAGCAAACGATGCATCTAACAAAATCCAGGAATGAAGGCAATAGAAACAAAAAGACATGATGGGGAAGGGAAAACACAGAGCAAGAGAGCAGGATTTCAGTAAACACAGTAAATATAAATGTGATTAGCTCATCTTTTAGAAGACATTTTCAAATTTGGTAAAACAAACTATTCATCTAATCATATTCTATTTTAAAATGGCACAGCTTTGGGGCGCCTGGGTGGCTCAGTGGGTTAAGAATCCAACTCTTGGTTTCGGCTCAGGTCATGATCTCACAGTGGTAAAATCGAGCCCCTTGGCATCAGGCTCTGTGCTGGGTGTGGAGCCTGCTTACGGTTGTCTCTCTCTCTCCCTCTGCCTCTCCCCTGCTCGTGCTCTCTCTCAAAAATAAATAAATAAATAAATAATAATGACACAGCTTTTCAAAAGAGGACACAAGAAAGTTGAAAATAAAGGCAAATGCTAGCAAAATAAGGCTGAGTTGGCAGTAGCACACAAAAGAGAATTCAAAGCAAAAGCTTTAAAAGCGAAAGCTTTCAAGCAGGTTGACAACCTACTGATAAATCAATAATCCAATAAAAAGATGTAAAAATCATATATTTTAAACATCTAACAAACTAAATTCAAGACTTATTAAAGAAGTGATATTTCCAAGGAGAAATGGATAAACCCATAGTTCACAGTAGGAGACTATACCACATCTTGGTTAGAAACCAACAGATAAAATAGAAAAGAGTTTTGGTAAAGAAGATTTTAATGCAACACTTAAGTTTGATCTGGAACACACACACACTTCACATAAAAGACAACACATTGTTTTTTAACACATTTACACACACAAAAAAGTAATTTGTATCAAGTTATAAAAAAAATTTAACAAGTTTCTAAAACTTGGCATCTCACAAGGGTTATTCACTGGCTATGTTAGAAAAAAAAAGAAATCAACAATAAAAAAATAGGAAGAAAAATCCATACATTTTAAAATTAAAACCTGCATTCCCAATCATTGCACTACATGGGAAATTAAATGCAAATTACTAGTTATCACAGATATGCCCAAGGGAACATGTACAAAGATGTTAGTTAATCATTATTTTAAACAACAAATAAAACTTTAGGGAAAAGTCTGTTCTTCAACAGGGTAAATAAAATTTCTGAATAAAATGTGGGACATTTATACCACAGAACACTAGTTATTATCTGTAGACACTATCATGAATAGATTTCCAACACATATCACTGCCTACAAACAAGAGAACTATACACACTAATACAATCTATATGGAGAGCTCACATGCATGCACACACACACACACACACACACACACACACACACACGGAAAAACATCTGAAAATAAACACACCTTAACAGAGGAACACCTTAACAGAGGGGAAAAAAAAAAAACCAACACAGATTCATGGTCAAAGAGGATCTCAACACTTTCTATATTTTATTAGTATAAGGAAAATGCATTCATGTATCATTTGGTTTGAAACAGAATATCAATTATTTTAAAACTTACAGAACTTTGAGCAATTATGGATAGTATGTAGAAAATTCTATAAGAGAGAGACAGAGACAGAGACAAAGAGGTGTAGGTCACCACACCTCTTCAAATAGGCTGAGAGATGAAGCATCTCTGAAGAGTTGACATTTGAGCAGAAGCCTGAATTAAGTGAGGAAGTCGGCCATGGGAAAAATAGGGAAAAGTGTGTATTAGGCAGAAGGAATGACAGACAAAATGTCCCTGAGGCCAGCTCTGGAAAGGAAGAGCAAAGGCATGAGTGGAGAGGTAAGCAGTAGCTACATTATTTTGAGACTTTGCAGCCATGGAGAGGAGTCTGAGTTTTAGTGTCATGGAAAATGACTGGAGGATTCTGAGAAGGGAGGAGACATGTTCACATTCCGGTTTTCCTTAATTGTCGCAGACTTTGAGTCTGGAGTTCTCTCTTGTCCAGCAAGACAGCAGATGCAGAATTGAATATGAGAGAGGCTAATGTCCAGGAGGAAACAAGAGCCCCGAGTAAGGGTCCTTGCTCCGTATTTATTAGGATCAGAAGGCTTACAAATGTGATGGATGTTCAGAAAGAGACAATGAGACGATGATCATTAACTTAAGTGTGTGAGAGAAAGGGGGTTTTGAAGATATGCGGTGTTAGGGGTCTGGGTCAATACAAAACAAATTCTGGCACTGAGCAGATGGCTGCTTATGGCAGGCACAAGGTGCAGGGTCTGTTTATCTTAACTTGGCAGAGATAAGACAGATAGGTAAGACAGAGGTAAGACAGATGGAGCATGCTACCTCAGGGTCAACAAGGTGCCTTTCTTCTGCTAATTATAGCTCCACTCCAGGCAATTTCACCCTGCTGCGGTGGTCTACAGCCCTGTTTACCTATTCTGGACGCTTCCATCCTGTGAAAGCAGCTTTCTGCTTTTGTCTTATGCTGGGGCCCTTTCGCCCTGTTTAACTAATCTCGAATGCTTTTAGTACTAAGCCTTGTTGACCCACTGGTGCAAGCTCAGAGAATTCCTAAACTTATTCCCCACACTTAATTAAACTTTTTACTTTGAAATCATTGTGCACTTACATGCTATTGTAAGAAATAACACAGAGAGAGCCCATGTACCATCTATCCAGCTTCTCCCAATGGCAACATCTTGCAAAACTATAGTGTAATATCACAACCGGATGTGGACGTTGATGCAATCAAGGTGCAGAACTTCCATCACAAGGATCCCTCATGTTGCCTTTTTAGACCCACACACGTTTTCTCCTTATAACCCAGCAACCATTTACCTGGTCTCCATTTTTATAATTTTGTCATTTCAATAATGTTACAGAAATGGAATCATATAGCATGTAGCATGTTGATATTGGCTTTCTCTCATTCAGTATAATGATTTAGAGATTCATACTTGTTGAGTTTATTAACAGTTTGTTTCTTTTAATTGCTGAATAGTATTCCTTGGCACTTGAGTTTAACCATTTACCTCTTGAAGGATATTTGGGTTTGACTATTAAGAATAAAACTGGGGGCGCCTGGGCAGCTCAGTTGGTTGAGTGTCCAACTTCAGCTCCGGTCATGATCTCACAGTTCATGGGTTCAAGCCCCATGTGGGGTTCTGTGCTGGCACCTTGCTCAGAGCCTGGAGCCTGCTTTGGATTCTGTGTCTCCTTCTCCCTCTGTCCCTCCCCTGCTTGTGCTCTGTCTCTCAAAAATAAATAAATGTAAAAAGAAATTAAAAAAAAATAAAACCTCTATAAAATTCATGTACAAGTTTATGTGTGAACATAAGTTTTCATTTTTTCAGGACAAATACCCAAAAGAGCAACTATTGGGTCATACAGTAGTTGCATGTTTAGTTTTTTAAGAATCTGCCAAACTATCTTCTTGAGTGACTCTTCCATCTTCCATCCCCACCGGCAATGTATGAGTAATCTAATTTCTCCACATTCATGCCTGTATTTTGTGTTGTCACTGCTTTTATTTTATCCAATTTTATACATTTTAATAGGTATGTAGTGAAATCTTGTGACTTTAATTTTTATTTCCCTAATAGCTAATGATGATGAACAACTTGTCATGTGACTATTTGCCATTTTAGATATCCTCTTCATAGAAATGTTTGTTCATATCTTATGCCCATTATCTAATGGAATGTTTGCTTTACAAGCGAGCTTTGAGAGTGCTTTATTTACTCTATATACTAATCCTTTGATGGATATATGGTTTACAAATATTTTCTCCCAGTCTGTAGCTTATTTTTTCATCTACTGTATTAACAGTATTTTTTTCAGAACAAATGCTTTCAATTTTGATGAATTCCAGCTTACCAATGTTTTCCTTTTATGGATTATTCTTTTAATGGCAATTTTAAGAACCCTTTGCATAGCCCTAGATATCAAAATTTCCTGTTTTTTCTAAGAGTGTTACACTCTTCATTTTCAACTTAAGTCTGTGATCCATTCTGAGTTAATTTTTATATAAGATGAAAAGGTGTGAGATTTGTATCAAGGTTATATTTTTTTTAATTATTTAGGGGTGCTTGGGTGACTCAGTCAGTTAAGTGTCAGACTCTGATTTTGGCTCAGGTTATGAAATCATAAATTCATAGATCCAGCCCTTCATCAGGCTTTGCGCTCACAGTGGGGGGGCCTGTTTGGGATTCTCTCTTTCCCCTCCCCGACTTGCATGCTTTCTCTCTCAAAATAAAGAAATAAACATTTAAAAAATTATTTATGGATATCTAGTTGCTCTAGTACATTTGTTGAAAAGACTATCCTTCCTCCATTAAATTTCTTTTTCACTTTTGTCAAGACTTGGTTGGACGTACATTTGTGGACCTATTTGTAGATTCTCTATTCTGTTCCATCAAACCATGTGTCTATCCCTCCACCGGATAACACAAATTATTAGATTTATTTTGTTACAGTTCCACAGGTCCCTGAGGCTCTGCTATTTTTTTTTCAGCCTATTTTTTTTCATTTTTTTCAGATTGGGTAATTTCTATTGTTCTTTTGAAGTTCACTGACTCTTTGTCTTTTCCCACCATTCTGCTGTTGAGCCAAACTATCATGCTTGTTCTGCTTTTGTTGTTGTTGTTGGTTTGGTTACTATATTTTAAGTTCTAAAATTTCCACGTGGTTCTTGTTTATATCTTGTATATCTTTTCTGAGACTTTTTTTTTTGAGTTATTAACTCCTCACTAAAGCATTTTCATGATGGCTGCTTTAAACTTTTTTTTTCAGATAATTCTAAAATCTCTGTCTGCCTGGTATTTGGCATCTACTGATTGTCTTCCTTCTTTCAATTTGAGATCTTCCTTGTTCCCAGTACAATTAATGATTTTTTATTGAAATCTGGAAATTGTGGGTATTATAAGATGCTTTATCTCATGCAAGGCTTCTGCTTTAACTGGCTTTCTCTGAAACAACTCAAGCAATGACTTGAGAGAGGCAATGACTTGTTATGCCAAATGGAGGTAGATATCCAGGTGCTCCACTCAGTTCTCACTTATACCCAAAGTGGGGGTAACTTTTTCTTGTTGAACAAGGGTTGACAATACTGATAACTCCCTAGCTGGAAGAGATATCATTTTTGTTTTTATTACTGTTGATATTGTTATTGTTATCGCTCTCAACCTAGTCTCTACTGGCACTAACACTGTTTCCTAAGTCTCAGAGCATTGTGAAGATCACATTAGAAAATTCTGAGCCACAAAAAGGCTTCTGAAGTCCAAGTAAGAAATCTCTCCCTGCACCCATGGTTTTTTGAGTAATTCCATGATTGATTTTGACATGCCCCTTAAAATGATCTGAAAATCAAAGGTTGCAGTGTGCTCAGCTCACTGCCAGGCAAGCACTTTCCCGAGGCAGGTCTTAAAATATGCTAATAGGAATGTGAAAACACTAAATTTATTTTACCTCCATAAGACTCATACTGGAATATTCATCTTCAGCTGTGGATTCTTATCTCAATGTTTAATTTAATGAAACTGAAGGCATCTGAATAAAAAGTTGCAAAATTTATAATAAACAACTGCTTGTCAAGACAATTTATTACTGGTACACTACATGCCTGAGGACTTAATTTTACGCAGTTGAGATGAAAACATCTAGAACTATCTTTCATATATGGAAGGACTATCTACTCTGTTTTTGTTCCTTTCCTGAGATGACTGCCTGAACTCTCTGTTTCCTGAACCTAACAATTGGTAAGGATCTGGCACATTCTTATCACTAAGATCTCACCTCTAGACTTTTTAAAGACCCTAAAAGTCTGGTAGGTAAGCTAAGGAAAATCAACATGTCTGAAGAGGTCTCCTCACTCTTCAATGGACAAGGAGTTGTAGGAAAGATAAGTAGACTATGAGACTACCCTTATCTATCACTAAGACCTAACAACTGAGGACATTTATCCCAGCAACACTTCTTTCCTTGGTCACCCACTTGCCTCCTAGACTTAAGGTTCAAGTACCTAAAATTTCACTTCAAAAGCTGATGAAGATAGAGCCCAAATCTCATCCATTGGAATATAATTAAGATATGTTTTGTTTTGTTTTGTTTTGTTTTGTTTTTAATTTTTTTTCAACGTTTTATTTATTTTTGGGGGGACAGAGAGAGACAGAGCATGAACGGGGGAGGGGCAGAGAGAGAGGGAGACACAGAATCGGAAACAGGCTCCAGGCTCTGAGCCATCAGCCCAGAGCCTGACGCGGGGCTCGAACTCACGGATCGCGAGATCGTGACCTGGCTGAAGTCGGACGCTTAACCGACTGCGCCACCCAGGCGCCCCTGTTTTGTTTTTTTTAACATAATACGTACCACCCTTGTACCAGGGAAAGAGGACATTGCTCTTGTTTTCCCCCATTCACTCTCTACAACAAGGTGAGAAGTCTCTGAAGCCATAGGGCCAGGCCCAACCAAATCTATGCCCCCACTGTTGGGCCATTCTCTGTGTACCTAGAACCCTACTATGTACTTCCCAAATGGCCCAAGCTTCATTCAAGACTGGAACAAGTCACTTCCCAGGGTCTGTACTCCTAAGAGTGTATAAACTGGTTTGAACAACCTTGACCTGAGATATGGTTAAGAATGACATTTTGTAGAAGATGTAGATGGAAGAGTCCAATCATTCAAATTTGAACTTGGTTTTCCAGAAGAGGTAATCATAAAAGTATACTTGTCTAAGAAGAAGGATAGAATACTTTTTAGCAGTTTGTTGGCTTAATTTGTAACATTTAAATATTTAGACATATGGCAAATGGGTCTCTATTTGTATATATCCTCCTGAGGTCTTGTAAAAATGGGAGTTAAGGCCTAGGCTAAATCCATGTGTCATAAGAGTAAAAGTCTACAATTATTTGCTAATTATGAATCAGAGGATCTGGTTCCAAAGGGAAGGCCAGAATATAGAATTCCAGCTGTGTATTCCAATTGTTTAAAACCCTGAAACATAGGACAGTTAAGAAAGGAATAAAGGGAGGGAGTTCTATAAAACCTGGGGATCATAAAATATCTCATGATTGTGGGAGTAGATCCTCCAAGGAGACTTTCTTCATTCCCCAAATGAGTCAAGTGTCCCCATCCATAGTCTGATCATATCTTGTCGTATTATGGCAGTACTGGAATTGCTTACTTGTCTGCATCCCCCAACTGGCTGAGTTCTACAAGGGACAGATTATTAATCTCTTTTACTGCTTTATCCCTAAGAATCCAGGAATAATGTATAGTAGGTGTTGAATTAACATATTTTGAATAACCAAATCAAAAAAATTGTGCTATCCTGAGATATAACAGAAAATGGAGAACTACCATTTCTAAACCTTGATATGCTGGACAATTGGAGAAAAGCTCTACTCAAAACACGGATATAGTAGGTTATAGCTACTAGAAAAATATAAATTTGATTGATCAAAGAAATAAACTCTGGATCAAGAAAACACAGTATTCTGATAACTAGACAGAAGTTTTCCAGTCTGAGAAAGCTTTATGAGTTCTCGAAGAATAAGACCAGAGTCTTGATCTCTGTATCCCTGGAACTTAATGCCAGTCTGGAATACAGTAGGTGCTCAAAAAGAGTTTGGTGAATGACAAGATTAAAGACACTGTCTAAGAAAAACTCTATTTCAATGTTATATGACCACTGTTCAGAATACACTGAGAAATAATTATTGAAATTCAATCAGAGGATACATTTTGATTGTGCAATTGTTATTTTTAAATGTACTGGATCATAAGCCCCATGACTTAAACTCACGTATATAAAGTATGGATACAAAGGAAGTATTTGTTTCCTAAATCATTTATATAAAAGACGTCCTGCCAGTTATCCATGGTTACATAACAAATTCCCCCAGAACCTTGTGGCTAAAAACCACAACAATCATTCAATTCCCTCTCACGGTCTTTGTGAGTCAGATATTCAACCAGGGCACAGTGGGAACAACTTGTGTCTTCTTTAGGATGTTTCAAGTCTCAGCTGAGAAGATTTGAGGACTAGAAGTGAGCAGATGGCTGGTGGCTAAAATCACCTAAATACTCATTCATTCTGGTTGTTGTCGCTACTGACTGGGGCCCAGCTGTGGGTTTATTTGGGGCTACCTGCCAAAATGCTTACCAAAAATCTCTCATGGTTCCCTTGTCTCTTTATAACATAATGAGTGATTTCTAAGAATATGCATCCCAGGAAGAACTGGCAGAAGCCAGAAGGTTACTGGTGGTAACCATTTGTTACCTAGATTCAGGAGTCATAGGGGTTCACTGCCACCATAGTCACAGGTCCACACAAACAAAGAGCATTAACACCACATTGTGTGCAAAGCATAAAGGATGGGAGATCTTACTGTTGTGGTCAACATGGCAAATACAATCTGCTATAGTCTACCCTCTAGCCATAGTAATTCATAATCTCTCAAAGATACAAAACACCTCCATTCCCACCATCAAGACTGCCAAGTCTCATTCCATTACAGCAACAGCTCAAAGTCTATAAGAATGTGTAAATCAAGTGGATGAGGTTCCTTCTTGAGATTTCTCCAGTACAGTTCCTTAAGCACCCTTCCTCTTGAGCCTAAGACCTATGACCTAAGAAGACAAGTTATACAATAATAATAGATTACCAGAGAAGTATCTTTCCTATAAATGGCTTAGGTAGCAATAGTGGAACAGTCAAGACACAAGGCAAACACTCTAAACTCCCATTCAAAAAGGGAGAAAATAGGAGGCATACCACAGTCACCAGTTAATTGCAATTTTGAAATCCATCCCAATACAGATTGCCAGTTCTTTGATTAAAACACGATATTGCTCCCCAGGAAGGATCCCCTATGACTCTTGGTTCTGCCCTCTGAATTATCTTTCCTTGTATGTATTTGTCAGCCAACATTTGCAGCAAAGTAGTTTTCTCAAGATGTGTTTTGTTAGGAGAAGTTGGGGGAAAAGAGACCAAAAGCCTTAAAAAAATAAATAAATAAAAATTAAAAAAAAAAAAAAAACCTCTTTCTGTCCTTTTTAGTCCAAGTTGGTGGTGCTACCATGAAAACAATCCTCTTAAAAATTCTGTGGGATTTTCTATGAATCTTTTTGGTGTTCATGTCATCAGGCAGATGCCATAAGCATAATTCTCTTCTAGATGAGCTCTTCTTTATCTCAGTTTCTATAAAATGTTGCTGTGGTGCAACGTATGTAAGAATCTTGGAAGCCATATTAGTTAACAGAGATCTATGAGGCACATCTGTAACTTCCGGAGACAGACTTTAGTCACTCTAAAAGAGTCTGTGAGGCACCTCAGATCTTCCTGAGGTCTTTAAAAAACATTATATAGTCATACTCTTGGTTCTTTCTTCTGACCAAGTTTTCCTGACAATAAACCAGATTTGACCTCCACTAAGAAGACTTTTCTTAACTTTAGAATCATTTGTCATTTGTAGAGGTGGGAATAAAAAACAGTTTTATTTGTATGCACGTCCTGGCTCTTTTATACTTAACAGTCTCTTCTTGAGCACATTCCCCTGCTCTCATATTTTGTCACAGGTGCCAAAAAGTTCAGTGGCACTTTCAATATTTTTCCTGGAAAAATCACTGAATATATTAGACACAAATCACTGAATATATTAGATACAAATACTATTTCCTGTATATTGCAGATGAAAGTGTCACCAAACTTTCACCACTGCATGATCATTGTTCCTCCACTTCTACTCTCCAATACCATTTCCCTACTTTCCTTTAAGCCTTCACCAATAGCTTCCTTCTAGCCCTGTAGGTGTCCACTGAACTCATCTTTAGGCATTTCCTAACTTTTTCCTCAAGGCCTTTTAGGATTTCACCAACAGTCTTCTCAATGTCCTTCCAGCTCCCACCTACCATCCAAAGCCAAAACCCCAGCACCCAAATCTGTGTGTTTTAATTGTTTAGCTCCCCATTCCCAGCACCCAAATCTGTTCTGGTTTTCTGTTGCTGGGCAACAATTCATTCCAACACCTAACAGTTATTTTATTATGTCTCACAGTTTCTGCCTATCAGAAATTTGGACAGGGAATGGAGCAGATGACTTTCCTCTGCTTCACAATGATCAGAGTCTCAGCTGGGAAGGCTCAAAGGCTGCAGGTGACTTGAAGGCAGATCCTGGGTATCAGTTGAGACCCTGCCTGGGGTTACCAGTGAAAACACCCAAATGTATACTCTCTGTATGGTCTTTCATCTCACAGCATGGTGTTTGTGTTCATGGAATAAGCTACATTGCCTTTAATGGCTTAGCTGTGGAGAGTCACATATTCTGACTTCTGCCTTAATTACAGGTATGCCCAAACTCAAGGAAAAATAACACACAACCCTCCCCACTTTCTCCAAAGTTTCAATGGAAGAAATACCTATCACATATTATAAGAAGTGTAGGTAGAATGGGAGAACTTGTTGCAACCATCTGGGGAAAACACAATTTGCCACACATATTACTAAAGGAAAACAGAAATGTCCCTACTTATATGCCTCTAAAATTCAAGGTGTCATAATATCTCAAGTTTTGTACCTTAATAATCTATATTTGATATGCAAATATTTTTGTCTGATTTTAATGCTAAAAAGAGGATTTAGGGCTCCTATACCAAACACCCCTACTTAATAAGCAAATATAATAGGGCAGGGATAATTTCAATAACTTGTTTAAGTTCCAATTCAGTCTTATAACTTCCAGTAGAGTTCTCTTCCCATTATACATTCTGCTACATTAAGATGCTTCAAATGCTATAATATCTCATTGCTCATGGTACCTGTAATACTCAAATTATCAACAGCATTTCCACTCTTTCTGAGAAGCTTTAGAAATAAGGATTATGACTCTTTTTTTAATAAACGAATTTCATACAGCTACATGCAAAAGTTTTAGGAAACTTTAAATATTACAATAAGCATGCAACTCCAGCAAGATCATCAGGTGTATGAAGCTGACATCTCCACTTAGAATTATAGGGGAATGCACAGCGAAAACATAATTACTCCAAATTTGTTTTTGGATATTTATTGACCTTAAGAGTTCAGAGTCTATAATGTTCCTCTCATCCAGAGCTAATCACTGACACTTCATAACTTGAATGCTGAAAATTTCCACTCAGTTGCTGTCAAAGGTTGAATAATTATATTTAAGGCATTTTCTTCTGGAATGTTTCATACACCTTGAAGAGAAGTGTTGGAGTCTAATTTTAAAGGTGTTCATTTGTAAACAGAATATTTTTAAAGGTCTAATTTCTAAAAATAGTGATATATGAATATTGAATGAAGATAAAACCTATTAACATGTAATATTGCCTTCAGTCTTTAGAAGGCAACATGTTACTTCTCACTGAGAACTGTGCATTTAACAGGCCTGAGGTCATACTATGATCTCCAAATAAATATATTCTATTTAACAATTGACAAAAAATAAATAAAAATCAAGTAGCTGACTGCAATAACTGCATACATACTGCTGTTTACCCATTAAGTATTAGACTACTAACCTATTTTTAGAAAACATAATAAAAATAATCTTATTTATATTATTTAATTAAAAAATAAAAAATAAAACAGATGCAAAATAAATCAGTCTATTCCATTACATAACACAATTATTGTAATTAAACATTACTCACCCAATGTACTCATCCAGCCAGTATCCACATCAGAATAATTTTTTTGACCCTAAACCAAATTAGGAAAAATCATTTACTTCATGGAGAAAAAATTATCTTATATGTATTTATGAACTATTAACAAAAATTGACAGAAGCCAAAAGAAAGGTTTGACATATTTAAAAATGAAGAAACCATACATCAAGTGAGCTGATTACTCTGAAAGAAAGGAAAAGCCAATTACAGAAGTTTAAGGAATATATCTACAACAATATGCAATTAAAATCACAACGTAATGGGGCGCCTGGGTGGCGCAGTCGGTTAAGCGTCCGACTTCAGCCAGGTCACGATCTCGCGGTCCGTGAGTTCGAGCCCCGCGTCAGGCTCTGGGCTGATGGCTCAGAGCCTGGAGCCTGTTTCCGATTCTGTGTCTCCCTCTCTCTCTGCCCCTCCCCCATTCATGCTCTGTCTCTCTCTGTCCCAAAAAAAATAAAATAAACGTTGAAAAAAAAAATTAAAAAAAAAAAAATCACAACGTAAAAAATTTATAAATATTTTGACAAAGCATTATTTTGCTTATGTGAATGACTATGCAAATTAACAAATAATTATGAAAGCCCTTCTATCTGTTATGGGAAAATAACACAGTTGAAGAAGTACAGCAGTCCCACCTTATCCATGGTTTCGTTTTCTGCAGTTTCAGTGTTCCCCAAACAACCACAGTCCAGATGCCAACAATCCTCCTTCTTAACTGCCATCAGAATGTCAGTAGCAGCCTTTGTCATTTCATTCACTTCACTTCACCTGAACACGTTGGCATTTTATCATCTCACATCATCACAGGAAGAAGGGTGACTACAGTACAGGAAGATATTTTGAGAGAATGACCACATTCATTTAACCATTATAACAGTATTTTGTTATAATTGTTCCACTTTATTATTAGTTATTGGTGTTAATCTCTTAGTGTGCCTAGTGTAGTTTATATACATATGTATGTGTAGGAAAAATCATAGTATATATTTAGGATTCATTACTATCCATGGTTTCAGGAATGCACTGGGGGTCTTAGAACATATCCCCTGCAGATTCGGGGGCCCTACTGTAGTTGGAAAATAGCAAAAATAAATGCATAATATAGATATTTGAGCAAATGTTCAACATAACTAATAAACATTTCTTTGAAAATGAAATTAGGGGCGCCTGGGTGGCGCAGTCGGTTAAGCATCCGACTTCAGCCAGGTCACGATCTCGCGGTTCGTGAGTTCGAGCCCCGGGTCAGGCTCTGGGCTGATGGCTCGGAGCCTGGAGCCTGTTTCCGATTCTGTGTCTCCCTCTCTCTCTGCCTCTCCACCGTTCATGCTCTGTCTCTCTCTGTCCCAAAAATAAATAAAAAATGTTGAAAATGAAATCAATGTAATCCAATTTTAACTCATAAAATTAGCAATGATAAAAAACAATAAGTATATCCAGTTTTGGAAATGGTACATTGAAGTAAGGCACACCCAACCACAGCAGATAATAGTCTCAATTGATATAATTTTTATGAAAAACAATTCAGTTATTAGTTGCTTGAAAAGCATCTAAAACTTTTGACCAAGTAATTCTAATTTTTAATGTCTGTTTTATGAACTTGAAATTTAAAAAAAAAGATTAAAATGTATGCCAATACCATTTATTATTGCATTGTTTATTACTAATAAATCATAGACACAACATATTCAACTTTAGGAAATGATCAAATGCAGTCCTGATACAATTATATAAATAATAAACAAACACCTTTTTAATATTTTGTACTACATATGAAATATTAATAAGAAATTAATACACAAATATTCATTACATTCTCAACTATATAAAATATTCATCGCAGAAGCCTGAAACACCATATTCCAAAAAGTTGAGGGAAATTCTGACTTTACAAAGGTAGTATGAGAGATTTAATTTGTTTTTGCTTTCTGTTTTTAAAACAAATCTGTATCACTTGCTATCAAAAAAGGAACAAGGAGAGAAAATATTTGAAACATTTAGAAGGGAAAAAAGAAAAGATACATCAGCATCTGGCAAGCATTAGTAAAACAGGTAAAAGTAATTTTTTTTTATTTCTTTGTTTTTGAGAGACAGAGAGAGACAGAGCACAAGAGAGGGAGGGGCAGAGAGAGGGAGAATCCGAAATAGGCTTTAGGCTCTGAGCTGTCAGCACAGAGCCTGATGCGGGGCTTGAACTCATGAACCTTGAGATCATGACCTGAGCTGAAGTCAGATGCTTAACCAACTGAGCCACCCAAGCACCCCAGGTAAAAGTAATTTTGAAGTTGAGTTGAAAAGTTGTACTTGTTCTCTTTCACATAAGAATTCAATAACTGATTTTCTCTTAAAATTCTCAACAAAATTTTTTTATTCTGAGTCAGTCTTTTTAAGACATTATGATGATTATGTATCTACTTATTTCCCTTTGATCCTTGCCTACCAGGAAATGCAGAGCCAGGTGTCATTCTGAGAAAAATAATCACATAATTCTATTTTCTTAGTACAGTTATCTACCTGGATGGTCTAGTGCTGTTTTCACTTATATTTTCATCTTTTTAAACATGCTTTATTATAGATTTGTTATAGCAGATGGTGCCATCATTTTTCTTAATGTGTATAATGCAGAATATGTGAAAACAGTCTGAAAGAGTTGGCACAATGATGAGAAAAGTTGAATAATTAATCCAGGACAAATGTTTTCAAATTACTGAAGGTTTGAAAGTTAAACTAAATTTAATCAATTTTTTTATAAGTCTTAAATTTTGGACTCTAGATAAATCCTAGGCTTTTTAAGCATAAAGGTTATAAGGCTGACTACAAAGTGGGGGGCCAGGGAAACCATTTTCTCTGCAAGAAAAATGAAGCTAATTGCTGGCATGCAGGGCTCGTCAACAGCACCATCAAGTTGAAAAGCTTCTGATTATATCATTTGTTTATGTATACTACTCTTCTGTGGCAGCTCTCTCTTATGAGTGAAGAAATTCTATTCTTTTGTACTAATCCTCTAGAGGAAGAGCTTTCTGGCAAGTAAATAAGTGAGCCACTGAAGTACAGAACAGGGTGGCTATGTCTCACCACCCTTCCTGGTCATGCTGTGGGCCTGATGTTTTCTGTGTAAGGGGATGACTCATGGACATCAAGGCTTGGTTTCCATCAATTCTCTTTAGGAAAGGACTCTTCAGAAATTTTCTTCAGACTATGGTATCATCATTGTCTGTTACGAAAATATGCTGGTCTTTTTCTAACATAATGTGATCCCTTCTAAATGGCAGTACACTTTGAATATTCTTTTATCTCTGCTTTACAAACATTATAACATCACTTCCTTATGTAAAAGGAACTCCATAAATTCACTCCTTAAAAATGCTCTTAAAAATCTTCTGAAAGTGAATTAAATACTTTTTTATATTGCTCTCAACAGATGATATTAATGTTTTAGGAAGTTATAGATTTATCCCATGCTTTAATTAAAATACAAATTCTGGAAAATGTCAATGGGGCCTGGAAGATTAACGTCAATCTTGTGAAACAAAGAGAGAGGGTTAGCTAGTAGATGGAACATAAAGTGCTTTCAGCCATCTATACACAGCATAAAAATCTTGGTGCTTTAGTAGTGATCATTCAGTTAAATGTTTGTAGCTGTTTTTCCAAAATGAACACCGGTCAGGTTGCTCTGTTATATGAAGGGGCTTAGTTACTAATATCTAGAGCTTGGAATTTGGTAAAAAATATTGATATGAGCTATTCATTTTGCCTTTTTTAATACTTTATATATGTTAATTTAAATAACTTCAAACACATAAAATACATATTCTCCTTATGCAAAATTAAGAAATTGTAAGATTGGGGCACCCGGGTGGCTCAGTTGATTAAGCATCTGACTCTCGATTTCGGCTCAGATCATGTTCTCATGGTTCTTGAGTTCAAGCCCTGTGTGGAGCCTGCTTGGGATTCTCTTTCCCCTTCTCTCTGCCACTCCCCACATGCATGCATGTATGCACGCACGCTCTCTCAAAATAAATAAGCTTTAAAAAAATGTTGATAACCAACTTAAATTCCAGGTTCCTCCCCATAGGTACCTAGTATTAGCTGAGTTTGCATCCTTCCTTCTCTCTTTTATGGATTTTTGTGTGTGTATATACACGTATTTATAATTTAACCACTATATATAAAATACATATATATGTATATATATACAATACTATATATTTTCATATGTATGTAAAAGTATATAGTGTTTTATATATATAATATACATATTATATATATATATATATAAACACAAATGCATAAGCATCATAATAACAACATAAGAATATACCTATTCCCACAGAGAATGAGATTTTTTTGGCTATTTTTCTTTCATCTCCCATGAATTACTTATACAAATTTTTTCCTTCATTTTTTCCCATAAGGTTATTTTTTTCCTTATTTATTTATGAGCTTTTGTAGATTCTTAATAATTTTTTGTCTGTGTTGCAAATATTTTTATTTCAAACTGTAAGGTGTCTCTCGCTATACTTAAATTTTAATTTTAAGGTCAATTTTTCCTTCATAACTTTTTCCTATGTGACTTATTTTAGAAGGGTTTCCCCAACATAAAGATCAAATATACATTCTTTATATTGTCTTCTAATAGTTTTATAATTTACTTTTACATGAATACCTTTAATATTAATATTGAATTCCCCAGTTTGTTAAGCTGACGTATAGGAAAGTAATCACTTCTATATGTTGATATTTTATCTAACCACATTGTTGACTAGGTTTATGAGTTCTGACAGTTTGTCAGCTGGCCCTCTGGAATGTATATGTGACAGTCACCTTCTGCAAGTTGTCAGTGACATCGTTATTTGCTACTGTTGTTGTTTCACTGACTGGGCCTCTGGCGTCCTGGTAAATGATAATGGCAATAATGGTCCGTCTTTGTGACCCTCTTTTCAGTGGGAAAACTTCATGTATCATTAACATAATACTCATTTTTGTAGATTTTTAGAAAGAACCTTCATCCAGATAATGGTAACAACCTTTATAGGACTTGTTTGCTAAAGAATGACACTTAAGTTTTATTTAAAAGATTTTTGCAGTTACCATTTCACTATTGTGTAGTGCACTGACAAATTTTTGTGTTTTTGAACCAATTTCACATTTCTGGGATAAAGGCTGGATGCTCATGACATATTTTAATTCCAATGCATTCATTCTTTGATTTTTTTTTCCAAATGCTTTAAGAATTTTGCATCTACGTTTGCAAGTTTTTGTGTGTGAATCTGTATATGGTTCTCTCTTTATCAAGTTTTTAAATATTTGTATTTCACTTTTATTGCCTTTTATTGAGACAATCAACTTTTCTTTGTTTCTTTTTACTAACAGTTAAAAGTTACACCTATTTCTCTTCCGGTAGCAACTTTAATTTTTTTTTTTTTTAATTTTTTTTTCAACGTTTTTTATTTATTTTTGGGACAGAGAGAGACAGAGCATGAAGGGGGGAGGGGCAGAGAGAGAGGGAGACACAGAATCGGAAACAGGCTCCAGGCCCTGAGCCATCAGCCCAGAGCCCGACGCGGGGCTCGAACTCACGGACCGCGAGATCGTGACGTGGCCGAAGTCAGACGCTTAACCGACTGCGCCACCCAGGCGCCCCACAACTTTAATTTTTAAACTACTTTATAATTAATTATAATTACATTGTTTCTAATAATGGTGGCATTAAACTGTGGACATATTATAGCTTCTCTAAAAGTCAAGATTTGTAGCACATTAGGCTACATCCCATTCATCATCCCATTTGCCATCTTGCTACCACCCAGAAATGTGTAATAAATTTAAGAAACAGCTGTTTACTAAACAGCTAATTTTAGAAAAATTTATTATAGTCAATACTTTAGAATCTTTCCTTTTCCTCTTGGATTCACATTCAAGAGTTGGAGAACATCTGACTCTAATTCAACCTCTATCTGTAAGTAATTTACTTTCTGAATCATTCTATGGGCAAAACGACTCTAGTTTTCTCACATAATTGAACACTCAGACATAGAATTATAAATCCAAAGTTGTTTACCTTAAAATGCATTTTTTTATTGTCCTCTTGCATGTAGTTAATCTAGTGAATTTTGAACTGAATGTAATTTCAATTTGACAATTATTTCCCAGTAAACAATCTCTTCTAGTCTCCTTCTCCAGAAGCTTTTAAGATTTTGTCTTTGTCCTTGGTGTTCTAACTTTCATTAGGATGGGTTCCTCTGAATTCTGCTGAGTGCTTGCAGGAGGTATGTGCTTTTACTCTGAAGAGACAACTGTCTCCAATTCTAAGAATATTTTTTTAATTCTTTTCATGTTTACTTGTTTTTGAGAGAGAGAGAAAGAGAGCATGAACAGGAGGGCCAGAGAGAGGGAGACATAGAATTGAAACAGGCTCCATGCTCCAGGCTGTCAGCACAGAGCCAGACATGGGCCTTGAACCCACAAACTGGGAGATCATGACCTGAGCCAAAGTCGGATACTTAACCAACTGAGCCAACCAGTTGCCCCTAAAAATTTTTTTTAATAATTCTTTCATTTAATATTACTTTTTACCTCTCTTCTCTTCTGAATCTTCTATTATATGAAGTCTCCTGAGACATGAGATTACTTTAGCTTTCATACTTTTCACCTTTCTTTTGATCTGAATTCTGCAAAAATTCCTCACTTCAATTTTTTTAGTGCATTAATTTACTCTTCAGCTTCAAGGACCATTCTCCTCTACTTAGCTCATCTATTGTGCTATTAAGTGACTGACCAATTTTTATTATCCATGTAATGTAATTAATAAATGTTTAGGTAGCAATATCCTCTTGCAACTCTTTGTGATAAAATATATTCTAAAATGAAATCCTTTTCTTCTTGTTCTAAGCACTGTTTCTTTAGGTTTAAGTACTTTTGTTTATCCTCTTTTTTGTGTCTCTATCATGGTGATGAATTTCCCTGAATACTTGGTGAATTTTTATTTTGTGCTCCTTTTTAAAGGGGGGATTCTCCATTATGATGTCTTCTGTAGAATTCATTTCATTGTTTTTCTTTGCTCTATTGCAATCCTGCTTTTGCCTTAACAATGAATTTAATGCTAATTGATAGAACAGCTAATAGAAAGATAAACTGTATTCTGGCACCATTAGCCTTCTGGGACTCTGGGTGCACTTTTAGCCTTTAAATGAAATAATCAGGTTGAATATTTGATTTGCCTGGAAAACAAAAACAAATAATTTCTTAGAGAACTTTGGGTAGAATTCTAGATTCTAGAACACTAGATTCTAGTACAAAAACAACAGCTACAACAGCTGAAAAATAATCCTTTTATAAAAAGAAAAATGGTAGGTATGTTTTGCTTCAGAATGATGACTTTTATTTCAAGAAATTGTTTTCTTTAAACCATTCCATTAAAAGGAGTTTGGTAGAAAAGATTTAGTTCATGGAATTCAGAATCTCAGCTCCTAGTAGATTCATGAGTAGAAAATCAATTTCAATGTAAATTATTCTAAAGTCAGATGAAATTTAACTTTGCAAGAGACACCAGATCAAGCCACTTAATCTCTGTGAACTCCCAGTGACTTATTTAGAAATTGAGATTGATCATAGCACACACACATCACAGGATTTTATGATAACTAAGTGGGTAAATATATTTATTTTTTATAAACTGTAAAATCTTTTATTTAAAAAAATTTAAGTGTTCATTTATCTTTGAGGAGAGAGAGACAGCAAGAGCAGGGGAAGGACAGAGAGAGAGGGAGACACAGAATCTGAAGCAGGATCCAGGCTCTGAGCTGTCAGCACAAGGCCCAATGCAGGGCTCAAACCCACGAACTACGAGATCATGACCTGATCCAAAGTCAGATACACAACGGACTGAGCCACCCAAGGACCCCTAAACTGTAAAATCTTTTATTTTATTTTATTTTATTTTATTTTATTTTAATTTTTTTAACGTTTTTATTTATTTTTGAGACAGAGAGACAGAGCATGAACGGGGGAGGGGCAGAGAGAGAAGGAGACACAGAATCGGAAGCAGGCTCCAGGCCCTGAGCCATCAGCCCAGAGCCCGACGCGGGGCTCGAACTCACGGACCGTGAGATCGTGACCTGGCTGAAGTCGGACGCTTAACCGACTGCGCCACCCAGGCGCCCCTGTAAAATCTTTTAAAAAGTAATTTGCCACATATTCAGGCCCTCACTATATAACAGACTGTGAATGTTATTAATTATTATTTAAGTCAGTTTATAATTTATCAAATGAAATTGTAATTTTTTGCCTTTGTGTATAATCATACATTTCTATCCCATCCCTATTTAATAGAGAGATAGATAGGGGCATAATATTCCCTTGATGTTCTTCATATCCCAGGCTGAAGGTTCAATGGTAAGTCATGTGTCCCCATCATGTTCAAACATAAAAATCTCTTCGATTGCTTGTTACATGAATAACAATTTTTAGAACGTCATCTAGAGATTCAGATTCAGGAGGGGTCCAGAATAATATGCTTTTAAAAAGCACCCAAAGTAAAATCTTTCATCAGGAATATTTGGCAAACACTGGCTTAGAGTAATGAGTTGTAATGATTTTCCAGCAAGAGTCATAAGTTCATCTAGGACTACAAAAGGTACTTATACTCCAGTAATAAACTGCCCACCATTTGTCTAAAGTCACCTATTTGCTCTCATCCCAGTGAAAAATAATTTAAGTGCTTAGAATGAACTATTTTTGGGTCTTCTGGAGTGTGTTCCACTTATAGTATCCCATGCAGATGAGACTAAATCTTATTTCCTAAGATTTCCAAATAAGAAATATTTCCCTCTTTTGTCATGATCCATTCCAATGTTTTTTTTTCAACTGCCCAAAAGCTCTTTTTTACATCTGGCTTAAATATTTAATGCATATAACTTTACTGTTAATAGATTAGTATTACCACCAGAATGCAAAGAATTTTATCTTAAATCTTAAGTAAACTCACACAATGTATCCAAAACTATAAGCCACTCTTCACCATCCAGAAGCTACTTCTCGTTAAGAGGAGCCAAAAAGTTCAAAGAAAAGGAAAGAAAAGAAGAGAAAAGAAAAGAAAACAAAAGAAAAGAAAAGAAAAGAAAAGAAAAGAGAAGAAACCTGTAACCTGCATCCACCTAAACATTTCTGAGGAATGTGCTGTCAATAATACATGTGAGGGCAGGTAGGATATGTTTCCCAAGAGACAAATGATTAGCATGAATGTACTGTGCTCAGACCTTTAAGAAAACAGAATAGCCAAGAAGGACTAGAAAAATCATGCAGCTGTTTCCAGGATGTTTTTATTTATAATTTTATGGACTGTGAACTGTGCAAAAAAATGTCACTAGAAGATACTCATTCATCTGCATGATTGTCTTCAACTCCTGTCTGCAGCAATGATCACTAATGAATATGCAGAACATTTTTAAGGTTCAACAGCTTCCAGATAGGCTAGTGACAAACAACCTTGACTGTATTTGCTCTCAAGGCCCTATTTAGGGGGCAAAAGCCAATAACATGGTGCCAATCTTGCTGGCACAGGATAAAAACTGCCTTGATTGTGTTCTTGTCTGCTAAAAAGCCTAGGCGGTGGTATTCAGCTCCTTTCTCAATAGCAGCCTCTTGAACGGCTTGGCATGAACCAGCCATTCTAAGAATGCCTGTTTAAATCTTAGACTGATGAAAAGAGGAATGTATACTGGTTTGCTATTAAAACGTGCAGGATAGAAAGCAATATGAAAACTGAAAATATTCATGAGAATGCCCACATAAAATTTCATTGTGTGATTTTAGTTACTGCACTTTGGGTCTGTATTTTAGCTGGAGAGGAGATTTTTTTATACAGTTAGATATGTAAACTCACCATCCACACACCAAAAGATCCATGATTGTGTCAGCATAGCTTATTTTCAAAAAATTTTATGTTAAAACATATCATACACATAACGAATAGTGAAAAAAATATAGGGGCCCCTGGGTAACTGAGCTGGCTAAACTTCTGGCTCTTGATTTCAGTTCTGGTTGTGATCTCAGGGTTTGTGAGTTCAAGCTTCAAGTAAGTAAGAGAGAGGATTCTCTCCCTCACTGTCTGTCCCTCACCCACTCATGTGAATGCACTCTCTCTCTCTCTCTCTCAAAATAAATAAACATTTTTTTAAAAGAGAATAGTGCAAAAATATAAATGTACGGTTCAATGAAAGCCAACTGCTAGGTAACTGTCACTAGGTCAACAAAGAGCCTTGCAAACCCTGCAGAAGCCTCCATCGCGTTCACTCCCCACCACTTTCCTTTCCAAACTCCTCAAAGGAAACCACTCTCCTGCCTTCTAACAGCACAGCTTAGCTTTGGCTATTTTGTAAGACTCTGTACCAATTAAATTACATAGTATATATACACTTTTGTATCTGACTTCCCCCCCCCGCCCCACTATTATAATTGTGAAATTCATCCATGTTGCTGGGTGTAATGTCAATTCTTCCATTTCCATTTCTGTAGAGTATTTCTTTGTATGACTATAAAACACTTATTTATCTATAATACTGCTTGGTGGACATTTATATTTTTTTCCAGTTTAGGATTGTAATGAATAATGATGCTATGAATATTCGTTTACATTTCTATTGGTGTACACACATTTTTCTGCTGGATACACCTAGAAGTAAAATTGCTGTGTCATAAGATATACAAAAGATCAGCTTTAAGAGAGAATGCTAAGTATTTTTCCAAAGCTGTCACACCAATTTGTAGCTCTAGCCAAAGGTAGAAGGATTCCTTTTTCTCCACACTCTCAGCAAACCCTAGTAATGTTGTCTTTTTAAATGACAGTCACTCTGATGAGTGTGTAGTGGCACATAACTTGCTTTTTCCTCATCACCAATGCTGAGTTCCTTTTTATATGTTAATTTAGTCATTTGGATTTGTGTGTGTGTGAGAGAGAGAGAGAGAGAGAGAGACAGACAGACAGACAGACAGAAAGAGACAGAGACAGACAGAGACAGAGAGAGACAGAGAGAGAGAGAGCGCGCTTCCCGTTCAAATCTTTTGCCTATTTTTATATTGGGTTGTCTTTTTCTTACTGATTTGGAGATTTTTAAAAATTCTTAGTATGCCTTCTTTTTTTAGCTATATATATTCAAGGTATTTTCTTTCACTCTGTGGCTTACCTTTTTACTTACTTAATGGTGTATTTTGATTAGCATATTCTTAATGTTAACATAGTCCATTTTATTCATCTCTTAATGATTAGTGGTGTATGTATCTTTTAAAGACACCTTTCCTTACCCCAGGCTCATGAATTATTCTCCTATATCAATTTTTAGAAACTATTGATTTGTCTCTCAATTTATGTATCATTGTAAGATGGGTCATTTCTTTTCTCTCCCTATCTTCCTTCTTTCCTTCCCTCCTTCCTTCCTATTTCTTTCTTTCTTTTTTAACAAATAGAATTCATTTGAACCAGTACCATCTATTGAAAAGATGGCTCTTTCTCATTGTATTGTGCAGTGCCCCTTTCTATTAAATCAAGTGTCCTTCCAAACATAACCCCAGTTCTGGGCTCTCAATTTTCTTCCACATGTCCATTTGCCTATCCTTGTGCCAATGCTACACTATCTTATTAGTATAATTTATAATGCATCCTAACATCTGGTAGAGCAAGTCTTGCACTTGCTTTCATCGAAAGTGTTTGGCTGAGCCTGGGTGGCTCAGTCGTGTGAGTGTTCAGTTTTGGCTCAGGTCATGATCTCATGGTTCATGGGGTCAAGCCCCCACATCGGGCTCTCTGTTGTCAGCACAGAGCCCACTTCAGATCTTCTGCCCCCCCCACTGCTCCTCCCCCACTCATTCTTTCTCTCTCTCTCTCTCTCTCTCTCTCTCTCTCTCTCAAAAATAAATAAACAGTAAAAAAAAGTGTTTGGCTTATACTAGCACTTTTTTTTAAATTTTTTTTAACGTTTATTTATTTTGAGACAGAGAGAGACAGAGCATGAACGGGGGAGGGTCAGAGAGAGGGAGACACAGAATCTGAAACAGGCTCCAGGCTCTGAGCTGTCAGCACAGAGCCCAACGCGGGGCTCAAACTCACGGACCATGAGATCATGACCTGAGCCGAAGTCGGCCGCTTAACCAACTGAGCCACCCAGGCGCCCCTATACTAGCACTTTGTATTCATAACCTGTATGATCAGTTTGTCATTTCTGAAGAAATCTGTTGAGTTGAGTCTCATTGGGACTGAACTAGATCTAAAAGCCACTGTTGCAAAATAAACTTTAAAATATGAGACTAAAGATATATGAACATGGTCTATTCTTCTGTTTTTTAAATTTCTCCCAATACATTTATTGCAGAGCTCTGTAGTTTCCTATGTAATGATGTTGTCAATTTTAAAAATTATTCCTGGGGCACCTGGGTGGCTCAGTAGGTTAACCGTCCAAGTTCAGCTCAGATCATGATCTCATGGCTCGTGGGTTTGAACCCTGCATCGGGCTCTGTGCTGACACCTCAGAGCCTGGAATCTGCTTCAGATTCTGTGTCTCCCTCTCTCTCTCTGCACTCCCCCCCCATCACACTCTATCTCTCTCTCCCATAAATAAACATAAAAAAATTATTCTTATGTAATTTGATATTTTCTAGATGCTAATGTAAGTGCTAACTAGTTTGCTGTAATGTTTTCTACATGTATGTTATTTGTATATATTAATACCCTGGCGTTTTTCTCTTAAACTTATATCTGGCAACTTTGTTATATGCATTAATAAATTCTAGTTATCTTATGGATTTTCTTTTTTTAAGTTTATTTATTTATTTTGAGAGAGTGATAGCATGCATGTCTGTGAGCGGGGGAAGGGCAGAGAGAGAGAGGAAGAGAGAGAATCCCAAGCAGGCTTTGCACTATTAGCACAGAACCTGATGGGGGTCTTGATCTCAGAACCATGTGATCATACCTGAGCTAAAATCAAGAGTTGGAAGCTCAATCAACTGAACTATCCAGGCACCCCTATCTTATGTGTTTTCTATATAAATCATATTTTCCTATACATATTTTATCTATTTTTATATTTTTGCCTTATTTCTCTAACAAAGACCTTCAGTAAGATAACAGACATCTTTGTGCTCTTACTGTTCTGAAGGGAAAATTTCTCAAAACTTTATGGTTAAGTTCATGATTGCTGTAAATTTTTTAAACATATCTAATAAATGCACTTTAATCGTGTTTTTTTAAGAACATATTGAGATGATTATTAAATCATTTACTATTTTCTTGTACAGTAAATTATATTAGTTCTTTTTTCACTAATGTATTTTTAACAGATTTATTGGATATAATGTGCAAACCATAAAATTCATCCATTTAAAGTGTACAGTTCAATGGTCTTTAGCACAGTCATGGAATTGTGCTACCATTGCCATAATGTAATTTTAAATATTTTTCTCAGCCCAGAAGGAAATCTCATACTCATCGTATTCACTCCCCATCCTTACTTGCCTAGCCCTGGTCACCCACTAATCTACTTTCTGTCTTGATAGTTTCCTAACTCTGGAAATTTCATACAAATGGAATCATGCAATATGTGGGGGTTTGTTTTGAGACTGGCTTCTTTAACTTAGCAAAATATTTCTGATGATCATTCACATTATAGCATGTATTCATGCTTTATTCTTTATTGTTACTGAATACTACTTCATTTTATGGATATATGCTACATTTTGTTTGTACATTCGTCAGCTGGTGAGCATTTCATTCATCTTCACGTTTTGGCTTGGGACATGCTGGGAAGCTCTATTGTATGGGAATATTATTTAACATCTACATATTATTAATCCAACAAACTAAACAATTTTCACATTAGATTGTTTAGTTTGAATATAATTGATTTTATTTCTACCATATTTTTTCTCAGTGTTCTGGGTTTCTTTTTCTCGCTCTTCCTTTTCGTTTTTCCTGCTCTCTGTTGGACTGACCAAGTCTGTTTGCTCTTTCTTTTCCTCTGCTCCTTTCCTGTAACTGATCTGAGAGTTCTATATTATATTCCTGTGTGTGTGTGAAGTGTTACTCTTAAATTTATAAGCCACACACTCAAGTGTTTTCCAGTAAATTCTACAACATATCTACCTTCCTCCCAACCCTGACAACATTCTTACCATCTTTACACTATGCAATAACAGATATATCTTCTTACTTTAGTTGAATTTAATTTACTCTCTTTTTTTTTTTTTAATTTTTTTTTTCAACGTTTATTTATTTTTGGGACAGAGAGAGACAGAGCATGAATGGGGGAGGGGCAGAGAGAGAGGGAGACACAGAATCGGAAACAGGCTCCAGGCTCTGAGCCATCAGCCCAGGGCCTGACGCGGGGCTCGAACTCCCGGACCGCGAGATCGTGACCTGGCTGAAGTCGGACGCTTAACCGACTGCGCCACCCAGGCGCCCCTAATTTACTCTCTTTTTAAAAACATTCAAAAATTATTACTTTCTCTATTTCACTATCAGACTACACCTTCATATATAATTTTTTTGCTTTTTATATAAACACAATATTCTTGAAATTAAAAAAAAATAAATCTATCAAACAACTGCAGCATTCATGAAACCCAGTAGAAAACAACTGTTTGTTTAATGTTGAGCAGAATTCTGATCATTATCAAAATCTGAGCACATGAAACCTTGGAGATAAATGTTTAATTACATATTTGAGGGCATTCAATAATAATAATGGCTAATGCCTATACAGGACTTACTTTGTACCAGGTGCTGTTTTACTGTTCTAAGAAATACACACACATGTAATGTAATCTTCCCAACAACGCTATGAAATAGGTACTATTGTTGTATTACTATTCCCACCGTACAGGTGAGGAAACTAGCACAGAAAACTAAGTACATTGCCCACAGTCACCTAGCTTGTAAGTGTCATGGCTGGAAATTGAACCTAGACAACATGTCTCCAAAATCCATGCTAAGTACAATCTGGTACATTACCAAATGGATAATTCACAAAAAAAAAGTCAGGGCCTCTGGAACTATTGGCAGCCCATGTTTGAAATAGTAATCTATGAATTAGTGTTAGTGTTTTTCATAATAGCTAACTGAAATAGAAAGCAGATATCAGTGTTTTCTGTCCTTAAGAAGCATTTTAATTTTAAAACCAGGTATGGATCCTCTGAATTGCTTTTAGAAATTCCTTTTTTTGGACTTTCAAACACTGAATTCATATTTAATACTAAGCTTAACATTAAATTTAAAAATTCCTTCTTTTAGACCCTTAAACGTTACATTATCTAAAACCTTCATAATCAAGAAGACATAAAAATAAATGCCTTTGAATTGGCCAGCTTACTTGTGACAAAAGGTACTACTAATAAAACCCTGGGTCTATGTCTATCTAGTCCTGCTCAAGGATCATGCACACACCACTACAACCCGACTACCTAAATATTCCCAGTCACAGGTAATGGTCCCCTCTGCAGGGAAATAACCAGTATTTCCAGTCAAGCATTCACATGTACCATGCTGAGAAAATGTCTCTGTGTTATAAGTTAGCCATGCAAGTGGCAGTGCTAAGTAGGAGACTCGAGTACTCAAATAACCCTGGCTCCAGTTAGTTTGACAACCTCACTCTTGCCATGCTCAATATTAAATTCAACTCAGACTCAGCCACCAATTTGGAGAACTCCAACTCCATGATCTCCCCCAATTATCTCTGTTCTCTAGGGTCCGTTCAGCTCTCTGGTGGTAATCAGTCCTATGGTTTCAGGTCCATGGAGGCCCAGGGAGATTCTATACTGTCAAAGAAGATAAGAATTCTGATCAAACACACACTTGAGCTCCCCTAGGTAAAATGACAGTAAAGGACAAGGGGAGAAGGTTTAGATGTGTGGCACTATCTTCATCTGAGAGGCTGTGTTCCTTTCCATACACCTTTCTATTCCCCATCCTTCCAATTTAAAACAAATAGCACCATTTCCAGCCAGTGTGCTTGAAGAAAAACTAATGCAATGATTGTAAAATAATTTGCAAAAACATATATTGCTCTAAAATATTCAATGACATTTATTTCCTTTTTGCAGAATAATAAGTCCCTATTGCACACGTAATAGGATATCTCAGATAAATTTTGTTGTGTATTTGGCACAATTTTGAATATTCACACTGCCTAACAAGCCATTTATCAGAGCTTTCACAAAAACGTTTTTTAATCTTCCACAGAACAGCATATATCTCAAGACTTTTATATGAATTCACTAAAGTTATATTCAAATAGACTAATTATCATTAAGTGTGTATGTTTAAAATATGTATAAGATATTTATGTATTAAAACTGGTAGGTTCTGATTGCCTTTATCTTGATGGTGAGTTATGAATCCTTTATATTTAAGAGAAAATGTATTTTCAAGCCCCAAAGCTAGAAATCTTTTTAAAACATATTGAAAATGAAGTCATATTTCCCTGGTCTATTTCAGTATACAGTACTTTGTAAAATAAATACTCCAAAGTGGTTTGAATTCATAAAAATAATTGCTTAAAAACTGCCCCAAGGTTAGGCCTGGCATTGAAGATTTTGTCTGGTGGCTAAATATTATGGTTCTGTTAATACTCTAAAACACTGTCTATAATGGAAATGCCAACTTCTCTGTAGTCCATATGAATGAAATATTGCAAATTAAAGTATGCAGCTGATGTGCAACTTCGCCTATGAAATATAATGATTGCTATTTGCCAATATATTTTCAAAAAATATAGGAGCAACAAGAGTTGGTACAAATGCTTAGGGACTATAACTAAAGCTATTGTTGAATTCTTTCTAATCAAATATTTTAACATATTGTTGCATTCGGTGACTAGCTCACTGTGAGTTGCATCATTAAGTAAGACAGCATTCCCTAACTCAGTGGCATACCATTCACTATAATCATTTATTAGGTGCTTGTGCACACTTACTCTGTGATTCTTGACAGACGTTTTGAACTATAATTTATAAAGGAAGTAGAATTTGAAACAGAGATCTCTGTGTCATCCAATAGAAACAAAAATGTGTAACAAGAGTACCATGTCACAAGCCTACTTGCCCACTTCAAATTCTCAACAGTGATAAAAGCATGCATTACTGCCTGCCCCAGCAATCCTTTCCACAGTCAATGGTAAAAGAAATAGGAGGATTACTGAGGAACACTGTCCCATGCAACATAAGCTTACCTCTTCTGCTATCTCTATTCTGTCTGTTCCAGGAGTGACAAGATCAAACCAGATATATATAGAAAGCATCCAAGTAATACCAGTGAGTCAGAGGAGCTCTTTCATTTATACTATGTTGTAATCAAAATGCATAGAATTTTAAAATTCTAAGGTTTTATCATATACTATTGCATGTGCTAAAACTGTAACTTCTATAAAGAGAACACATTAACCTATATCTTTAACTATTCTTTGGAAACATCCTTTCTGTATAGAAGTACTTGAAATAAAGCTATCATTTCTTATTCTCCCAAAAGATGTCAATCAAGAAGGAGTTAGTCATGATCAAACATATTCTAGTCACTGTAGAGGTTTTTAAAAAGAGTAAAAGATGTGATCTCCACCAATGAAGAATCATATCTAGCTGGTTTTTAAAAGATAAGTAGAAGTAAAAAAAAAAATTACAGTCTAGTGTGTTTTAGGATACACTGTCTTAAAACTACATTCACTATGGGAACTTAGCAAGGAATGGAAGAGTGTGGTCTCAAACTGTCACTGAAGGAAGAATAGGTGTTCAATTGACTGACGGAAAAGCAAGAAGATATTTCACGTGGAAGGAAGACTGGAAAATGGTACAGGACAGGAACAAGCATGTAGGAGATAGAGGTTAACCAATATGATTGAAGCAGTGTCATCAATAAGATGTTTATGATAGTATCTAGTTAATAGGGAGTGTTAAATGTCACATGAGAATCTGTAGGGACAAACAAACCACCAAAAGGATTGATGTAGGAAAAGACAAGCTGCAGGTTTTGTCTTAAAGCTTAATCCTAGAAGCAGGGGAAGAGTACTAAGAAACTAAAGATTTCACTGGGCATTTTAAGTGTATATAACATACTGGAACAACGCAAGCTCTAGAGGGATGTGTGTCTGGGTTAGACTCCCAGGAACTCTACTTACTAGCCATGTTACCCAGGAGAAATTTCTGAAGTTCTTGTGCTGCAATTTTCTCATCTAGAATGTTGACATAATAAGTACCTAGCTTATTGGGCTACTATGAAAATTAAATGGATTAATACAGGTTAAGAGTTTGGAACCAAAAAGAGACTCACATAGAGTTAGCTTATTTTTAACAAAGGAACATAGACAATAAAATGTAGCAAAGATCCTTTTTTTCAGCAAATGCTGCTGGAAGAACTGGATATCTACAAATAAAAAAAAATTAGTCTAGATACCAGATCTTACAACTTTAACAAAGACTAACTCGAAATGCATCATAGGCACAACTGCAAAATGCAAAACTATAAAACTCCTATAACAAAGCATGGGAAGGAAATCTAAATGACCAAGGGTATGGTGTTGACCTTATAAGTGGGACACCAAAGACACAAGTCATGAAAAAAAATTGATAAGCCAGACTTTATTAACGCTAAAAAAACTGCTCTAAATAGACGATATAATAGAATGAGAAGGTAAGCCACAGACTGGAAGAAAATATTTGCAAAAGACACATCTGATACAAGACTGCCATTTAAAATATACAAGAAATGCTCGAAATGCGACAATAAGAAAACAACCCAATAAAAAATGTGCCGAAGACCTTCACAGACATTTAACATTCAAAAAAGGTGAAATACACAGAAAATATAAACATGGCAAAAAAACACATATGAAATGATACTCCACACATGTTCCATTTATCACCAAGGAAGTGAAAATCAAAACAACATGACACTACATATATTAGAACGGTCGTAATCTGCAGACTCTCAGTACTGAATACTGGTGATGATATGGAGCAGCAGGAACTCTCATTATTGATGGGGATGCAAAATGGTATTGTCATTTTGAAAGACAGCTCGACGATTTCTTACAAAACTAAATATACTTCTCTTTTATGATCCAGCAACTGCACTCCTCAGTATATACTTGAAGTTGTTGAAAACTACGTCCACACAAAAAGGGGCACCCAAATGTGTCTAGCACCTTTATTTACAATTATCAGAACTTAGAAGCAACCAAGATGTTCTTCACTAGATAAATGAATAAACTGTGGCACATGTGGACAATAAATTAGTATTCATTGCTAAAAATAAATGAAATACGAAGACATGAAAAGATATGGAAGAAACTTAAATTCATATTACAAAAGAACAAAAAAACTTGGAGTGGATCTGGGACACCAGAAGTATTCAATAAAAATCACTATTATTATTATCACATGTACACGTTGCATATTCATGCATGCACAGGTTTTAACATTAATTCTCTCATCTCTCAAGTAAAAAATATCTTGAGGACAAAGGATTGTGTATTTTTCAAAACTATATTCACAGAAGTTCTCAAAGTGCTGGGGCCCCTGGGTGGCTCAGGTCATGATCTCACAGTTCATGGATTTAAGCTCCGCACTGGGCTCTGTGCTGTCAGATCAGACCCTGGAGCCTGCTTTGGATTCTGTGTCTCCCTCTCTCTCTGCCCCTTCCCTGCTCACGTGAGCTCTGTGTGTGTGTGTCTCTCTCTCAAAAATGAATAAACTTTTTTTTTAATTAAAAGAAGTTCTCAAAGTGTTATTCAAAGAATAGGCATGCAATAAATATTTCTTGAAGAAAAAAATCAATGTAGAAAGGGAGAAATAGGCTAATGTTGAATACTGATTGTTAAGCTATGAGGAGAAAAGTTCATGAAGGTATCAAAATTGCATCAACTCTCTTTCAACTCTATTTCAGAACTTAGAGAAATGCAGTGAACCAATGCCTCCAATGTGTTCCAAGGAAATGTATGAAAAATTCCTGAAATCATGCACATGAACAAGCTGACAGTTTAATCAGGCTAGGTCTCCCCAGACAGATGTAGAATCACACAGGAAATTTAAGAGGAATCAGGAAAGCCAGAGAAACTGGAAAAAGGACTCTTTAAAGAGAACAGACTCTTGAACCTTTTAATATTATATATATAAAGGAAAGAGAAGAAAGGTTTCGCCCTCTCCATAGAGGTTAGAAGGCTGTGTGTGTGTGTGTGTGTGTGTGTGTGTGTGTATGTGTGTAACCTATATATTTCAGAACAAATGTGAGCAAATATCAGAAAGCTATGAGTGCATTTAGATTAACAATCTGACAGTAGGCCCTATAAATGTGGAAAGCAGACCTCTTGGGTCAAAACAACAAGGATATGAGAATCAAAAGCAATAGTGCAGATGAGATAGAACCTGCTTCTGAAATGCTCCTTATACTCATAATCTTACTGTTCAAACCTCCAATTGCTGGAACAAAATAAAAGCAATTCAAAATATAAGGAATTTGGTAGCATGGCTGAGATGGCAATTCACCCTGATATGCTGCTGGCTTAAATTTAGCAGATATTATTTTCTTTCAATTCAACCTCTTGGCATAACTTACGCTCAGAGTTCTTGGAAGATGTGGTACATGGAAACAAAAGGATGACAAATGATTCTGTATAACATAACTTTGCAATAAAGTCACAAACTAAAAAGAATTCCCTAGAATTTTAATATAGGACTTCTCTGGCAGTGTTGGTCAACCCAGAGATCACCTATGTATACAAAGTGAAAAATACATAATGAAACTATGTTGGAGATATATATCTGAGCTCGCAATCTAATCATTCTATAGATGGCACAAATTATGATTTCACAGGTACTGTGTTTGCAGTTGGTATCCTACAGAGGAAAGAGGCTTGGGTGGTGACAGTCTGGTGGAGAAGGGAGAAGTTGAGCATATTCTTATTTAAATACTCCAATGTCATCTCTGCAGTGAGGCTTCCCCAAACACTCCTGTAGAAAGTAAGTGCTCAGCACTCACTCTATCACAGAACTTGCCTATGCATTAATTTATAAAGTTTATTTTTTACATGTTTATTTTCTTTTTCACCTACTGAATGTAAGGTCATGAGACAGAAGACAGTAACTATTTTGAGAAGTTATGCAGCATGATGATTAAGAGCATAGAATTAAAGGCTAAGCACAAGAATTTATCCTTGGGCACACTGCTTAAACTCTGTCTCAGAGTTACTAATAGGATTAATACATTTAAAAATACATAATAACAATACATATATAACAGATACCAATCACTGTATAAATGTTAGTTGTTACTATTAGTTGTCACCATTTTCTTAATGCCAAGAACATCAAATAAATGGATATTCAAACACAGAAATACACATATACACTCTGCACATCCTACTTCCTACTGAAATGTGAAATATTCATAATCAGGTGTTCCTTTTTAAATAATTGAAACTATTCAAAGTACTTGCACACGTCAAATATATGCTTGTAATATGAAGTGCTATCATGAAACCCAACACTATGTTTGGCACCATGGAGATCCATGTTTCAGCCAAATTCAATGCTTCCCAACCACGTGTCCTCAGAGTACTAAAAGCATCTTCAAGTCCATAGTGCACCGACTAGTGATTGACTAAATTCTGCCTTGCATTTATTTGACTATTTTTCAGATATATGTAGTTGTAATCCATGAAACACAAATGCATTTACAAGTAAAGTTATCATTGTTCTGTTAGTTTCTCATTATTTTGTAGTTCGTTGTTTCGTCGTGCCTTCCTTGTTTTGTAGTTCCTTAGTAACTGATTAAAAAAAAAAAAAAAACTAGTGTCTTTTGGGATTCTGAAAAGTTTGACATTTAAAAGGGAATATTATACTTGGAAAGGTTCAGAATCGGGGGTCTAGGTCATGCTGCATCACTAAAATGCCAAACTGGCGTCTCCAAGCTCCCGGGCAAGCCACAAAGGGCACTGGAGTCAAGAATATACAAAGACTAGAAGTGCTCTTGCTAAGCCTTCTCTTCTAAAGGGCTCTGGGCATCATTGCCTGAGTTTGTCTACATTTGTGAATTCTGTTTCAGCAAAAAGGTCAGGCCTTTGGTCAGAAATAGTTTAAACCGTTAGAGAAGAAGCCTGCCTTCTTTTTTAATATACATAAATTGAGATTGAGAGAAGGTAGTTTATCAACAAACTTGTACAGTGACAGTGTTTGATAACTTTGGTAGTGGCTTTCTAAATATTTACTTTCATTAAGAGGCTCTTCAAGTAGGTGTAAAATATTAGAAAGTTCACCCACTTATCATCCACTGTCACTATAGCCACATTCCAACATCCATGCAACAAATACAGATGCCTGTACTCTGCAAGAGCTCCTGGAGGTGAAATGGTGAACATGGGACACATACTAAAGTCACTGTAGAACTTCTGTATCAGAGGAAGGCTCCGATGCCCTACTCTACTCCAGTTTTTTGGACATTTCTAAATAAAGAATATCCAGAAGACATAAGATCTGTGTTATCCTCTTTTTGTCTATGATCATAATAATAAAAGACAATGCAGCAGCCCTTCAGTTATCTGCACCAGGATCAGTGATGGGGATACAATGTGAGCAGAAATAATGTTATGGATTCATGAAATTCCATTCCATTTTTCTCCTCCTGAAAGTACAAAAATACCCCATTTCCACATTGCCCTTGC
Source organism: Puma concolor (assembly GCF_028749965.1). Lineage (NCBI taxonomy): Eukaryota > Metazoa > Chordata > Mammalia > Carnivora > Felidae > Puma > Puma concolor. The sequence goes on along the minus strand of NC_141675.1, from coordinate 106,009,263 downwards.
TACTGCGTTAGGGATATGTAATTAGTCTGTCTAGTGGGAATGTGACTAGAACTGACCTGCAGTCTGACGAACAGTGGATATACGTCCCCTGCCCACTCTCTTCTCCTGATACCATTTAAGACCTCCTGCCATATTAAGTCACTGTTATGTCATGTCCCAGTTTGATACACAGTATATACTTCTTTTACCTAACTAGTACACAGTATATTCTAAACAAGTCACTTTTCCAGGGCACCTGGGTGGCTCAGTCAGTTAAGTGTCTGACTCTTGATTTCGCCTCAGGTCATGATCTCACAGTGGGTGGGATCAAGCCCCACATCGAGCTCTGCACTGATGGCATACAGCCTGCTTGGGATTCTCTCTCTCCATTTCCTCTGTCCCTCCCCGCTCTCAAATTAAATAAAAAAACATTTTTTTTTAAATCTTAAACACATTAATTTGCCACATAAACTGAAGATTACTCATTAAATGCAATGGTTTTGGAGTCTGATAAACCTGGTTTTAAATACCAAGCTCATATCTTACGATTGAGATCTTTGGAAAGGTAAATGACTTTTGAGTCTCAGTCTTCTTTGTCCTATAAAATGTATAGCTTCTCACAGGCTATGCAGGATTATTACACAAATTATGTTAGTTAACTAACTAAATAAACATGTGTGTGTGTGTATGCACATGCACACCTTTACACTCCTCCAAGTTCATATAGCAGTTCAGTGAATTTGTATTTTTTTTTTCCTAAAGTGTATTTATTTCTGAGAGAGAGAGCACATGAACAGAGGAGGAGCAAAGAGAGCAGGGGACAAAGGATCTGAAGAGGGCTCTGTGCTGACAGCAAAGAGCCCAATCCAGGCCTCGAACTCACAAACTGTGAGACCATGACCCGAGTCAAAGTCAGACACGGAACCAACTGAGCCACCCAGGTTCCCCTGAATTTGTATTTCTATACAGTTTATCTAGAAATGGATTACATGCTTAGAATAATAGTAAAAAGAGACCTGAAAAAACACCTAATCCAGACCCTTATTTTACGGATGGGCAAAGTGAGGTAGATCGAAGTAAATGGCATCATCTATAATGACATGCTCGGGGCGCCTGGGTGGCTCAGTTGGTTAAGCGGCCGACTTCAGCTCAGGTCATGATCTCGCGGTCCGTGAGTTCAAGCCCCGCGTCGGGCACTGTGCTGACAGCTCAGAGCCTGAAGCCTGTGTCGGATTCTGTGTCTCCCTCTCTCTGACCCTCCCCCGTTCATGCTCTGTCTCTCTCTGTCTCAAAAATAAACATTAAAAAATATATATATAATGACATGCTCTTCTTTCCATCACACAATCTGCTATTGAATTAGATAAAATTAAAAAGTGTTTTAAAATTTAATTAATTACTGTCCTTTATGTTATAAACCATAGCACCAAACTGTGGAATTTAAAGAGTTATCCAACTGCAAGTTTTATATTAAAACAGCACCTGAGTCTTGCCCAGCTGCACTGAAATTAGAGGCACAGATGTTTCAAGCAGTGTCAAGGATGTTGACAATAAAGCAGTGTTCTTTCATCTATGCAAAGCCAACTGGCTTGTGTATCAATTGACTACAACTGTGGCTTCATTCGTGAATACTCAAGTAGATTAATCTGTGTGAGTAATGTAGCATAGAGGTTAAGAGAACCAGTGCAGATAGACTTTGCTCTGAACTCCAGTTACACGCTTTCAATCCTAGGGCACAAGGTAGTTCCACCCCTGGTTACCTCTAGGGCCCTCCCTCTCACTTTCCTCCCCTATGGAACTAGGACAAGAGTATTTGCTACATAGGATTTCTCTGAGTAAAGAGTTAATGTTTGTAAAATCATTTAGCACAGTGTCTGACAACTGGTAAGCACCCACTAATGATAATTATCATGATGTGCAGAAAATCCATTCCTCTCAGTATAATCATACAATGGATATATCTTTGTATAAATATTCATATCCACATATATATTATGAATGAAAACATGTTACATCTGTTAAATAATTTATTTTTGTACATCTTTGGATATGTTGCTGTAATTGAGTTATGACAGAGAATTTCACAGTTGTAAAACATGAATGAGATCTGATACTATGCAATACAGACTTAAAGATTAAAATTTGTATAAACTAAATTTTCCAAATATTTACAATGTTAATCTAGCCTCTTAAAACATTCAATAGTAAATTTTTTCTCTGCCTTCTTAAGTACAATATAGCCAGTTTTCACATTTTATTAATTACTTACAATTATCATTATAATATCTATCAACTATACATCTCACAGCTGCTCCTGATGTGGGATACAGTGAGTGAGTAGTATGGATCCAGATATACTCAGATACTTGCTTCCTATATAAAGTAGATGATTAGCTTGCTTTTTGCTCGTTTGCATTTTTCTTATGAAACTGAAGTGACTAATGTTGAGCCGTCTATCCTTCAGGGCAATAGAACACCACGAACTTTTTGAAGAATAAATTAATAAATTAAAGACTGAAGTAATCAGCCCTCAACTGTTTTACTTGCCCTCCAGAAAATTATCTCCTTTGCTTGTGCTTCTAGGATCTTTTGAATTGTCAGCACCATTCAAAACATTTCTTAAGATTTCACCATGGATGTCATTTCTTATCATCTCTATTGCTTCTCAACGCTGCCCTCTCCATGCCTGAACCAAATGAACAAACTCGACTGTATAATTTTGATTTAGGGTCTGGAATAAATCTCAGCCCTGTAACAGGTGTGAGTTCCAAAATGCTTTTTTGCCTACTGAGCTTATTTCTCTCTCCACCCCAACCTTCTAAGTGCCTTCCAGGGGAATGGGAAACTGTCTCAAGCCCTGACTTACACCCCAGTTTTCTGATTAGGATTGTATCTGGCTCCTTAGCCTGAACAATCACAACATAGTTCTAAAACAAGCTTGATTCCCCTAGGAGTTGGACCCTCTATCTCTCTGCCAACAGCCGGCTGGAATCCTGCTTTAACCCAGATGGACTCCCACACTCCAGAAACCACATGATTCCAGTCCACCTGTCTCAGATAGCACTTCTGTGGGGAAACTCAGGCCACAGGGCCCCCACCATCTGATCTGAATCTCGGGGTAGTAAATGAAGCCCAGATGGAGAACAAATTTGCTACATCAACTTGGATCTGGAGTCAGACTCCTGCCACCATCCATGCAGGCAAACCCTCGAGCTTGAGTAGGCTTCCCTAGTCTGGCATTGCTTGTTCCTAACATATTTTTCTCTTGCTGCAAGCCAGACAACTGAAGACTAATCGTGTCAAGTGATCTGCCCTACTAAGTTTACTATAATAAATAATAAATTTATCATAATTTGGCAGCCTAATGCTCTCTTCTTTCTTTCTGGAATCCTTCATTGACACACTGTCAGTGAAAAGTGCCCTCAGATGTACTCAGTATTATTCTAGGATACTTGGGGCTCATTTCTAATGCCTCATCTGCAGTATAATATGAGATAATCTATAGTGATGATACTGAGTTAAACAATAACATTTTTTCAGTTTATGCTGTATAAAGTCTACTTGTGACTTTATACAGCACTAGTTTCTTTGGGCTTCCATAACAAAATACCACAGAAAAGTGGCTTAAGCAACAGGATGTATTTCCTCACAGTTCTGGAGGTTGGAAGTCTAAGATCAAGGGTTGAAAGGTTTGGATTTTCCTGGGGCTCTCTCCTCAGCTTGCACATGGCTGCCTTCTTGCTGTGTCCTCATATGGCCTTTTCTCTGTGCAGGTACATCCCTGATGTCTCTCGGTGTATCCAAACCTCCGCTTACAAGGATACCAATCAGACTGAATTAGGGCCCACTCTAGTGGTCTTATTTTAAATTAACTGCCTCATTAAAGCCATATCTCTAAATACAGTCTCATTCTGAGGTTCTGGGGGTTTGGACTTCAGTGTATGGATTTGGGGGGAAGGAGGAACAATTCAGCCCATAACACATGTGGAATAATACCTTCTTCACAAGCTGTCCTCAGGATACTCCCTAGAAGAGCAAGTCGTCCATAGTAGACCTCTGTTAAGAGTTTATGTGGCTGAAAAACGATTTCATACTTTTAATCTTGACCTCACTGTGAATCGGTGAGATAATATTGACAGGCAAAATAAGTAAAATTTTACATCACATCAAATCTGACTTCCCGAAATGGGCTGGACGATAATGAAAACAGTTATTGTACCTCAGTAAACCTGCAGTTTCTAAATTTTCTTCAACTGATGCTTCTGAAAAGAGTATCTTCATCTCTCTGTGCACTAGCATGTTTTTTTTTCATACTACAATGAATTATATTCCTTTAAGTGTCTTAAGAAACATTTCAAATTGCCAAATGTTTTATCTTATGCTGGCCTGGAGTATGGACAAACATAATACAATTCCCAGCAGTGCATTCACTAACTACTGGGGGAAATTTTGCCAAGATCTGAGAAAACACGATTCACTTTTCACTGATGAAATGATCAGGAAATAGTCAATATTCAAGAATGAATTCTGTGAAATGACCCATTTTTATTCTGTGTTTTTTTATGGGTTGATTTTTCTCCCCGCCAGCTCTGCCATCTCACAATGCCAAAGGTTCCCATTGCTGAATTTAATCATTTCCACTAGAGCACAGGCTAGTCTTGGATGTGGAAGATTTTTCAGTCCAGCCCTGCTCAGCGGTTGCCACTTCCAGCAGGTTGTCATGGGGCCCACCTGGCACAGAGCCCTCTGGGGACCAAGAAGGTGGGGAGCCCTCAGGGCTGGTTCTTCTCTCCCACCATGTTCCTCAAGCTTGCTCTGTCTGTTCCTGTCCCCACTCCTGGTGTCTCTCATCCCCACTGCTCCTTCTGTTTCAGCTCTTCCCAAGCTCATGCTGCAATGTATGTTTTCATAATAGAATTCTGCACACTGGTGGGAGTATATCTGTGGGACAAATTCTTTGCATTGAACTGGAGGGAGCTGTTAAACACTTCTCCCATGAGTAAAGAAGAGGCAATAGCAATACACTAAGAAAACACTTTGCTTTCCCCTCACTGTTGAGAAGCACAGGTTTCTATTCAATTCTATGTTAAAATTATTTGTACCTGTCAGAGGGCTGAGAAGTAGAAGAGAGTCTAGAGAGAAATTAAAAAAAAAAAAAGAAAATAAAGAGGGAGATTGATACCTGGAAGTTTTTCAGGCAGATGAGAGGAACAGTTGGTAGGGAAGAAAAGATTTAAACTATGCCCAAGCACAATGGCGTTCACTTCCAAAATTAAAATTGTCTGCTGATTGTGGCCGAAAACCCACAAATCTTTTTTTTATCTTATTTTCACTATCACAGTCTTCTCAAGCTGACATAATCACCTTTTGGGGTTTCATCAGCACTTGGCAAAATCACAGCATCTCCATTTCAAAAATTTTCTGTTTCCAGAAAGGAATCTAAAACTTCTTATTTTTTAACACATGGCAGGTGGTTAGCTGTTAACAACTAACTTTTTACCTAAAAAGTGACATAATTAGTCCAAGTATGTTACATTCTCATGGCTGGATGTCCTGTTTACTGGTTTGTTTTTTTTCTAAATCAGGCTTCACTTAATAATGAACCAACATTTTAAATTATTACTTATTCATAATCCTAGCCAAATCTACCTAAGGTTCCCTTTCACAAAACAGCTGTTGTTGTTCTCACTAGATTTCTCCCTGCAGCAGGTCACAGCCCGTGTGAGGACAGACACTGGAGAAAAGACAAAGGAAAAATATTAAAATAGATATGCTGTGTCTTTCCTGAAAGTGGTTTATGATTTCATGTTCACATATGGAACTAAAGATTGTGGCTGACTATCTTGTGGGAAGTGTAAAGCTGAGTGAAGCAGGAGGCTCCTTGATCTCAATGACATTGGTGGGTGGGGACTGGCTCACCATGTCTTCAGAGGAACAGGTGGTCCTCAGATCGTAGATTCAGAAGTTTAATTTTATCATCTCAGTCAGGGAGATCAGGCCTTGGCAAAGGAACAAAACATAACCAAATGCTGAATAGGTGCCAACTGGTGCCAACTGGTTAATTTACAATGAGAAACATGCTTTTGGATGAACAAATAATCTTCTCCAGAATGAAGACAATTTTAAAAAATAACTGCTTACCAAAATACAACTATCTGAGCATGAACTCAGAACAAATGAGGTTCATGTAAAAAAAACAATAGCACCTGCTCATTGTACTGCTTATTACAGAGCGGTGGCAAGTTTCTACACCAGTGGTGGCAAGTTTCTTCCTATAAAGGTTCATGAAGTAACTATTTCCGGCAACACGAGCCGCAGACTCTGCCACAGCTATTCAACTCTGCCTTTGCAGCGTGAGGTGGCCATGGAGAAGGGAGTAAGCAAATGGGCAAGGCCACTCTCCAGCAACACGTGGTGCACAAAACAGGCAGCAGGCCGGGCGTGGCCCTGTTGTACATTACAAGTCGTGTGCACACTCATCTATGAGAGTCATCATGACTCCCTGAGGTGAGTGTTACCCACTTGATGGGTGAAGAAACTGAGGTTCACAGAAATTAACTGACTTCCTGGAGGTGACCCGGATAAATAATGAATTTGTCAAACCAGGACTTCCTTTTTCACGTCTGATTCCACTGCCTGAAAGTTGGGAAGGCTGGAGGTTAGTTCACTGAGGCAACAGCAAAGTCTTATTAATTTCTCTTAATTCAAGATATTTTTTCTAATCACAAGGTTGTGTCAGTTGAGATTATTATCACTTTCCCCAAAGAGAGGAAGAGAAATGCCAACATTTTAATTCTCCAAGTATTATTTTTCCAAGCCTTATGTATTCATACTAACAGCAGGGTTGCAACATTTACTCACAATATGATTCAGCTACACAAATAAAATTTTCTTAAACTGCATTTATGTTTTCAAAACCTCTAACTATGCTGGGTAGAAAGGTATTTTTTTCAACTAGCCAGTTAAAATATTTCTACCTCTTCTGGTTTCAACAATCCTTATTCATTCTTTTCAAAGTTAAACTCCCTATTGGGGCTTTTATTTTTTAACCTCTTTCACATAGTCCAGTCTTTTAGGTAAATGCTTAGTCTTTCAGATCTCACCCTTTACTCTTCTCAAGTTCATATGGGTGTGTAGGGAAAGTTGACCTTGTCCTCACAGACACGGACACATGAGAGAATAATGAAGAGATGGGTTATTCCTCAGATCCATGAGGTATCCCCTGGATCGCCATGGTTTCTTGTGTAGAAGATATGGACCAGTCTGCTTCCCAGGCTGGTGACTGCTGATGAACAACTGGCTCCACCAGGCTTTTGGGGTGATATGCTGGCACCTCTGCTAGAACCTTTACCACCACCATTTTCATCCATTTTCAAAGTCCTCACCTATGGCAGCCACTTTGTCTTGACCTCAGACCCCTGCCATTTCAACATCTTTTCATCATGGCACTGGGACCCCAGAATGCCCTGTAAACCATCCATCCGGCTGCCTTATGACAAGGATATGCATAACCACAACATGCTCTGGAAATATCTGAGCACTAGACTCCCTGCTGAGGCTTGAACACTTCCATCTAGTACACCCAGGGAAGTGTGACCAACCTGGATGAATTCAGCCTCCTCACATCCATGTGAATATACCCAACATCAGTTTCCTTCTTTCAAATGTAGGCAGATAATAACTTGATTATGCTGATCAACTCAACCTCTTCTTCGCTCTTTCTCCTGCTGTCCTCTCCCTACCAACTACCAAGACTGAAAGCAGCATTTTACCCATGCTCCCTGTCCCTGCTTGATAAGGACTTTCTGAAAGTGGAATTCTACAATCAGTTTTATAAGCCTCACTTACATCTTGAGGAGATAATAAAAAACAATTTTAAATAAAAAATAAAAATAAATTTAAAAAAACAGAAAATCCTCTTGTTTTAACAAAGCCTGGCTTTCTAGACTATTTCCTTCTGTAAATTTCTGCTTAGAGTATCAGGTGCTAAATATTAACTCACTTTCCTTTTGATTTCCCCTTCTGGCATTCTTAATCCCTCCCTATAGTAGATATATTCCTAAAACTGAATAGGAAATCAAATGTAGATACAACTACGCATATATGCACACACATTTTAAAAATGTAAATTCTATTACACACTCACCATTACAGTATCTTCCACTACTCATGTTATTTTCATATTATTAAATTCTCATATTCCTAAAACATTTTTTATTGTTCATACTTTAAGTTGTTTGCTTCCTGATGACCCCCCAAAAATAAATCTGCAAGTCATTTCCAAAAGGAGAGTTGCATTGCAGAAAGATAAGTCTTTTCCTAATTCATGGATTCTTTCAACAGCACTAATAGAGAACTTCATATTTTCACCTCTTCAACAGATTATGTTTGAATTCTAGCCTTTATTCCATAGACTTCTGCAAATAGATTGGGGGGCAGGGTAGCATGTATAGAAACTATTATGTAAGATGGGCAAGGTATCATAGTAAGAACTGCCTTTGGAATTGTTACATTCCCACTTCCTAGATTAGAATTCAGGCCACTGAATTAACACATGGCACTTCTCTAAGATCTAAAAACATCAAAATTCAGGTCTCTGAGTGACAACAGGTCATCCTATCTCCTTAGTTTTCTATAGTCAAGACCAAAATAATTTTCTCCTGCTATTGGCATCATAACAACCATCTACTTTGATACATTCTATCCTTTGACTTTAATATGCAAAAAGTTTATTTTGTAATTTTAACTTCCAAAGCTGTTTTCTGAAAGCATGTTAGTTTATCCTATTACCACTTTATTAAATGAACAAATCAGGGGCACTTGGGTGGCTCAGTCAGTTGGGCATCCGACTTCAGCTCAGGTCATGATCTCACGCGTGAGTTCAAGCCCCGCATCAGGCTCTATGCTGACAGCTCAGAGCCTTGAGCCTGTTTCAGATTCTGTGGCTCCCTCACTGTCTGCCTCTCCCCTGCTCACACTCTTTCTCTGTCTCTCTCAAAAATAAACATTGGGGCACCTGGGTGGCTCAGTCAGTTAAGTGTCCGACTCTAGCTCAGGTCATGAACTCGTGGTCTGGTCCGTGGCTTCAAGCCCCTTGTCAAGCTCTGTACTGACAGCCTAGAGCTTGCTTCAGATTCTGTGTCTCCCTCTCTCTCTGCTTCTCCCCTGCTCTCACTCTCTCTCTCTCAAAAATAAATAAATGCTAAATTAAATAAACATTTAAAAGTGAATAAATCAAATAGAATCTCCACATATAAGTGAGAAATCACACACAGCTTTATGATATATCCAGCATGCTACAAAGAACTGTAATTATTTCCAGTTTTCTAAGTTTTGGACCAGCTCACTGACATCATCTCAAAATCATTCATCTTCTTACATTTCTTCCTAAAGTTTTTGGTTTACCACATAAAAGATTACTACAAAAAGCTATTCAGTCTGCTCTCATTTTTCTCTTTCCAAGTCCAATTTCAAATGCTAATTGTGGTGATAAAACTGCTACCTGATAGGCTAAGCACTTTATAATTTTATTGTGAAGTTTTCCTTGGGGAGTCATGTGATGTGTTATATTCAAATCTAAGTTATGAGTCATGTGGTAATGAGAGGTTAGGTCTAGTTATATTTCTAATTAAAGTTTTCTCTATAGCTCATTTTTCTGACCCTTTGCTCATTTTTGTGATATTTGAGCCTTGCCAACATTCCTATTCATTAGATGAATGGAAAAGTCTCATAATGTTTTAAATATTGCTTCATATTTTGCCCAATTGTGCCAACTAATCAAATTTTATTTTTCCTTTATTATTATTTTCCTGCTTGTTCTTGTTAAACTGTCCAATAATTTCTATACTAAACTTATTAGATTTAAATAGAAACTTTATTATAAACTCTCATTTCACAACATATTAACTTCTGAGTTTATATCTGTATTATATCTTGAAAATATAACCAACTATTTTTAAATTCTGGAAACAAAAGATAAGACAACAGCATTACATTTAAACTATCAGCAATAAAGTTGTTTCTGGCTTAATTCAAATTATGGTATGAGGAAAATTCATGTTGCAACACACAACTGAATCTTTTATCAAATATACTGTTTTTAAGACAATCAAGTGTCCCCAGGTCCTGAGGGAAACAGAAACACATTGTTACCAAGTGTTACTGGGTAACTGCCTCATTAAAAGTTCAAGAAAAACATTAATTTCTTGGGAGTGAACAGAGTTACACAAAAAGAAATTCTACTTTCTGGGAGAGCCTACCCACTTTAGACTCTGTCTTCTTAATGAGACACCGAAACCCCTGATATGAACCTGACTCCATTCCATACACTTTTTCAAGGAGTCAAACTTACTAGATGAGGTAGGACCTGCCTTTTTCCCATTTACTTCTAAGAGTTCTTTTGTACTTCACACAGCAGGCATCCTTTCTGTCTTATTATCTTAGACTAGTCAAGCAGACAAAACTCTCATTTTCTTAATGAACAATGAGTAAAGATTTACTGAAATTACACGAATATCTGTATTCACTTTGTCTATGAGAGCAGAAATGGAGCCCATCTTTTCCACCACTAAACTACCAATATTTAGGCAGAGAGTCTGGCTGTGTGATATCCACATACATGTTTGTTACATGCTTCACATAGTGATGCTAGTCACATGCAACAAAAGCCCCTAGAATTTTTTAAAGAATAATTCTTTGGATTCATGTACACATATGTATGTACTATGTTTCTTTTAATAAAACAAGATGTTTTTATTCATATCATTGTCAACATTCTCATTTTAAAAATCTCTCCTACCTATCATGTGGCGATATGATTTTATGAGCAGCGAAGAAGGTCTTTCTGTTTTTCACATCTGCTCACTGATTCAAACGCCACCCCACCTCCCCCTGCTGCTGCCCAGTTCCAGTTTTTCTCATCAACAAAATGGTAAGAAAATAAGAAACAACCTCTTCTTAGTAGCATAAGGATTGAGGTTATGAGGATTAAATGCAGCAATACATACAAAGTGTTGCCTCAGAGTAGATTTATTCAAAATGTCTACCAGGCATTCCCAATGCTCAATAAACATCAGATAGCCTTTCTTCTTCTTCTCTTTTTGTTCCAGCTACAAAAGGAAATGCCATCTATTCTACAACTATCTCATTAAGGTAAAGTGAGATTCTCTTTAAACAAAGCCCTTTTCTCCCTTAAAAAGTAACCAAAGTTACAGGGTTGTGTTAAACACAAGCAGCAGGTATAGAGGTGATGGAGAGCTGAAGTCAGTTCAATAAATCACAAAAGAATACAAAGTTTAACAAAGAAGAGTTTAATTGGAAACTGTAGTACCTCCATCTGCTCTAACATCTTTTATTGAGTCCCAATTATTATTGCCTAAGGCAGATAAGCTTTAGACTAATCTGAATGAAGTGAGGTGTGACATTAATTGTTACATTTGAACTCTTACCAGCTTAGAATTTGTGCAGCTACACACATGCTTTCAGGTTCCTTTTTTTTTTTTTTTTTTTTTTTTTTTGCCATTTTTCTGAGATTATTCTATCTAGGATGTTTTAATGTGCTACTAAAGAATAAATTTTGCACAGGATAAGATGTCCCCTGGGCCTTTGTTTCATGTGAGAGAAAGGGATACAGCTCTAGCAGTCTAGTACAGAAGCAGTTTGTGTTTACCTTCCCACGCGCAGGGCCAAGCCCATCTGCACATAAATTATAGACCTAAAAGTTACTGTCTTTGCCATGAAGAAGAAGAAAAAAAAATGTCTGGAAGAATGGATCTCTAAGTACAAAAGTAAGTTCAGGGAAAGGAAAAAAATTAATCAATATTTAGAAAGTTAAGAGGCCAGGCACAAATTCTACCAGTAGGAACTATTATTCCTATAGAACAGATACATAGGCTCATGGACATCAAGTGGAAGTCACACAGCCAGAAAGTAGATGAACAGAGATTCAAACTCAACTGAGGTTTTTTTTCTTCTTTTACTTTCAAACACAGTTCATTCTACTGCTCCTCCATGTTTTATGAGCAACAGACTCAAAGGACTGTTGCTAAGATCAAGGAAATAATGTAGATGAAATGTGCTTTGAAAGCTGAAGGATGGAGGTGTCTAGCAGGCATATGGACACTTCCTGATTCAGATTCTTGATCAGTAAAATGGAATGTTATGAAAATAAAATTAGATGAAGTTCTAAGAACACTTTAGAAAGTTAAAACACTATAATGTATTTTGGTTCCATTTATGTTTATTCATAGTAAAGAAGTAAAGAAGCCGAGAGTCACATGCCTAGAAACCTTCCTTCCTTCCATCTTTACCCTTCCCCCTTATTTTCCCTCTCCGTCTGTAACATATTCTCATGTATGCATACTTGAAGAGAGTGAAGTCCCTAAAACAAATATGTAAGAAAATAAAAAGAGAAGGTGAAGAGTAGTGTTTACTTCAGGGAGAAATGATCCTGTATTTCGTATCTCAAGGCAGTGCTCTCAGAATTCTTTCAGAACTATGATAATATCATTACTTATTTGATTTAAAATCTCCTTAAAGGCAGAGATGGTATCATATGGTTCTTTGTATTCCCAGCATCTAGCACAGTATAAGAAACTTAGTAAATGCTTACTCTCGATAGAGAATACATGTGTACACACATAGTGAATTCCTTCTCTGTAAGAATTTTGTTGTGCCCATCTTGAGATAACTGAGGTGACTATGGTGAGTTTCAAAAAGCAGATTAGGAGTTCCAAATTTTAAAAGAAGAAACCAAAAGAATTATAAATTCTAATTAAAAGGCCAATAGTAAGAGAGAAACAAGATAATTATGGTGTCAACAAAAACATGGAATTTTTTTTTTATTTTAGAAAGAGAATAGTGTCAAATTCTACAGTAAGGTCAAATAAGATATATAGAAAAAGTATCCAATAGCTTAAGTAACCAAAAGAACACTGGTAAGCTTCTCAAAAGCAGTATATTGAATCAGTCTTCCAATATGGCTATAGTTTCATTCATTGAAATAAGTTCTAAAATGTCTAAATCATCTCACATCTGGTTCACATTCATACAAACTGAGCACTCACTAGCACTGTGCTGGTCACTGGGGATAAAAAGTAGATAAATACCATGGACTTTCAGGGCACCATTCAACTAGTTGAGCACTCTAATTTTTTTTAATGTTTATTTTTATTTTTGAGAGAGAGAGCATGAGCGGGAGAGAAGCAGAGAGAGGGAGCCACAGAATCCGAAGCAGATTCCAGGCTCTGAACTGCCAGCACAGGGCCCCATGTGGGGCTTCAACTCACAAGCCCTGAGATCTTTACCTGAGCCGAAGTTGGACACTCAGCTGACTTGAGCCACCCAGGTACCCCAACCACTCTATTTTTTTTTAATAGTGAGAGAGAGAGAGAGAGAGAGAGAGAGAGAGAGAGAGCGCACACAAGTGGGGGAGGGGGCAGGAGAGAGAGAGAGAATGAATCTTAAGCAGGTTCCATACTCAACTCAATGCTGGGCTGGATCCCATGACCCTGGGATCATGACCTGAGCCAAACTCAAGAGTTGGACATTCAACCAAGCTCAAACATTTATTAGATTTAAGGGGAATTAACTCAATCTAATTAAAGCTGTGGCCCCACCTCAACTCAACACAGTATGCCAAAGACTGAGTGGCCAGTCCCTTATCCTAATAACATACACAAAAAGGGATTCTGCTCTCTGGATAACATAACAAACAATCGGATACTTTGATCTGTACTGTTTTATACACAATACCTAGAATAAATTTTTTTAAAAATAAAAGACATGAAATTAAAGTAGAAATAACAAAGAAATGATGGTCAAATAGAACCCACATAGTACAATATAGATTTATACCAAAGTCATATTGATGTAAAATGTAAATGGAAAAAACATGCCAATTAATAGTCAGGCACTGTCTAACTGGATCAAATGTCAAGGAGAAACTGAATTCTGCTTACAAGAGACATGTTTTATAGATACAAACAGATACAAGAAGGGAAAAGATACCAAGGCAAACAACAGTAAAAAGAAAACTGAAGTAGCCATAATAACATACTAAATGGACATCAATACAAGAGATATTACCATAGACAAAATAGGTCATTTTGTAACAATAAAAGTCCACTTATCAAGAAAAAAGTAAATCCTAAATATGTATACATCTAATAGCACAACTTCTAAATATATGCAGCATCTATTCATAGTATAAAGACATACTCTCGCTGGTGGACAGAGCAAGGGTTCCATTGAACTACAAGTTACAGCTGCTATTAGGCACTTTGAGTTCCTTATGTCCAGGGATCAGCAGACAAGAAGAGGAGTCACCATATCATTTAGGGTGTTTAACCCAAGAAACATGAGGAGTAAAAATGGTTCTAAACAATGGGGAGAAGAAAGAATACACATGGAACCCAGGTGATGCCCTGGATGCCAACTGGTACTCTTTGCCCACTGTAGCTATAAATGGACATTTACAGCAATCCTGGCTGAAAAATGATTACAGCCGTTCAGATCTGAAAGGAACGTTTGGGTCACACCACCAAGTAAGCTACTGAGATCTAACAAGTAAGAACAGAGGGTGAAGGGAACTTGGAATGGAGAGTGGAGACAGGAAAGGATGAGTACAGTTTTAGCTTCAATATTAATTGAAGCTATTAGAGCTATCATTTATTCCACTGATCTCTTTTCTTTCAAGTTTCCCCTCAGGAAGATTAGGCCCATAGGAGTCTTGGAGAATCTGATCTTTGAATTTCTGTAGAGAAGGAGATCTGTGTGATGAGAGGTATAGACTGTAGCAGCCATGAAAATGCACCTCTTAAATCTCCTAATATAGGGACTGCAACTTTTTGATAGCTGCAGCTACTACATTCTGAATATATCACTGCATCGTAAGCATGAATATTTTACTGCATGACTCAGTGCAGTAAAGATGCTTAGGCAGGCCAATTCCTATGAGATGTGGGGCTCCCCTAACAAACTACTTTGGCATGAAGACTCTCTATTGGCCTTGTCAAAACACTCATAAAACTGCACTGCAGCCTAAGACCTCTCTTTCTTCCTTTCCTCTTTCCTTCTGTCCTTCATAGAGGTCAGGCATGAATCACAATCAGATGCTTTTCCAGCCTCCTCCAGCTTCCTCATCATTTTTCCTCACACAGGGATCCCCTGATAAATCTTTTGTATAACCAATGCCATCTTCTCATCTGTTTCTCAAAGAAGTGAGGTTAATGCTTACTGTGTAATGTTCATAAATTTTTGTTCAACTAAATTTTGACAATGTTTTTTACCAATAGTAACTATGTTTTCCAATGTCAACTAGCCATAATTTTCAAAATCTTTGAGTACTGTAATAACTTTGACTAATATTAATTTGAGTTAATAAATGGTAATTACTGGATAGCTAGACTTCTAAAAAGGATTAATTACTGGAAGATTGGCTACTGAGCATAATTTTATGTTTATATGCATCTGTTTGGGTCTAGTTGATAAGTATGTTCATTTCTGGCACTTAAAAAAGATTTAAAGGATATGAGTAGCTGTAGAAAGTGTTTCTTTTTTATTATTATTATTCATGAGCTTTGGTGCTGCTAATATTCTATATTACAGAATAATTTTCTGCCCTCCAATTTCTCTGAAAATCGAAGGTAATATTAAAAATATTAAATACCAAAAATTTTTTAAGTGCCAAATATTTCCCCTAGAACTACAAAATACAGCTGCAAGTGTTTTAAGGACCACCTAAATAAACCAAGATATACCATTTTCATGGATCAGAAGATTCAATATTTATAGATACAATTTTCTTGAAGTTGATCTATAAAATCTTAAGAGAAAAAATTTAGTTGTCACCATTTTAATTATTGATTCAAATAATACATTAACTACAACTATATAGTCATTTTATCTTCAGGTTATTTCTGCTTTACATTAGCAACAGCTGGTGGCACTACTGTAAGCTACAGTTCAAAATTTGCATCTTCATCAAAGAAATACATTGTTGGAGCCTCATGGAAAAGTCTGTACTAGGTACTCTGCACTACTGATACTTTTTCTGTATTATTTTATGCAATGCTCAGTCAGGTACAGCCATAAGAAGAGACAAAGAAAATCACAGAGGAAAAAAAAAAGTTTATTATATTTACAAGTCAGGAGGTGCAGCACTCTCTGCCAGGCTACATGAGAAAAGCACCATTCTGGTCAGGAGGAGAAGACAGGATAAAGGGAGAAGCATTAAGCCACAGTCTTTATTGGGGTTTCCATGGGAAAGGTAAGGCAGTGTATAGTGACCAGTTAAGGACTGGCTGGTATGAGTGATTTTGGTAGTTTTTAGTGGTCTCTAGTTGCCTGGGACCAGACCTGGTATGATTAAGACAGAGTAAAATACCTGGGGTACATTTGTCAGAAGGGGTATGATTCTGGATTGGTTAGTTTGCATAAAAGCATCATCTGTGTTGAGTCCTTTGCAGTCTCTAAGAATTGGCTAGTGTAGGGAGGAGCAGTCTTCCCCAGCCAGAGAGTTTTTTTTTAAGATGTTAAAATATCACTGTGTATATATACATATTTATATAAAATTATGTAAAATATAATATACAATTTATAACATATCATAATTATGTAGAATATAATGCATAAGCTATTATTCTCATATGTATATATAATACTTCAAACTATAGCCTCTGAATTCACACTTGCAAAGCTGACACCATTTACACTACATTTAATTTTTTTTTTATTTTTATGTTTTATTTTTTATATCTGAGAGAGAGACAGAGAGCAAGTAGGGGAGGGGAAGAAAGGCAGAGACAGAATCTGAAGCAGTCTCCAGGCTCTGAGCTGTCAGCACAGAGCCCAACGCAGGGCTTGAACCCAGGAAGAGTGAGACCACGACCTGAGCTGAAGTCGGACATCCAACCGACTGAGCCACCCAGGCGCCCCCACTTACACTACATTTGGACAATAACAGAGAATTGAGTCAGATCTCAAGAACTCTTTTCCCGTCAAGAGGCAGATAACTGACTTGAGATTGGATAGAACAAGAATTAACTTTACAGAGATGAATAAATTGAATAGGGAAATTTAAATGTGATTATTTAAATATTTTTGGTACAGTTTTCAGTGTTTTATTTTTATGGATATATCAGAAAAGTTTTCTCTTCATAAGATATATCTAACTTCCAATTTAATATTTTTATAAACTAAAATAAACACATTTAAATGGCTTTTGATAGTCAATGACCCCCAAGAATGTAGACACTTTTACTGACTCTTCTTACACTTCACAGAAATATTATTATTTGTAGAAATTCAATAAGAATAAGTCATTTCACCAAAAAATAATTAGACAAAACAATTGTGCAACCAAGGACATATTAGCATTATTTTCTTTTAGTTAGGAATGACAAACCCCGTGGTAAGGTGGAAGTATTGACTTCAAATGTAGTCAATACCTACAAAGCCCTTCCAAGAAAACTGGCCTTATACCTCGATCTCGAAATACAACAAAATTTGAGAATTTCTGGCAGAAGTAATTCACCTAATCTAGAAATACTACAGGTGAAATCTGATGCAAGGAATTTCTTGGATTTGACTTTCTATCCTCAAGATGGGAAAGAAAATCTTCAAGGATTTCAAAATTTCAATCTAAAAATCTTTATATAAGAATCTTTATATTTCAGGCAGAAGTAAATTCTTTAAACCTAGTAGCTGCTCTGTAGTGAATAGCTCTAGATTTCCAGAGAAAACTGAATGAGACATATATAATTAATTAATACTATTGCAGCAACTAAGTAAGAAATCAAACTAAATCTAATGAGACCAGAGGTGCGTGTGTGTGTGCGTGTGCGTGTGTGCACGTGTGTGTGTGTGTGTGTGTGTGTGTGTGTGTGTGTGATCAAGAAGCAGCTTTTGAGATTATTTACAGTCTCAGAAGATTAGAGGGAGGAATATGATCAGAAAAAAAAAAGTCCCAAGACTCGGAAATAGACAAAAGAGTGCACTACGTACCCTTTCAGTGGAGTGCTAGGCATTGCTTTGTGCACTTTCTATTTATTGGATTCTACAGGGACATGCACCTTTCATTAACTTTCCATTGACTGGGCAATTTTATAACTTAGTGTGGTAGTGATTAAATTGTAGAAAACTAATAGCCATGCAAAGGACTCCTAGCAACAAAATGATACCTGTTCATAACAGGGCAAATCAATTTTTTTCAGTAAAGAATATAAATTTTTATAACTCAAATTATCAGATGAACCAGTCACAATTCTTACTGGTTACTTCATCAATATGTAAAATAAAATTCTTAACATGTATATATTTAAAATATGCTTTAAAATATATAGGCAATCCAAAGATTAGAAGATAATATTTGTAATACAGCTAACGAAGGACATATATGTAGAATATATAAAGCACTCCTTAAAAATCAATAAGAAAAACACCAACCAAGTGGAAAACAGAAGGCAATTAACTTGAAAGAAATTCTCAGCAAAGTCGTTTTGAGACCAATTTCCAGGCCAATAAGTATATTAAAAAATCCTAACCATCAGATAAGGAATTACATATTCAAAAAATTACTAAAAAGACTGACAAAACCAAATATTCACAAGAATGTAAGATGAATAAGACTCTCAAAATTTGTGATGGGAGAACAAAATGGTATAACCACTTTGGAAAATGTTTTGACAGTTTTTTATAAAACACACACCTAACCCATGCCCTAATAATTCCTAGGCACTTGTCCAAGAAGAATAAAAACATATACCCATGAAATGACTTGCCATAAGTTTACATAGTATACTCGCCCAAACTGGAAAGAACCCAAATACCGATCTAAATGATAGCGAAAAAACAAAATGCTATATTCCTAGTCCTCAGCAATTAAAAAAATAAATAACTGGGGGGCACCTGGCTGGCTAAGCTGGTAGAGCATGTGACTCACTCGCAGGGTCGTGAGTTTGATGGAGGTGGATTTTACTTTAAAAAACAAATAAACAGGGGCGCCTGGGTGGCTCAGTCGGTTGAGCGTCTGACTTCAGCTCAGGTCATGATCTCACAGTCGGTGAGTTCAAGCCCTGCTTCAGGCTCTGTGCTGATAGCTCAGCATCTTCAGATTCTGTGTCTCCCTCTCTCTCTGCCCCTCCCCTGCTGATGCTCTGTCTCTCTCTGTCTCAAACATGAAATGAAACGAAATGAAATGAAATAAAAAATAAAACACATTAAAAAATAAAAAATAAATAAACAAAAAACTGAGATACTCATTAGTACGAATGAAACTCTCATACTACTTTGAGTAAAAGAAGTGAAACACAAAAGAGGACTTGCTGCCTCATCCCATTTATATGATGTTCAAGGACAAAAAAAAAAAATAACCTATGGTCATAGAAATTATAGCAATGGTGGTCTCTGGGGAAGGGATGGGAATTTATTGGAAAGCAAGAAGGCAAAACTTTCTGGAAAAATAAAAATAGTTTATATTTTGATCAGGAGATCAGAATCTAAATTACATCACTGTAAACATTTATCAGATATTTTCAAATTATTTTCTGTCCTTACACCAAAATCACACTCCCTTGGTAACTTGATAAGCTTTGTGTTGAACACTACTGGGTGGCAATGTAAGTCTTTAACTATTTTCTTCTTCTTCCAGATCATCTTATCTGTTAGCTATTTTACATTCTTTGTATAAGCATGCAAACTTGACAAAAAAATGTTATGATTTTGATCCATATTGTCTTCAATTTACAAATCAATTTAGGGGAAATTGACACCTTAATGATATAGTCTCCTGATGTCTGAACACAGTGTAGTATATCACTCTATTTATTATGGTCTTTTAAAATCTTTTCTTAAAATGTTTTGTATGTTCAGGAGAAAGGCCTGGCACATCTTTTATTATATTTATTTTTAGGTATTTGATATTTCATATTATATTAAACATTTTTTCTAGTATATAGAAACGCAAATAGTTTTATATTTACGTTTTTATTCAGGAAAACTACCAAACTCACTTATTAATTGTAGTATATTCTTAGTGAAGTCTTTTGGAATTTTCTATCTACATAAATCATGTCAGATAATAGCTGTTTTAATCTATATTTTCAATATTTGCTAAATATTATTATGTAAGTATTCATTTCTTCACTTCGCACTATTGCACTTATTAGGACTACCAGTATAATGTTGAAAAGAAGTAGTGATAACAGCTATTCTTGTCTCATTTCAGACTTTAAGAAACAAATTATTTAATATTTTACTAAGTACTCTATAAATCAAGTATTTTATTTAAATGTCTTGTAGATATTCAAGTTGAGAAAGTTCCCTTCTATTTTTAGCTTACTGAAACTTTCTTTCAAGAATGTATGTTTAATTTTATCAAATCTTTCTGGTTTTCTAATGAGATAATCAAGGATTTTTCCTTGCTTTGGTTAATTTGGTCAATGCAGTGACTGAGGTTTTCAAATGTTTAACAATGCTTCCTAAGAATAAACCACACTTATGTTAGCATTTTCTATGTATTACTGAATACAATTTGTTGTGTTTTTTTTAATGTGGTAAAAAAATACTCTCTTTTCAAATTTTTATTTATACAGTGCAATGTTGTTAACTATAAGCACAATGTTGTACAGCAGCTCTCTAGAACTTTTCATCTTGCATGACTGGAACTCAATACCCACGGAACAGTAACTTTCCATTTCCTCCCCCCACCACACCCCGCCCATGTCCCTGGAAAACACCATTCTGCTGTTTCTATGACTTTGACTCTAGATACATCAAATGAGGAGAATCATGCAGTATTTGTCCTTGTGTTACTGGCTTATTTCACTCAGCATAATATCCTCAAGACTCACCAAAATTGTAGCACATGATAGGATTTCTTTCTTTTTATGGCTGAAAAAAATATTCCATTGTATGTATATACTACATTTTCTTTACTCATTCATCCATTAATGGACATTTACATCATTTCCACCTTTTGGCTACTATGAATAATGCTGCAATGAACATGGGAGTGAAAATATTTTCAACATCTTGATTTCTGGGGCGCCTGGGTGGCTCAGTCAGTTGAGTGTCTGACTTCAGCTCCTGTCATGATCTCACAGTCCATGGGTTCGAGCCCCACATCAGGTTCTGTGTTGACAGCTCATAGCCTGGAGCCTGCTTCGGATTCTGTGTCTCCCTCTCTCTCTAACCCTCCCCCATTCATGCTCTGTCTCTCTTTGTCTCAAAAATAAATAAACATTTTTAAAAATCCTGATTTCAGTTATTTTGGATAACTACTCAGAGGTGGGATAGCTGGATAATATGGTAGTTCTATTTTTAGTTTTTTCAGGAGGCTTCATGTTGTTTTCCATAATGGCTATACCAATCTGCATTCCCACCAACAACATACAAGGATCCCTTTTCTCCACATTCTCACCAACACTTCTTACCTCTTGTCTTTGATAACAGCCATTCTAATAGATGTGAGGTAATATTTTGTTGTGGTTTTGTATACATTTTCCTAGTGATTAGTTATGTTGAGTACTTTTTCATGTACTTGTCTATGTGTATGTTTTCTTTGGAGAAATGTCTATTCAAGTCCTTTGCACACTTTTTAATCAGATTTTCATTTTTGGGATTTGTTTTGCTTTTTCTCATTGAATTGGAGGAGTACTCTAGATATTTTGGATATTAATCCCTTGTAAGATTTATAGTTTACAAATACTTTCTCCCATTCCATAGGATGCTTTTTTCCCTCTGCCGATTGTTTCTTTTCCTGTGCATAAGATTTTTTGGTTTGATTTAGTCTTATTTGTTTACTTTTGCTTTTGTTGCCTTAGCTTTTACCAAACCAGTGTTATGAAGATTTTTCCCTATATTTTCTTCTACAAGTTTTATGGTCTTACACTGAAATCTTCAATCCATTTTGAGTTGATTTTTGCATAGAGTGTAAAAAACAAACAACAATAACAACAAAACAAAAAAGGTCCAATTCCATTCTTTTGCATGTGGATTAGTTTCCCCTACTGGGTGGTTCAGTAGGTTGAGCATCCGACTTTGGCTCATGTCATGCATGATCTTGGAGTTTGTGAGTTCAAGCCCCACATCAGACCCTGTGCTGACAGCTTGGGAGCCTGGAGCCTGATTCGGATTCTGTGTCTCCTTCTCTCTCTGCCTCTCCCATGCTCACACTCTCTCTCTCTCTCTCTGTTTCTTCTCAAAAATAAACAAGCATTTAAAAAATGAAAAAAAATAGGACTTTCTTATTTCCTTTTAGGATTGTTCACTGTCAGAGTATAACACTATAATTGATTTTTGTATATTGGTTTTGTATCCTGCATTTTGCCAAATTTGTTGATTTTTTTGTGCAATCTTTTCTGTTTTCTACATATAATTTCATGATTTCTGTGAATTTTATATCTTCCTTCCAATTTGGGTGACTTTGTTTCTCTGTCTTGCCTAACTGCTCCGGCTAGTACTTCCAGAACTATGTTGAACAGAAGTGGCAAGAGTAAGCCTCCTTGTCTTGTTCCTGTTCCTAGAGGAAAGGCTTTCAGTTTCTTATCATTGAATATGATGTTAGCTGTGGGCTTTTCATACATGACCTTAATTATGATGAGATCATTTTCTCCTATTCCTATTTTGTTGAGGGCTTCTATTCTGAAAGGGTGTTGAATTTTGTCAAATGCTTTTTCTACACCTATTGAGATGATCCTGTGATTTTTATTCTTCCTTCAGTTAATGTGATGTAGCACATTGATTTTCTTACATTTGAACCATTGAACCATCCTTATATCCCAATGTAATCCCACCTGGTCATAGTGTATGATCTTTTTAATGTGCTGTTGAATTCTACTTACTAACATTTTGTTGAGGATTTTGCATATATATTCACCAGGAATGTTTGCCTGTAGTTTTATTTACTTGTGGTATCTTGATCTGGATGAAACAATAATAAAACAGAGAATTTTTCTTCCCCTTCTATTTTTTGGAAGAGTTTGAGAAGCATTAGCCTTAATTCTTTTTTACATCTCTGATAGGATTCACTTGTGAAGCATCTGGTTCTGGGCTTTTCTTTGTTAGAAAGTTTTTGTTTACCTATCTTACTAGTTATAGGTCTGTTCAGATATTCTATTTCTTCATGTTTCAGTCACGGTGGGCGTAAGCATTTCTCCTAGGTTATCTAATTCATTGGCTTATAATTGTTCCTAAGAGGCTCTTTTGATTTTTTGTATTTAAGTTATCAGTTGTAATGTCTCCTCTTTCATTTCTGATTTTATTCATTTGAGTATACATTTTTTTCTTGTTAATCTAGCTAAAGATTTCTCAATTTTGTGTATCTTTTCAAGAAACCAACTCTTAGTTTCTTTTTTTTATTATTTCCATGACTTATTTTATAAGTTTGTAATTGTTGACCCCCTTTGCCCATTTCACCAGCCCCCATCCCTATCCCCTCTGGCAACCATGAACCTGTTTGCTGTATCTATGAGCTTTTTTTATAATTTTGTTTTCCTTTTTAGATTCCACATATAAGCAAGATCATATGGCATTTGTCTTTCCCTATCTGATTTCACTTAGCATAATGCTATAAGGTCCATCCATGTTATTGTAAATGGCAAGATTCTTGTTAATGAATGAATAGTGTCTCATTGTGTATATATACCATGTTTTCTTTATCCACTCATCCACTAATGGCCATTTAGGTTGTTTCCATAACTTGTCTATTGTAAATATGCTGTATCAAACATAAGGGAAAATATATCTTTTCAAATTAGTATTTTTCTTTTCTTTGGATGAATACCCAAAAGTGGAATTGCTAAATCATATGCTAGCTCTATTTTTAAGTTTTTAAAATTCCAGTATAATTAACATACACTATTATATTGGTTTTGTGTGTACAATACAGTGATTCGACAATTCTGTACATTATTCAGTGTTCATCATAAGTGTATTCTTAATCCCCTTCACCTATTTCACCCATTCCCCCTCTCCCCTCTGATAACCACCATTTTCTTCTCTATATTTAGGAGTCTGTGTTTTTGTGGGGGTTTTGTTTCTTTTTTTGTTTCTTTTGTTTCTTAAATTCCACATATGATTGAAATCATGTGGTATTTGTCTTTCTCTGCCTGCATTATTTCATTTAGCATTATATCTTCTAGGTCCATGCATATTGTTGTAAATGGCAAGATTTCACTCTCTTTTATGGCTGAGTAATTTTCTACTGTGTGTGTGTGTGCGTGTGTGTGTGTGCGTGCATGTGTGTGTGTCTGTCTGTGAAAATCATCTATAAAGCTGCATCAAAAAACTGGGCCTTGGAGGGAGGCATGGATCCTGAGGCTCTGATGGTGGAGGACTACAGGAAGATCTACTTCATGTTCAACACTAAGCTGTCCAGTCCTGTGAAACACCCATTAAAGAAGGCTGTGGACAAAGATCTATATCCCAAACACTACTGGAAATACTCTGATTACATCAAAAGCAGCAACCTGGATGCCCCTGAGGCATACCAAATTGGCCAAATAAAAAAAATCTTCTGTATCAAGAAGAGCAACGGCAGTCCCAATGAAACAGACATCAAGATCAGAATCAACAAATTCTACAGGCCAGAGATACACACAAATCTACCCTGGCAAGTTACCATGCAGACATCAACCTGTTTTAATGGAGGAACAAGGAGGCCATGATGGACTTAATGGTGGTGGATATAATATTGTTATTTTTCATTCTTTTGAATATGTCATCCCACTGTCATCAGGCCTGCAAGGTTTCTGATGAGAAATCTGCTAATTGGATATATCATCCTACTCCCTTTTGGCCTGCAAATTTTGCTGATAAAGCCAGTGACAGTCTTATAGGAGTTCCCTTGTATGTGATGAGTAACTTTTCTCTTGTTGTTTATAAAATTCTCTCTGTCTTTGATTTTTTTTGATAATGAAGTGTCTCACTGTGGATTTCTATGAGTTCATCCTAGCTGGGTTATGTTGGGCTACTTAAATCTGTATGGCCGCTTTTTTCTCCAGATTTGAGAAGTACTTGGCCATTATTTCTTTAAGTTAGCTTTCTGCCTCTTTCTCTCTCTCCTCTCCCTCTGGGTCTCTCATAATGCATATGTTGATTCATTTAATGGTGTACTATATGTCCCTGGGCTTTCTTCACACATTTTCACTTTTTTCTTTTTGTTCCCCAACTAGATAATTTCCAATGACCTATATTCAAGTTCGCAGATTCTTTCTTCTGCATGGCAACTCTGATGTTGAACCCCTCTGTTAATTGTATTTTTCAGCTCCAAAATTTGTTGTTGTTGTTTTTTTTATAATTTCTTTGTCTGTTATGTTCTCATCTTGTGCATGCATTGTTATCTTGAGCTCATAAAACATCTTTACAAAAATTATTTTGAATCCTTTGTCAGGTAATTAATTTACCTCTATTCCATTAGTACTGGTTCTAGAGATATATTTTGTTCCTTTGAGCCATGTTTCCCTCTCATGAGTCTCAAAGTTTTGTGTTAATATCCAAACACTTGGGGAAAAAAACAGTCTTTTCCCTGTCTTTATAAACTGGCTTTGTGCAGGCAGAGACCCTCACCAATCTGTCCAACTACAGACTCTGGGGACCTCTGGGGACCCCTTTTGGGGAAGCAATTTCTCTGGCCTATACATGAAATTTCTCAATTAGAGAGACTTGCTGGTTTTTTTTTCAGGAGCTCATAATGTCTTCCTTCCTCAACTATCTGTCTATGGCACTGCCAGTTCTCTGGCTTTTCAGCAGCAAGCTGAAGATACTAGGCATCCAAAGTATGCTGGCTTCCTATTAGTACCCTGAGTCAGACAAGACAGATATCAGTCCCTTGGGAAGCCCTCTGAAGAGTTAGAACATTGGTACACATGCTCCACTCTCCTCTTTCCCCCCAAGGTAGAAGCAGTGAGCCAGAACATTCTCTCCTGGCATTGATCTCTGCTGCCTTGGGGGAGGGGCTGACAGGAGTATAATGAAATTGCTCTTATCTGTTTCAATGCAACTGTTCTCTGCTTTTTGCTCACCTGGGGTACTGCAACTTCTTAACTGCATTCTGCAAATCTCAAGAAGGTATTTTGGTTTGTATGTTATTGCTAAATCAGTGTTTCTAAGGGGGAAATGAGAGCACAGGCCTCCTGTTCTGCCATCTTGCTAACATCTGCTCATATTTTGTTTTGCATATTCAAGAGTGTGTGTAAAATCCAAACATTTTAAAACGTTCAAAGCCTGAAAAAAACTACCACTCAGATTCTTACACTGAACCACTAAATTTTCATTAAAAATTCATTTGGATCGGGGCGCCTGGGTGGCGCAGTCGGTTAAGCGTCCGACTTCAGCCAGGTCACGATCTCGCGGTCCATGAGTTCGAGCCCCGCGTCAGGCTCTGGGCTGATGGCCCAGAGCCTGGAGCCTGTTTCCGATTCTGTGTCTCCCTCTCTCTCTGCTCCTCCCCCGTTCATGCTCTGTCTCTCTCTGTCCCAAAAATAAATAAACGTTGAAAAAAAATTTTTTTTTAATTCATTTGGATAAAATAGGAATGGTCTGAAAAAAAATAAAGGTGAGCAAATAAATTGCCAAATTTCAGGGTCAATTTGAATAAACACTGACTCTAAAAAAAACAAACCAAACCTGTGATATAAAAACTAGATAAAAATAAATAGTGGAAATAGTTTTATTACTTCAAATAGGAGTAGGGGGTAATAGAAATTAAAACTTCCTGAGCTATGTTTATTATACTGATAAAGGATAGAAATACTGATTAAATTAAACTGCCATTTTAGGCCCCCATATCCTTTCTCAGGTCATAACCACATGAAAAAGGATATCTATTTCATTCCCCTTTTGTCTATCCTCTATTAAGGAGTTTAAGAAAGTAACAGGTCACCAACTACTATTCTGTAACTATTGTAACAGGCAGATTTAGTACCAGTAAATATGCTTCAATGATTACCTTCCTCTTTAGAGACCTCTGAGCACCTCACTGATTCTTTTTACCAGAAGTTAAATGTTTCCTGCTCATTCATCCTTACCTCTTCTCTTTAAGCTTGAATCAAGATTTGGTCTCTTTATTTCTAACCAAAGCATCAGTATAATCACTGATGTGTATCTGGAAAAAGCTGTGCAAAAATATATATAGTACTGGATTCAACATTCACATTACAAGAGGTACTTATGCAATAGGACTTAGATGATTCCCAGGCAGAAAAACTTCTCTCTACCCATGTCACTCTGATGCACAGCCCATGGTCTTCAAATGAAATCTATTTGCATTTTTCAGGAAATCAGGCAGCAAAATATCATTTTATATCAATGCTCTATCATGTGCTGAATCTACTCTAAAAAGTAACTTCCTACAGTAAATTTTAATAGATGCTTCTTAGCCTATTAGGTGGCACCATTAAATTTCTTTTTAATTTTACAGCAATATATGCTCTTACAAGATATTGACAAAAATTAATACAGTTGTTCTTGGTTCCTTTTTATTTTTTTCTTTTTTATTCTAATGTGTATATGTGTATATACTTTTTGCTAAAAGTCAAAATATTTACTTTATATACCAGTTAATTTTTGCCTTGCTTCATGTATTATATTGTAGCCATTCACCAACATCTTTGCAAAAATCTCCCAAGACTCGAATATCTGTTTTATATTTCATCATACAGACATACTGTAATTTATCTACCAATTCTACTTTGTTGAACATTTAATCTTTTTCAATTTTTTTACTAATATAAATAATGATGTGAAGTTCTTCAGGATAAATCTTTGCACTCTTCCTTAATTATTTAAGAGAGATTCTCAGGAATTTAATTAGTAGGGGTGAATATTTTAAAGTTCTTCATTCCACACATGTTGTATTAAAGTCTATAATTTATATGCATCTGTATTTCTTTATGGAGGTTCACACTATTATAGAAACTCTATATTTTTATAGATGATTATGAAATATGTAGTCTAAGGATAGAACATTTTACTCTTCATAGAGGATAATGGGGTCCCAGGGAAATAAGAGACTTGAACCTCTTTCCTTCCTTACAACTTACTTGCTCTGTGGCCTATAGCAATTCACTGAACTATTTTGTTGAAAAACTGCCTCAAGGTTCTACAGAGTGAGGACAAACGAGAGAGTAACACTCACATTCTCTTGAAGATTGGACTGGGTGCCATAAAATGCAAGCAGACAAAATGAGATAAAAATGAAGAGTTGAATTTAGAACACAAGAGCAAACAAGTGACTATATCGCTTTAGGGGTGAAATTGTAAAGAATTACATTTAACATATCTGTAGAAGTTTCCCGAGACTGAAATAACTTTCACCCTTCATAAACATTTATCTTTCTGTTTACAAACACTTACAGTTTTTCACTTAGCAAAGCAAATTCATGTTGTAAAGTTAACGCTGATTCATAATTACTTCTTATCCAATTTTACTTAAGATTTCAAGTTATTGATTTTCTCCTATTCTTTTCTCAAATGCTCATTTAGAATTAATAAAGGAAATAGTTTAATCACTTTCAAAACACCAATAGAAATTCTCTTGAACTGATGCCAATTTGGTAGGAAAGAGGAGCCTATTTGAAATGAAACATCTGTTGAGGTTTTAAACTTTGTAAAACCGTTTCATAATTTATAGGAATAATTCATTATAAAAATGTTTCAGAGCATTTTGTAAGTGCCTGGCACTGTGTCAGACAGTAAAGATTCAGAAAACAATAAGAAAAATGATCTCTCTTCAAAGGGTTCACAGCATAGTGAGAGAAATAAACATGTATACAAATAATTACAGTGCCATGGATAAGTGCTACTAGACTTCAGGAGCAAATAAACATAAATTGAACCTGTGGTTAAGTATAGAAAAACGTCTCAGCAAAAGTAACTTTTGAACAGACCAAAAAAAAAAAAAAAAAAAAAAAAAGAATAAGCCCTCACAGAAGTAAAAAAGAAGAAGCACATTAAAAGCATGAAGAACAGCAGGTTGCATTAAAAGAACACAGAAATGGGGGGTGCCTGGGTGGCTCAGTCGGTTGAGCGTCTGACTTCGGCTCAGGTCATGATCTCATGGTCTGTGAGTTCAAGCCCTGCGTCAGGCTCTGTATTGACAGCTCAGAGCCTGGAGCCTGCTTTGGATTCTGTGTCTCCCTCTCTCTCTGCCCCTCCCCCGCTCATGCTCTGTCTCTCTCTCTCTCTCTCTGTCAAAAATAAATAGACATTTTAAAAAATTTAAAAAAAAAAACACAGAAATGGGGCACCTGGGTCGCTCAGTCAGTTGAGCATCTGGCTTCGCATCAGGTCCTGATCTCGCAGTTCATAGGATTGAGCCCCACATCAGGCTCTGTGCTGACAGCTCAGAGCCTGGAGCCTGCTTTGGATTCTGTGTCTCCCTCTCTCTCTGCCCCTCCCCCACTCATGCTCTGTCTTTGTCTCAAAAATGAATAAACATTAAAATTTTTTTTAAAAAATACAAGAACACAGAATTACAGTACTTGGACCATACTATGAATTGTCAGAAAGTCTCACATTATATAAACACATTCATTCTCTCTACATTTACCATCAGGTATCACTCTTCCTTCTGCTGTAATCCTAAGAAGCTACTAGGAATTGTTTTATTTGGTGCTTTTGTACAGATATTTTACATAAGTCTCTCCAAAATAAAACATTTTTAAGTAAAATTTTAACAAAAAATGACCAAAGAAATCACTCAGTGATGGTGCTAAAACCAGACAGGCAGTGAACCTTCAGAATTTGAGATGTTTTCCACAAAGGCTAAATAACTGAGCAGAACTTCAAGAAGCTGATAGTACATAAAAGACACTTGTTTCCCCATAGCTTGGCTCCATTGCTAGGAATAGCATTTTCAGGAGAACTGAGCAGAGTACAAAAGAGCCCCAGGTCTCAGTGAATTTGTGATCAGGACTTTGATCTCTTCAGAATGAGGCATGAGCAAATACAAAGTATTTATTACTAACTTTTCACAGAAAAATTATGTCGGAAAAATTTAAGAGCTAAACAGTAAAGTTTCAACCTAGCCAAACAACACTCTTTATTTTATGTCTAACAGCCTGCCAAATAAAATAAAACAAAACGTTATGAGCAATTAACATTTCTCATTCTCGGTGTTTCTGTACAAATGCCTATTAAATATTAAGGTGGATAATGGCTGGCAGTGTGCCAGGGCTCTGCAATACACGTGGTGTATCAGCCGCCACCATTAATCTGCATCAGCAGGGGCTGCAATTCCAAGATAATCAAGTTTTTCTCCCTCTCTCTGTTTGTATCTATTTGTTGTTGGTTTTTTTCTCTTTATCCTCCTCCCAAATGAAAATCAAATTCAAAGATTAAATATTTACATTTAAGAAAAACACATAAAGGCAATGCTGGGACTGCACACACACTCTTTTCCTTAACACTTTCTAGAATGAAGCATTAGGCAAAAAAGGAGAATTTTTTTACCTATTCAGTAGAAGCAGAGAGAAGACACATCTGCCAGATGTGGAACTACAGAAAGCCTGTGGAAGGGTAAAAGGAGGGAACACCTTCCCGTAGTAATCTATCCATACTCTCCTAGACTAGCTTTCCTCCCAGAAGGCAGTAAGTAGCAAGTTATCTGGAATTCCCAGATTGAGGAAAATATCTGATACTTAGGAACTAGTCATGTCCTATATTGCATACTTTGATACAATTATTCCTCGTAACAATCCTGGAAGTAGGAAACACTGTAACCATTTTATAGATGAGGAAACTGAGTATCAGGAAAATTAGGTAAAATACATTGCTAGTAACTGATTCAATCTCTAAAGAACACTAAAGTATACAATACTTTCCTTGTACTGGGTCACCTCACCAGAGTCTCTCCAATCTTAGCACCACCCTCTGCCCTTACTTTTTCTCAGACTTCTATCTAGATGAAACTCACTATGTGTAGATAACTGATATCTGTTCCATAAAGATGTAAAAAGCCAGTTTACAATTCTCTTATTCCCTTCTCTTCATCCAAGCCATAAAATGTCTATTCCAAATGAGTTGGATTTTTTATTAAGGTTCCAGTCCAGTTCACTTCAAAGTTGGGGACAGACTGAATTTGGAAAGGCCTGAATTACAATCTTTTACATGCCATTCTAATCCAGAAGGTCTCTGAGAAATATGTCCAATGATCTGTGTATTTAAGCTCGACTGACACTTGCCTTGTATCTCTGGAATCCTTATCCAATGGTTTATTATCATGAAAAACATATGTTAATAGTGCATTCCAATATTCTTCCACATATGAGGCATTCCAGTGAGACCCATCCTTTCAAATGATCCAACTCATCCTAACCAGACCTTCATAATTGGTCTGGAAGGTGCAAACATATAGGCACATGATATCGCATTTAGTTGTTCTGTTTCATTTTTTTTAATGTTTATTTACTTTTGAGAGAGAGAGAGAGTGAGGAGCACAGAGAGGAAGACAGGATGTGAAGCAGGCTCCACATTGTCAACAAAGAGCCTGATGAGGGCCTTGAACCACCAAACCCTGAGATCAATCATGACCTGAGTCAAAGTTGGACATTCAACCGACTGAGCCACCCAGGCTCCCCTTGTTTGTTTTTTAATATAAAATGAAGAATGTTAGGTCAAAAATCTTCATACTTGTTTTTCTTATCATATAATAATAGTAACAATAATTATTACTTATTGAGCCCTTATGTGTCAGAACAGCTCTATTTTTTAAGAATAATCTCATTTAGGGGCACCTGGGTGGCTCAGTTTGTTAAGCATCCAACTTCAGCTCAGGTCATGATCTCAGGGTTCATGGGTTTGAGCCCGACGTCAGGCTCTGTCTGTGCTGACAGCTCAGAGCATGGAGCCTGCTTCGGATTCTGTGTCTCCTTCTCTCTCTACCCCTCCCCCCTCAAGAATAAATTAAAAAATGTTTTAAAAAATTAAAAAAAGAATAATCTCATTTAATGTTTATCACAACTCTATAAAGGTAGGTGCTATTCTCATCCACATTTGTTCAAATGAAGAAAAGGAAGCAAGACTGCTTGTGTAGTTTCTCTGAGGGCACAAAGTCAGAGCGGAAACCTAATCCCAAGGAATCCGGCTCCAAAGACAAAGTCCTTAACCCTTCATTCTGCCACCTGCACAGAGTGAACTCCATATGAGGAACCACAGATTGATTTTGGGCCTTTCCAAAGCCAATCCCATTCTTACAAAGTCTCTAAGTACCTTTAAAGAATGGTATCAGGTCTGCCTCACACAAGTACTAGAATCATTTGAATGCAAATATTTAAAGATACAGTATTAGCTTCAAAGTACTTAGGATAATCAAAAGAAAATACAGTATAACCAATTCAGCAAACCCTACTCTGCAGGTCCAAGGACCTCTGTGGTCCAAGAAATATTCCTTTTTGGAATCTTTATGCTTCTACAGTATCTTGGGTTTAGCTCTGCTATTATGCTGACCATATTATCTTAGATTTATTTATTTATTTATTTCCTTGCCTATCTCACCACACTGACACAAGGCAGAATTTGAGATTTACTTGTTTTTCTATCTCATACACTACCCTGGCAACATCAGGTACTTATAAAGTGTTGGTTGTGTGAATAAACAATGCTATTACCCTCACAGAGTTTACATTATAGTATTAAACATAATAGCAGGCATTCTATTTCAAAATTAAACCCTATTAAAATCACAGTAAGGTAACACCCCAGTCCTGCTAGAATGGCTATCATTAAAGAGGTAAGAAATAACATAATGCTGATATCTGTACCCCATATTCATAGCAGCATTAGTTACAATAGCTAAGACATGGAAATAACCTGAGTGTCCATCAATGAATGAAAGGATGAAATGCCATGTACACACACACACACACACACACACACACACACACACACACACAAATATTATTCAGCCATTACAAAAGAAGAAAATCCTGCCATTTGCAACTATGGATGGACTCTGAGGGCATTTTGCTAAGTGACATAAGTCAGAGAAAGACAAATACTGTTTGATCTCCCTTATATGTGGAATCTTTAAAAAAGAAAAAACAAAGAAAGAAAAACAAAACAAAACAAAAAAACCTATAGAAAAAGAGATCAGATTTGTAGTTACCACAGGTGAAAAGTGGAGGTAGAGAGAATTGGGAATTGCATGAATGTGGTCAAAAGATACAAACTCCCAGTTATAAGATAACAAGTACTATCGATATAATGTACAATATAATGATCATAGCTAACACTGCTGTATGTATACATGAAAGCTGTTAAAAGAGTAAATTTTAAGACTTCTCATCATAAGAAAAAAAAACAATTGTTTTTCTTTTTTTGGCTTCTCTATGAGATGAAGGATATTAACTAAACTCCTTGTTGTGACCATTTCAAATACATGTACATCAAATCATTATGCTGTACACTTTAAACTTATGCAGTGTTGTAAGTCAATTATAGATCAATAATACTGAAAACACCTATTAAAATATGGGGCGCCTGGGTGGCGCAGTCGGTTAAGCGTCCGACTTCAGCCAGGTCACGATCTCGCGGTCCGTGAGTTCGAGCCCCGCGTCAGGCTCTGGGCTGATGGCTCGGAGCCTGGAGCCTGTTTCCGATTCTGTGTCTCCCTCTCTCTCTGCCCCTCCCCCGTTCATGCTCTGTCTCTCTCTGTCCCAAAAATAAATAAACGTTGAAAAAACAATTTTAAATGTAATTTAACACGCTGATGTCTCAAGGGTTGTAACTGATAGATTTCTGAAACCTTGCTGCAATTCCTATTCTTTCACGGCAAAAACATTTCACATTCCAGATTTTCAACTGAAATGGTTTTACTGTGACATTTTACAAGAGGAAGGCAAGGTATTTCTATTGGTAGTTTGAGTTCTATGAAGTTGGAAAATATATAAGGATTTTTTAACCAGAGAAATTTATATATATATATTATACTTATTTATAGATATTTATATATATTTATATACTTTATATGCATATAAATTAAGAATTAGGCTACATTGCTAAAGTTTCCTTGAAAGTACAAAATATAGTTTCATAACCAAAATACATTTGATTATAAGTAAGCCTACTGCGTCTTTCTAAATAGTATTTGAAATTTTTTCTCTTAAAAAGTTGGGTCAATTTTCAGTGGTACCTTTCCAAGAAAATCCTGCTAAACAGGATTCAAGCAATGAGTGCTGTAATCAGAATGAACTCCTTCTGTGCTTTGGCTAGCCTGTCCCATGATTTCCTACAAACCCTCAAACATCTCAGAAATCAAGATTAAATCAGGAAGAGCTGAGGCGCTTATATACAATTACGATATGCCAGGAACTAGCACTACTGTTTAAAAGGATACTTTATTCAGAAGAGCTGCTTCTGGCTTCTGATTTCTAGCATCCAATGTAGAATTTGATCACGCACAATACTTGGTGTCTCAAGGCTGTGTTTGATTTCTGAGCTCCAGCAGCTTTGTGGGTAGATGGTTGATTTTTTTTTCTGCACTCTTGAGAAGAGTTCGAGTTTTAAGGCAATACAAAAATAATTCAATGAGTAGTGGAAACAATTTTTAAAATAATGGACTGAGATTCATCAGAACAGGTAATCTTGGCCTTTCGTGTATTTATCTAGCTGTGAGGTCCTCAGCTAATCTCTCCTTCCTATGTCACAGTTTGTTTCCCCATAAACAAAGAGGGTTCTAGGATTCATTCATTCATTCCAGGTATTTACTGTGCACTGACCATGTGCAAAACATTATGCTAAATTCTACAGATGATATAAGTAGCCTTTAGATTGCTAATAGAAATACCCTGTTCTTTTAGAAAC
The DNA here is from genome assembly GCF_028749965.1 of Puma concolor. Lineage (NCBI taxonomy): Eukaryota > Metazoa > Chordata > Mammalia > Carnivora > Felidae > Puma > Puma concolor. The sequence goes on along the minus strand of NC_141675.1, from coordinate 105,974,484 downwards.
TGAGTTAGAATTGAGATAGATATTACTTCCAGAGACCCAGAAACTCCTAAATCTATACTGTCAATCATCCATTGTTTTCAAGCCATTCCCAAGGAAATTAGACATACCAGGAGTAACAAATAAGAACTAAAGTATAGTTTTGTTAATAAATCAGTAATGATGATAACAACTAAAATTTTTGATCACTTATATGTGTCAGGACTCATTCTAAGCATTTTGCATGCACTAGCTTATTTGATTCTCAAAGCAAACCTGTAAGAAAGGTTTCATTATTATGTTCATTTTTCATAAGAAAAAAAACAGAGTGTGAGAGAGTCAAAAGGAAGCTGAGTAAAATAGTTAATAAGTGGCAAACTTCAGATTTCAACTCAGGAGTTGAATACACAGCCTGTGTTCTTAACATTCCGCTATATTTCTCCTACAACAAGATAAGGACCCAATAATTCAATCCAGAATTTCATCATCAGACCTCAAGTACAGCAGTTTACTCCTTGATATTCACCCTATGAAACTAAACCCTGTAACACTTTTGAAATTGATCTTCCTACCCCTAAGCAAACACCACTCTCTTCAGGGCTACCTAAAGCAATAGGATAGGTATGTTGTGCATATTAAGACCAATGACATTGACAACAGTGCTGGCCCTTCTCCTCCAGTTTCCTTGGGAAGGGACTCTCAGGCTGCTGAAACAACTACATCTCCATTCTCTGCCACCAGCCTGCCTGACATACTGCCTAACATGGTGAAGAACAGAATCCTCTGCTCTTATCTTTCATTAGAAAATCTTTCCCTTTCTTTCACATGTCTAGAGAAAACCAAAAGCATGCTTGTGTTTTGTGCATCTTTGTGAGTTTGTGTTCTCTGTGTAAAATCATACTCATATGAGGAAAAATAAATGTCTGAATATGCTTCCAACAACTAGACAGTTCTTAATTCAACTAATTGAAATCTACAGGAATCTACATGATGCACGAGGAAATGGAACCAAAAGAGTCATCTGGGTTTAAAGAATGAGCCCTAGTTCAATTACCCTCTCCCCTATATTACAGAGGTAGTGAAAATAAAAGAGAGTGAACGACAAGAAACGGCAGAAAACTGGACTGAATCTACCAATCTACCCAGCTTTATAGGAGAGAACAGATCATAAGTAACTGAGGTTTAATACACTGATGTGCCATTTTGTAAAATATGACTCACTCTGTCATGGCAGTGGAGAGCAGAAATGGAAGCTTACTGGTACATAGGAAATTGAAGTGTTCCTATCCTTATGTATATGGAGAGAGGTTTCTTTCTTTTTCAAACAGATTTCCTTTCTATATTTGCTTTTATCCTCGTAAGAGCAGTATAAGAAATTGGTTATCTCTGAATCCACAGAACACAATTGTGGAAAATATCTCCAAATATCTTAGTTCAATTATATATATTTTATTACATAAATAAGCACATACTCTACCCCCCATAATTCCTGAGACTGGTTTAATATTAATTCATACATAATCTGTATTTAAATCAATAGATATTGATGAGAGAACCTGTTTCAATTCAAATATTTCTGTCACTGATACATTCAAGAGAGCTAGTGATGACAAATAAAATAGATGAATCTGAATATGTTTACTCCTTATTTCATAATTAAGTATGTTCTTCCAGAATTTCACTGTGGATTTGGAGGCTGACTAATTCAATTTGAGGCAGAAACTTTATTTGTGATTGCGGGCTACCTTTTCTCTACCCAATAGTAAACCATTGAGGAGAATGCCCACCCATTTAGTTTTACATTCTTACTCTGAACTACACCCTCGATGTCCCAGACGAGAATCCACCAAATTGAACTCACTTCTATATTTCCTCCAAGTAAATTCTCAGTCACCATCTTTAGAGCCACATATGACTCATTCAAATAGATGGTATCACCCGACCTATTGCACTGCTGTTTTAGAATTATTTTATACAACAGCTCTCCAGTGTTGTAGCCAGACATTTTTTAAAGATATTAATGATTGTAAATGTGGCTACACTGCCAATGTATGTACAATATTGTGCTCAATTAAGATAACCCAAAACAGGTGAAAGCCTTTTTTTTCCCCAATACAGTTGAATCAGACTTGGACCCATGTTCCAAGCATCATATTTTCCCTCATCAGTTAGAAAGCACATAAAGCATTTCAGGGATATTTTCCCAATGTTTCCAAAGGAATAATAAAGATAGCATTTTGGTGTCTACCATAGCACTTAATGTTTCTGGTGAATGGAATATTTATCCAAAGGACAAAACTAAAACCTAAATGATACCCCTGATTCCTCTATCTCCTTCATGACTCACATCCAACTAATTCCCTCTCTGCTCTGCACATACTCCAAACTCCAAACTCTGCACATACTCCAAACTCCCCCCCAAAAACACACAGCCCTCCATCCTCATTGCCACTGCAACTGACGGTCTCATCATCTTGTTCAATCATCCCCAAATAATGTATTGATCACCTCGCTGTACTGTAGCAAATGACACGTTTGTTACTGGGTTCGCATAAAATTAAATGAAAAACAGCATATATTAAAGTTAAATGCAAAAACAGATGCATAATCAAACAACTACATACATCATGCTAAATACTCTAGAAAAAAAATAACCTGCTTTTCTTTGAGGGAATCAGATGCAGATACATGGTTTTGAAGTGTATGTTGAAGAGAGGAAGTAGCATGTGCAAGGCAGTGAGACACTAAAGATCAAGGGTCATTGAGAGATAGATAGCAAAATATCCATGGAACAGAGGTACATAGTAGTCTCCCTTAAGTGGCTTTTTGCCAGAAAAGTTTCCTCATCTCCACCTTTCTTTATAAGGCCACAATCTATTTTTCTAAAACATACATTTGGTCCTATAGTGCGACTCCTAAAAAATGTATACATCCCTATTACCCATAGCCTAAGACATAAACTCTGTACCCAAGCATTCATAGACCATGCTTGAAATAGGGCAATGGACTTAACCTACTGGCAGTGGTGTAGTAGGTGAATTTTGACATAATTTTATACTTATGAAATAACCTACTAGCAGTGGTAGTAGGTGAATTTTGACATAGTTTTATACTTACGACATAACTTTTGACATAATTTTAATAGCTCTTTTGCATATTTTTTTCTGGACTACTTGCCTTATATAATAGTTTTTCCAAATGCTTTAGATTGCCAGAAATGCATCATATTCCCATTACTAATTTTATTTTTGACACAATTTTATAGGTTATTTTTGTATCATTCAATTCCCACTCCCCATGTTTAATATAAGTGTATAACAGAGGGAGAGTTTTGTTGTTGTTGTTTTAAACCAAGGAATGACTAGTTCATTTATTCAGCAATATCGTTTGCTCACTTTCTATAAAAAGCAGAGTTTAGTTCTCCAATACAGTGAGTAAATCAGTCAAACTATCTGTGGCACTTTGTTGTTTTTGTTGTTGTTGTTGTTGTTGTTTGTTTTATTGTTTTTTGTTTTGTTTTGTTTTGTTTTACCTTTTGAACCTCTTCACGTATCTCTCTCACTTCCCATCCCAGGCCTCTTGCAGGCACCAATCTGGTCTGTATGAGCACGTTTTTTGCTTGTTTGTTTGTTTTTTAGACGCAATTATTCTAAATTCCCATGGCAAATGGTCACATCAGAATATAAAAACACTTTTATTTATTACTTCAACTAATCATTGTCAAGTGCCTGTTATGAACTAAAGCAGTCTTACAGATGTTTAGAATATATCAAGGAACAAAACAAAGATCCATGCCTTGGGGAGTTTAAATCCTAGTTAAATGAGAGAGGCAATAAAAATAAACTAATAAGACATGAAATTGATATGTTTTAGTATGATTAGCACAATGAACCTGAAGAGGTAAAAGAACCACATATGCTGGGTTTGGGAAGTGGGGCAGTTGGACATTTTTAACATGATTATTAGTATGGAATTCATTGAGAAAGTAACATAAGAGCAAAGACTTAAAGGAGCTGAGAGAGTTAATCATGGAAATACCAGAGGAGGTATGTTCCTGACATAAGGCACTCCCAGTCCAAAATCTCTAAGGGGAGAAAGGGCATGGCATCTTAAATGCATAACAAGAATACCTGTATGGCTGGAACAGAGGAAGTGAAGGGAAGAGTAGTATAAGGTGAGGACAGAGAATATATAACATTAGAAGACACATTATTCGGAATCCTGGTGAATATTAGAAGAATGACAGTTTGGGGCACTGGGGTGGCTCGGTCGGTTAAGTGGCCGACTTCGGCTCAGGTCATGATCTCACCAGTTTGTGGGTTCCAGCTCCTGCGTCAGGCTCTTTGATGCTAGCCTGAAGCCTATGTCAGATTCTGTCTCCCTCTCTCTCTCTGCCCCTGCCCCACTCACACTCTGTCTGTCTCAAAAATAAATAAACAAGAAAAAAAAACTTTTTAAAAAAGGATGACAGCTTTATTCTGAATGAAATAGTAAACTACTTCAGGATTTTGAGCAAAGTGACATGTTCTGATTTACAACTACATTTTTAAGTCAACACCCTCCCTACTGCCTTGAGAAAGAGAAGAGGAAAGAAGCAGTAACAAAAAAGTTAAGTAGCCACTGCATGCCACACGAAAGATGATGATGGCTCAGCACAAGATGGCATCCCTTTTGATGAGTGAAAATGATGAAAAATGGTCATATTATGAACACATTTTTAAGGAAGAACTAATAGAATGTCTTAACAGATTTGATGGAGATTATGAAAGAAAGAGAAGAATGAAACATAACTGCAAGATTTTTTATGCTTTCATTTTTTTGTTTATTTTGGCCTAGAAAAAAATGGAGTTGTCATCAAATATAAGGGAAGGCTAGAGGTGTAGCAAACTGTGGGTGTTGATTCATACTCAATGTAAATGATATAAACACCCTAATGAAAAAGCAGACATTTCCATATTCGATACAAAAGCAAGACCCAACTACATGGTATTTTAAGAAAACTACTTTAAATATAAAGAAACGAATAACTTAAAAGTAAAAGAATAGAGAGATTCCATGCAAACACTAATCTAAAGAAAACAGAAGTGGCTATATTGATATCAGACAAACTAGATTTCAAAGCTCAGAATATTACTGGAGATAAACAAGATAAACATTTCATAATGTTAATAGGCCAATTCTTCAACAGGACCTAAAAGTCATAAATTTTTGTGTCCTAATAATAAAGTTTCAAGATGCATAAAGCAAATACTGACAGAGCTGTGAGAAAAAAAAAGCAGATAAATCCACAATTACAGTCAGAAAATTCAATACCCCTCTAATGATTTATAGAACAAAGAGACTCAAAATCGGTAAGATATAATAGATTTGAATAACATTATCAATTAGGCCTAATATACATTTAGTGAACATTCTACTGTACAACAGCAAAATACAAATCCTTCTCAAGTGTACATGGTCTGTTTACCAGGGTAAGCCATATTCTGGGCCATAGATCAAGTCTCAATAAACTTAATAGAATTAGATTTATATATATTATGTTCTTTGATCGCAATGGAATTAAATTAACAATAAATAACACAAAGATCTCTGGAAATTTCCTAAATACTTGAAAACCTGAATAACACACTTCTAAAGAACCCAAGGGTAAAAGGAGAAATCAAAAGGGAAATTAGAAAGTATTCTGCAATGAATAAAGGCACAACATATCAAAATTTGTGGGACGCCACTATAGCAATACTTAGAAGGAAAATTACAGCCATGAATGCACAAATCAGAAAATAAGAAAGATCTTAAGTCAGTGACCTCAGCTTTCATCTAAGAATCTAGAAAATGAGGAGCAAAATAAACCTAAAACAACCAAAGAAAGGAAATAAAAATAATCAAAACTTAAATCAATAAAGTAGAAAACAGAAAAACAATAGAGAATATCAATGGAACAAAAACTGATACTAATTCTTTGAAACTAATAAAATTAATAGACATCTACTATAGAGGTGTGTGAATGATATCATAGAATAGTATGACTATACTGACCAAGGAAAGAGAAGATACAGATTATCAATATCTGGAATGAACAAAGTGACAATTTACAAATTTTACTGTTATTAAAAGCATAATATGAGAGTTATTGTGGCAATAAACTCAGCTAATTAGATTAAATGAAAGTTGCTTAAAACATAAACTACTTGGGGCGCCTGGGTGGCGCAGTCGGTTAAGCGTCCGACTTCAGCCAGGTCACGATCTCGCTATCCGTGAGTTCGAGCCCCGCGTCAGGCTCTGGGCTGATGGCTCAGAGCCTGGACCCTGTTTCTGATTCTGTGTCTCCCTCTCTCTCTGCCCCTCCCCCGTTCATGCTCTGTCTCTCTCTGTCCCAAAAAAAAAATAAATAAACGTTAAAAAAAAAAAAAATTAAAAAAAAAAAACATAAACTACCATATCTCACTCAAGAAGAAATAGATATTCTGAATAGCCATATATCTATTAAATAATTTGTTTTTGAAAACCTTCCCACAGAGACTAATACTAGACCAGATGGCTTTATTGGTGAATTCTACCAAATATTTAAGAAATAATGCCTCTTTTTTTATTTTTTTAATTAAAAAAAAAATTTAATGTTTATTTTTGTGTGAGAGTGAGAGAGGCAGAGCGAGAGTGAGGGAGGGGCAGACAGAGAGGGAGACACAGAATCCAAAGCAGGCTCCAGGCTCTAAACTGTCAGCATAGAGCCCAATGCGGGTCTCGAACTCACGAACCATGAGATCATGACCTGAACCGAAGTCAGACGCTTAACCGACTGAGCCACCCAAGCACCCCGTAAGAAATAATGCCACTTTTGTATAAATCATAAAATTGAAGGACAGGCAATACTTCCCAACTCATTCTATAAGGCTATTTTTATATTGATACCAATAGAAAGACATTACCAGAAAATAAAATGACAAGCCAATGTCCCTCACAAAAACAGACATAATAATACTTAGCACATTTTAGCAAATTAAATTCAACAATATATAAAAAAGAGTAATATCCTAACCAATTAGGTTTTATCACAGGAATGCAAGATTGATTTAACCATTTAAAAGTCAATCAATGCAATTAATCACAGCAACAAACTAAAATGGAAAAACCATATGATTACATCAGTAGACACAGAGAAAGCATTTGACAAAATGTAACATCCATTCTTGATAAAAATACTTACCAAAATAGGAACAGAAGGGAACTTTCTCAACTTCATAAAAAGCATCTAGGAAATATCTACAGCTAGCAACATATTAAAAGGTAAGAAACAGCTTGCTTTTTTCCTAAGATCAGTAATGAGACAAGGATGTCTGCTCTCATCTCTTCTATTCAACATTATACTAGAGGTTTTCCAGTGCAGCATGCCAAGAAAATAAAAGGCATCCATACTGGGAGAAAAAAATACTGTAATTACTCACCGATAATATGATCCTCTTCTTGAAAATCCAATGAAATCTGCAAAACAAGATATTAAATCTAATAAGTGAGTTGATCGATATCACAGGATTAAAGATCAAGATGGAAAAATCAGTCTTATCCCTAACTCTAGCAATGAACAGCTACTGAAAAAATATACCACCTTTGACAGAAAACATATGAAATACTTAGGAATAAATACAACAAAAAAACATGAAAAAAAACTACAATACATCAGTGAATTTCAAACTAAGTGTGTATGCGTTAAAAATAAAGCCAAACAGGGACACCTGGGTGGCTTAATTGGTTAAGGGTCTGATATCTGCTCAGATCATGATCTCATGGTTCATGGGTTTGAGCCCTATGCAGGGCTCTGTGCTGACAGCTCAGAGCCTAGAGCCTGCTTCAGATTCTGTGTCTCCTTCTCTCTCTGCCCCTCCTCCACTCATGCTGTCTCTTTCTCTCTCTCAAAAACAGAAACATTAAAAATTTTTAAATATATATTAAAAAAGTAAAGCCAGAGAAACTAGAGTACATATTTGTGGGGAATAAGCTTAGGAATTCTCTGAGCCTGCACTGATGGGTTAACAAGGCATAAAAAATTACAAAGCCATAGGATGCTCACACCCAAGTTTGGGTAAACAAGATTAGATAAATAGGGATAGAGTGGGGTGGGGGGGGACAAAGGCACCCAGGGTAGAGGCAGGGGCAAAGGCCCCCAGAATAGAGTAAGGGGGCAAAAGGCCCCAATACAAAGGGATATGAGGTAAGCAAGATTAGGTATTTAGGGCGAAAACACCCCCCAATTTAGTACTATAGCAGAAAGCTGCTTTCACAGGAAGGAAGGACCAAATTAGGTAAACAGGTAAATAGGACTATAGACTGCTGTGAGTGAAACTGCCCAGAGCAGAGCTGATTAGCAAAGGAAAGGTACCTTGTTGACCCTGAGGTTACATGCTCTATTTGTCTTATCCCCTAGGCTGGCTAACATAAACAGACACAATGCCTCATGTCTGCCATTAACATCCATCTGCCCAGTGACAGGATTTTGGTTTGGTTTCTATTGACCCAAACCCCTAACATCGTATATCTTCAAAACCCCTTTCTCTCTTGCCCATAAGTTAATGTTCACAGATTGATTGTCTCTTTGCGTACATCCATCATGTTTGTAAGCCTTCTGATCTTAATAAATACGGAACAAGGACCCTTATTTGGGGCTCTTGTCTTCTCCTGGACATTAACCATCTCTCGCATTTTAATCTTGCGTCCCGCTTTCTTGCTAGGCAAGAAAGAACTCTAGACCCAGAGTCTACAACACATATTGTTATTCATTCATATAAAATTAAAGAAAATGACATTACTCTACAGTGACAAAGTATGGTGACAGAGTGCTTGTCTGAAGATAGGTGCGTGGGTGGGGAGAAGAGAGGGAAGGATTTCAGTGGGACATGAGGAAACTCTGAAAGGTAAGAAATATGTTCATTGTCTTAAATATGGTGATAGTTTCATGTGTGTCTACATATGCCAGAATTTATATTTTAAGCATCTTCAGTTTATTGAATATCAATTATACCTCACTAAACTTTTTAAAAAAGGGTATAGATAATTGATGAAGTACGACCTTTGAGAAGCTAAGTGGAAAGATAATCAAATAGGAGAGCAAGAATAGAATGATATATAAGTAAAAGGACTGGCTTTAGATAGGAGACCAGATACAGGCACAAAGGCAAAAGAATGGAAATGGAAAAACTGACAGGTGAGGAGATGCAGCTGTGGGAGTCCTTAGAAGTTCTCCTTTGGATGTTTCAATTTTCTCAGTGGAATAGGAAGCAATGACATTATCTGAGATTACAGATGGAGGACAAGGTTTAAGAGGTTTGAGAAAAAGGAACTAACATGAAAGAGTAGCATAGGAGAGTCCAGGCTGGTCTATGAAAATTCAGTGTGATTTCCAGGTAGCATTAAAAATCCATCTGACATTCATGGCCATGGATTTAAAGTAGAATCATTCAGTATGTTTGGGTGTTGTTCTCCAGCCAGAAGACAAATGTAAACATGGAGGAGGCAAAGAGCTCTTTTTAACTAGGGTAGTGGCTTTTTCCCAAGTCAATAAAACAATAGAGGGACAAAAGAACTGAGCAGGAGGCCAGAAACATCTGTAAGATGCCCATAGGATTCAATCCTGATGGAGAGTAGAATGCATTGAATTAATATACTGGAGGGGCTGTGGTTTTTGGTAACGATATGGTCTAAAGTAATACCATATGAGTGAGAGCTGAAATAAATGAAGGACAAGGTCACTGAAGGACACAATGCTGAAAGGATCATCAAACTGAAGCTGAACTCAAGTACAATTAATGTAGGAATGGTGTTGGCAAAACAGTTGAAAGATGATAAAATCTTTGAGAAAGGAAGAGGAATAATCCAGAGGTTGAGATAAAATCAGAACAATAAAACATGAGTAATGTAATCAAATGACATAAAATCATTCTCCAGTTTAAAGAGTATGGGATCTATGAAAGAAAGACTACCAACAGCTGAGTGAGCTAAAGGGGAAATAGTGTCTTAAGGGGTTAATAGTCTTTTATTAGAAAAAAATGTGATTTAAATGTTTTGGTAAGAGCGTGGTCACAAAAGAAATATTTGCTGATGCTGGACAATGATTTCTAGAAAGCACAATGAAAATAGTTTAGGAGTTTGAGATATGTGGCAAGAGGTAACATAAGGTTATGGGTAGCCTTACAGAAATATTGGAGCTGAAGGATGATGGTTAGTCTAGGGCTTCTCTTGTGTCTGATGGATCACAGATAGAGGCATAAGATTTTTCCTGGTGAATACAAGGTAAATTGTGCTGGTTGGTGACGATCTGAGTCTAGAGGTAGGAAGGGCTGGGTGTCTGAAACTTTCTCTTAACTCCTCTTTATGGAATCAAGGAAGACTCTAGATGTGGTGCCTGAATCCCAAGGTTAAGTAAGAAAACCTATGGTGAGGCACAGTCTTAGTCACAGCACATGGGTTCACCTTTGAGCCATATTAGAAAAGGGGTGAACTTATGACAATTGTGTTGACTCATTTTTGAGTAGTTTTGTAATTCAAGATGTCTAGGGAAGCCAATTAATATGAAAATAATCCTCCTAACCTGTACCCAATCTGTATTTCTATCCTAGCTCTCACAGCACCCTACAACTCTGACCTTCATCCTATCCCTAGTTAGTTTAGGGAATGGCCAACAGTGCCAAGTGTTGGAGATGGAATAGGAATGTCTGTGCATATTATTTGACACTTCTGAAAATAATTTAAAGTAAAACATCTTAGCATTTTAGGCTACATCAAAATATCATGTGGCTATCTAACCTTTTACATCTTAATCTCCTACCCTTCTTGTTCCCACCTTTCTACCTATCTCCCCTACCCCATACACACATACCATGAACCATTTATTCATGACTACTGAAAATTTTCAAATCCACAATACACTTTCATTGGTCTGTGCCTTTGCTTATGCTGCCCTCTCGGCCTGGGATTTCACTGCTGTCACCTCATCTGCATGATATACTCTTATACAGACCTTGTTCAAATGCCCCACCTCTCCTGCGAAGCCTCCCTGTGATCCCACATCAGGTTCGCCATTCCCAGTCTTATGCACACTCTATATGCACCACTCCATCAGAACATGTATCATAACAGGCTAACTATTCATGTGCTTGTCTTCCTTGCTAGATAGTGAGTTCTGCAAAGTCAGACAATGCTACTCAACATTTATACTATACTACAAGAGCCTCAAGTGCCTTGATGAATTAAAGTGAATATAAGGTATTACTAAATATTTCAGAATAGGCAATGTTGACCAAAGCTAGATTCATATCAAGCCCATCCAAGTTTGCAAAACTGTGACTCATATTCATTTTTTATTAAAAAATAGCTTATTCACATTTCCAAAAACATTATAAGGAAATATGGTTTAAGAATTTTGTAAATAGAACAGTTTATTTTATTTAACAATGATTAGTTGAGTCATCTCAGCAGCATATTGGAGTCAGGAAATTCAAACTAACTTAATAAATATAGTTGGCTTCAATGAAGAATTGAAGGATAAAATTATACTCTATTATCAAGGTGCAATAATACTACGCATTTAAATAGCACAGATAAAACAAAGGTTAATTGGAATTTAAACCAAACCCCATTTTAGCAGACTAAATAAGCCTTTAACCAAAAGGTGAAATTCAGCATTAAACACTAAAAAAAGTGTTACCATCAGAGATCCATGCTTGTAAAAGTATGATAAATCAGATTAACTTTATTAGAATACAAGCAATTTTGCAGTATATAGAAATACAACTAGTTAAGGCATAGTAACAATCTAGTAAGGCATAGTTTGCAAAATAATTCAAAATATACTAGCTATAGAGTAAAAGCATAAGTCAGATGCCATTTATCCAGATGGATTAATTAATAATATAATGTTACCCGAATCCAGTTCAAGTATGTGGACATCCTAGGAAGTCACCTAACATTTTAACACTTGCTTAAAATTGAATTCAAGTGTAACACCCTGATATGATCAAGCGGCTGTTGAGTGACAATAAATATGGATCTGAGGTTTAATTTTTAAGTATGTGATGTTATTTCAAAATCTATATTCAATCATTTATTTTGTTATTGCATTAACACGAAAGTTACTGCATAATAGTATCAATAATTTGAGAGTCAGAAAAAAGAACTGCAAGCTGTCAACAGATTTAAGAGCTTATGCCAGTCATACTGACAGAAGCAATTCACAGCCTTCTTTGATGGACACTCACAGAATGTCCAAAATTGACATGCTAGGAAATTCTATTTCTTCTGAACTTACAGTTTATCCCAGAAAATCAGTGTTTTGCATTGCTGGGATACCATGAAACTGCAACTCTTCTACACTGCTTTCTCCTCCCCAAGGCAGGTGACAGAGATGGCATCTCCATCTTGAGAAAGGCTTGAGGAGGGAACGAGGAGACATTAACATCTTTCTTAATCAGGAAGAAACAAAAAGTTAACTGTTCTTTTCTCTCAGGAAAGAACAGACTCCCAGTTAGGTACTTCACTGATACTGTATTTCCCACAAATGTAAAATTCTCTCTATTCTTTTAATCCATTCAAAAAGCTGAAACTCCTTGCCAAGCTGCAAATCATTAGCATTAAGTGACATTTATGAGGTCCTACATTTGCATAACTCTGTATTGAAAATTGATAATAAAATCTAAGAATGGTGCTCTCCAGAATTACATTCACATATTAATTTTTTAATCATAGAAGGAAATCATATGTTGGCGATAACTGCAATTATCTGAACAGTTGCTGCAATCACCAGCAAAAGCAATAGCCATAGATACACACAGTGTGATGGAAACACCCAAATTTCAGGACCAGGAGTTTTACGTAGAAGAATGAGAAGACATTTCCTGCCTGTTGTCCATTTGCCTATAATTTATGAAAGAATGTGGTAACAAAAAGAGACTGAATTGAAGCAGCCCAGGGCATGTTAAATTAACACTCAAAAGAACCTGGGTTCTTACAACCTCAAGTCTTCTCTGTACATACCACTGCCTTCTCCTCCTACCTCTGGTTTCAACATAATACTAATGTTGCTGCCTAGTGATGATTTATACCCCAAGTCCTGGTGACCATTGTATTATCAGTGCATATTGTAAAATTTGAGGCTATCACTATTAGCAATGACAACAAAATCACTGCTCACTCCAAAATTCTGTCCAAAATGCCACATATACAACTCTCTCCCTATAATGTAAACAGCCAACCTAGATGTCCTTCAAAGAACTTATTATTGTTATAAAATGCAAGAGTTGCAATCAATGATATTTTCTGACATTTTAGAAAAGCAGCTAAATAGCATTCTCACCCAGGATGGTCAGTTCCATGATGCCAATAGTGAAACTGATGGAGGCAAAGAGTTCATAGGCCAATCTGATAGGCTGATGCTAGACTTGTCATGTAAAGTGACAGGGGATTGATATTTTCCACATCTACTTAGGGTCAATTAAGGAGTAAATAAAATGGGAGAGAGACTCCTTTCATCCTATTATAGCCTATTAATTCTTGGCAGATATTTTGACTTCCTACTTCTGTCTCTACCTAGGAATTCCTAAACTCTGAGCAATGGTATTATTCCTTGACTATGATCTTTACTTGGACAGCAAAGAATCTTAGATAGTACATAGTAGATTTGAGCTCTCCTAAATGAGGTTGATTTAATTTGCTTTTAAACACATTGCTATCAGGTGTGAGCACATATCTAAATATACTTCCAATTGTTTTGTTTTTGCTACAGGGATATCCTGAAAATTATAATAATCCATATGGAAACTTGATATCAATAGAAAGTTTTCCTGGAGAAAGCAAGTTTCTACCTGACGTTACATATAAATTACCCCCAAAATACCTGTTCTGCCAAATTGAGGAATAATAGGCTTGACTTCAATTATTCTAACAGTAAACATGTTTCTTTAATTGTTTTCGTAAAGTCCTATTAACATCTTATTGTAACACAGATTTAACCTCCTTTCTATAGATATTTCATAATGGAAATTATGGCTCATGGCTGTTTTTTTTCCTACATTGCAGCAATTGGTAAATTGAGTTCAACCTTTTCAACTACCTAGCAATCATTTTGCTGTTGTACCGCATGCAGACAATGGCAGAATAAGGTAGAAAGAAGTATTAGGAAGCATGGATAACAAACAGGTCTACTTTCGGAGGTGTTTAAATCATTAACCTCCCAATTCAATATATTTTTTTAAAAACTATCTGTCAAAAGTGTAATGGTACACATCAATCTCAAGAACATGCTGATCTTCTAATAACCAGAAATGAATAAGCAATCTAGTTTAATTCAAAAATCAAACCAAGAAATACCTGTAGATCCCCTATGAGCAAGGTACTCTGGAGGGGAGGGGGGTGGGGAGGGGCACACAGGAGGTTGTGCGCCTTAATGAGCTATTGCAAATAACTAGGATACAAGGTTCCAAGTGATTTAATTAGAGTAGAGGGGAAACATTAAAAAAAATGAGAGATCATATTTTTTGGAACAATAAGAAAATCATGTAGGATTTCACATTAGGAATAAAATTTGACATAAAGAGTTTTTCTAGAAATCTATTTACTGGTCATTTATTTCTCAAAAAAAAAATATAACGAGAAGATAATTAACATGAATTAATTAAATTTCTTATAGTCCACATACCTTTTGGGCAAAAAACAGGCAGAATCATTCAATTCTTTTTTTAAAATTTTTTAAAAATGTTTATTTATTTTTGAGAGAGCACGAGTGGGGAAGGGGAAGAGAGAGAGGGAGACACAGAATCCAAAACAAGCCCCAGGCTCTGAGCTGTCAGAACAGAGCCCAATACAGGGCTTGAACTCGTGAACCACAAGATCATGACCTAAACCAAAGTCAGAGGCTTAACCGACTGAGCCACCCAGGCACCCCCAGAATCATTCAATTCTTGGTTTTGCTCTTCCTGTTGCTGTATTTCTTACTAATAATACCCAGTTCATAGGGTTTTGTTTTCTTTTGTTTTGTTTTATCTAGCTGAATATAGAATGGCTGAATATATTTTGACACATTCATACTATAGAATATTACTAGATAAAAAAAAAGATAGATTTGCATGTGGTTACATGAATAAATTTCCAAAATATATGTTGAATGGAAAAGCCAATTGTAAAATGTTGCATACAGTATGATATTATATGCCAAAAGCACTAAGGAAAACTCATTATAACTTACGTAATTCTATATAACTAAATTTTAGGCCACTAACACTTGGTTGACTTGAGCCTCTAGGCAATAACTTTGAAAACTTGGGATATACAAACCCAAGGGAGACTCACTTTAAATTTTCAGGACAGGATGCAACCCTAGGAGTGGTATAACCCTGAGAGAGTCAACAACTTTTGCAGGAGGCAAGGATTTCAGGACAGGGGTATTGTTCATTAACACTAACTGAATACGGTATCCAGATGCGGCCTGAAGGCAGAGAGTGTTCCCTGCTCTGAGCATTCAGCTCAGCTCCTGCCAGGCACTCTAAAGGACACTGGCAATGTTTACAGAGGAAACCTGGGACTGAATTTCCTGTCTTGAATCCTTTTCCGCTTCATTTCCACAATTTGCGAGTATACTGGCCATCATGTGTCCAAAGTATGTTTTATTAAATAAAATCAAAAGTTACTGATATCAAGCAGCAGCGAAGCAGCAGGGAAGGAAAATAATTTAAAATGTGCTGACAGACCAGCAATTACCAAATATATCCTACAGAATACTAGCCCTGTGATTTTTTTTTTCCTGCTCAGAGAGGTCCAAGTTTGAAAAAGGACTGCAAAAAACCAAAACCCTATCTTGCAGAGTCACAATTCACATACATATTTAAAGATGTTAAAAGCTCTGAGAAGTCATACAGTAACAGAATCTATTGACCGTTAATTTCTCTGTAAGCTCCATTGCCATCTCCCTCTTACACATTTCCAAAGTCACCTAAAAGCATTCATGTGTCAAAAACTGAAGGTAAGTGTTATAGCTCCAAACCTGATCTTCACGTGACTGTGGAGGTGTACAAATCATTCATCTACAGTGCAAGTCAGAAAGCTTTATATCTCTCTCCGTCTCTCTCTCATCTTAAATCTAAATACAACATCAAATCCTTTTAATTCTACATGTGAAAAGCCTCTTGCTTCTGTGCATTTTTCTCAATTTCTGCCATTTCCATCATAGTGCACACATTATCTCTTATCTGAACTACTGCTGTGGTCCCTTACCCAGTACTCCCATAAGCTTTCTTTGCACCGATATTAATTAGTCAGCTTGGCTCCATAACAAAATACCACAGGCTAGGTGGCTTAAACAACAGAAGCTTATTTTCTCATGGCTCTGAACACTAGAAGTCCATGATCAAGGTGCCAGTAAATTTTGTTTCTGGTGAGACCTCTCCTCCTGGCTTGCAAATGGCCACCTTCTTACTGTGTCCTCACAAGGCCTCTTCTCTGAGCACAGGCTCAGAGAAAGAGCTGTGATGCCTCTTCCTATTCTTATAAAGACTCCAGTCCTCTCAGATTAAGGCCTCAGCCTTATATCCTCACTTTTTACTACCTCTTTTTAGGCCCTAACTCCATAGACTGTCGTATTAGGGCTTCAACATATAAGTCTGGTTGGGGGTGGGGATCACAATTCAGTTCATACCACCCACTTCTACCCTAATCTCTATACTGCAACCAAAGTGTTACTTTAAAAATAAAAATCTGGGGCGCCTGGGTGGCTCAGCCACTTAAGTGTTCAACTTTGGCTCAGGTCATGATCTCATGGTTCATGAGCTTGAGTCCCACATTGGGCTCTCTGCTGTCAGCATGGAGCCTGCTTCAGATCCTCTCTCTCCCTCTGTCTGCCCCTCCCCCATTCACATGCGTGTGTACACACACACACACACACACACTCTCTCTCTCTCTCTCTCAAAAGCAAACATTAAAATTTTTTTAATAGATAAATTTTTTTAAATAAAAATAAAAATCTGACCATGCCATTCTCTTTCAAAAATGGTCTTTAAAAAATTATGGGTGCTTTCCTCATACTGGCATCTGCTTACTGCACCAACCTCTTTGTGTGTGCTTCCACTACAATGAGTTTAAATTTCTCACACATGTTTCTGTTTATCTCAGAAAACATGCTGCTTTGCACATGCTACTCCATTCCTGCATTGCTGACCTCCCTCTTCTCCTGGAAAAGTTTCTCTAGCCCCCAAATACTCCAAAACTATACAAGACCTCCTAGAACAGTCTACCATAGATGTCCTATACTTTGTATTCATTGCAATTATCTCAGTTACATATTGAATATTTCTGTAATTAGTTGATGAATGTCTTAGTCCATTTGGGCTGCTATAATAAAATAGACTGGTTGGCTTATAAACAACAGAAATTTATTTCTCACAGTTGTGGAGATTGAAAGTCCAAGATCAAGCACCAGCATGGTCAGGGAAAGACCCTCTTCCTAGTTTATAGCCAAAGCCTTCTTGCTATGTCTTCACATGGTGGAAGCCTCTTTTATAAGAACAGTAATCCCTTTCATGAGGGCTCTACCCTCACGACCTAATCATCTCTTAAGGGACCATCTTCTATATCACATTTGACACCAGGATTTCAACATATAAACTGGGGGGAGGCCACACAAATATTTAGACCATGGCACTTAATGTCTGTTTTCCTTACTAGAACATAAGCAGTATGAGGCAATGATCACGTCCATTTTACCCATTATATGAACAGTATCTTACATTGTGTTCCCCATACAGTAGTTAATAAACATTTGTTTAATGAATCAATAAATATACCCAGAATTCCTCTAATTTACTTGAAAAAAGATTGCAAGGTCTCCTTATAAATATTTTATTTAACCATTTAAACATTTTGCATTTAACCATGCAAAACACACTTCAGGAAACATGCCAATAATCTGAACTTCTCTGGGATAAAGATATACACTGACAAATAAATCCATAGGCAATTTCACTCAAATCTAAAATCCAGAAGATCACATATCTGTGGATATAAAACAAATAGCAAAATTCTGATTAGGAGAGTTGTAGACATATTTGAAACTTTTCAGGTGAATTCTGAAAGGATGGATCTCTTTTCCTCTTTCTTTTGCACCAACTGGAGACCCTGTGATCAGAATTAACGTCCTGTTCCTTAGGTATAGTGACCCATATGTGTGTGGTTCAAATTAATTATGACATGTTTACTTGGCTCTAATAAGAAATTATTTTATCATCTGACTGCTATGAGTGTGTATGTGTGTGGTTATGATGAATTAAGATCCATATGCCTGGCTCTGCACAGAGCCCTTTCATTGTACTAGGGAAATCCTTACAAATAGAAGATTTCTGGAAACTATGATTTGCACATAATTTGTGGTTTTTACAAGCTAATCTTAAAGCTCTTGCCAACTCTGAGACATTATAAATTCTACTTTTTCATACTTAAGAATTAACATCCCAAAAATATGGGTGATATCTGGAGACCCTAGAGAAATATCATCAAAGATGTCTTTGGACAACAAAGGTACTAGAAGATCCATTCATGTAAATGCCAAAACAATAAAGATGCTCCCATTCATATAGGTAAACTGAGCTGCCTCATGTCTAATTCCATAACACTAATGCAAATCCTATTTTTCAAAATTACCTAGGTCATTTAAAAGGTAGCAGAAAAAAATAAGGACTAAAAGTCAATGTACAAGTATGAGTCACTTATACCAACGTATGGTATATTACTGCCCCATATTGAGTTAGGTGATAGAGAAGTCTAGAAATTAAGATCATAAAACCTCATTAATTTGTTTTTCCAAACTAAGGATAATTTATACTCTGTTGATTATAAGGTTTGCTTTTGTGTAATCCATCAGAAAAAAAAAAGGCTTGCTAAGCAAATGAATATCATATACAAGATTACAGAGATAATGTTTATCCTTCTTAAGTCAACTGTTCAAGAACTTAAAATCATTTGCATATAAGCAATTAATATGCTCAATACAAGAGGTGCTTATGTATTCATTAGAGTAATTCCTACAGGACTACTACTTGGCAAGGCTTCTGTGTGATTAAACATAAATTATATTATATATAAATCGTTGAATACAAGCATCAAACATTTAAAAAGTTCCTTTATTAACCAGTTAATACCAGATTGTTTCATTTCATTCTTTCTTTCTAACTTCCTCATGTGTAGATGGATATTTACCAGCCAAATCAGATACAATATGTCCCATATACTTCTGAAAAATAAAGTTCAGTTTTCTAGAGACATCCCTGAATTCAGAACTTTTAGAAATTCTTACTTCCTTTCTCTACTTACCCTGAACTAGTCTTCCATGAATTCAGCCACTACAGGGGTCTGAGGCAGGGCAGGTGTTGCTGAAGTGGTCTGCCGCAAATGGAGCCTCACCCAGGTGCCACCTGTTCAACCAACAAGTCTGTGCAGAAAGATGATGAGATTATAATACAATGTGGGGCCCCCTCAGTGGTGGGAAGACCTACTAAATAAGATATCCATGGAAAGTGTCATCCACTTGTTCAAAACACTGTTTAAAAAAAAAAGACCTTGGATTCTTTTTTTTTTTTAATTTTTTTTTAATGTTTATTTATTTTTGACAGACAGAGAGAGAGACAGAGCATGAGCGGGGAGGGGCAGAGAGAGAGGGAGACAGAATCCGAAGCAGGCTTCAGGCTCTGAGCTGTCAGCACAGAGCCCGATGCGGAACTCGAACTCACAGACCGCGAGATCATGACTTGAGCCCAAGTCAGACGCCCAACCAACTGAGCCACCCAGGCAACCCCTTGGATTCTTAATGTAGGTTAAACTTTAATGCAAATCCTCAGTGTTCTAATTATAAAAGAGAGTGACAGGCATGAAAAGACATGGCTAAGGTTGAAAACAAATCAGAGAGGGTCTAGAAAGAAAAGCAGAAAGTGGTACTAAATCAAACTAAACACATGCCAAAGCAGCTATTGAGCATTCTGGTTCCTGCAAAGATGTGTGTTTTGACAAATCAGATGAGATATCAATTCCAAAAGGCCTAACAGGGTCTTACATATTTAATTATTCAAAGTCATTTCTTCTCTTCTTGAATATTAACTCAGTGAATTTTCCAGAAAAACAAAACAACACTTGTATGCTTAGCATCTTCCTTCCTTCCTTCCTTCCTTCCTTCCTTCCTTCCTTCCTTCCTTCCTTCCTTTCCTCCTTTCCTTCTTCCGTCCTTCTTTCCTTCCTTCTTCACTTTCTCCCTCCCTCCCTCCTTCTTGACTTCCTCTCTCCAAGATCTATTCTCTCTCCCCAAAATGGAAATTGTGCTGAGTCTGTAACATAATGATGAATGAAAGCCCCACAAAAACTGGTTTTTATATCAGAAAGGGAACAGACTCAATGAAAATTTTGTGTTGTAAATAAAATCTGTGGAAATGACTTGCAAGTTATAAATGTAAGCATTATTATTCTCATCCAGGGGGCATTCAATAAATGCCTGCTGATAAAGAATTCCTAAGTGTTCACTAAACTTTTAATGTCTTCCTGTCACTTATCACTGACAGATGCCATAGGGCTGTCTAAATTTTAATAAAGTCAATGCTCATCATAAAATCAATTAAAATGCAAGCTGCCTGCAGGCCGACTTCTTCCCTAGGTGATGAAGATGGCATGTTCTCCTCAGACCAAGCATACCTCTGTGTTGATTAAGCAATTCTCATCAGTTGTGTGTAATTCAGGATACAGAACACTAATTAGTTTTTCCAAGCAGGGTCCTACGCCAACTTTCATACATGCTACTCATCACTTCCCTTTACCCAATACAACCAGAGTGGTAACAACAATACGACAATACCAGTGTTTTAAGGTTAAAAAAACTAATGGGTTTTTTACTATAGAATTATAACCATTGACTGCATACAAATGAAGCCTAGGGGAAACAATAAAATACCTGTGTTCTTGGTCAGAATGCTCACTACTAATAAACAAACAATGAAAGGATCTTAGGCCACACAAGTGTTCTGATGTGAATGTAAATCACCACTGCTGAATTACAAGCTTCTCAACTAATATTTGCATAGCACTTGACATTTACAAAACACTTTTATATATATCCTCAGATTTGATATCAAAGCAAACCTATAAAGTTGTATTTACTATTGGCAATTTATATAGAAGGAAATAGAAACTGAAAGAGGGTCTATGACTTATTCAAGCCTATGGAGCCAAGCAGAGACAAACTGGGCTCAAACTCAGAACTTTACTCCAGATACTCTGTTTTCCCCATCCATCTGAGCTATCTCTAACAATTCCACAAGATTTGAGAAAATAATTCCAGGTAAAATAATTTCGGGCCCAGTCAAAGTTTGGTATTCTTTCAGAACAAAGAGTTTAGTACTCTTAGAATTTTGGGTTGAAATTTTTGAGTTGGTCTACCAACCATTTTGGTCTACCATTCATTTTGAGAATGTCAGTGGTGAAACCTTTGCTTTGCGTTTAATTCCTCTGCATGGAAATCTAAGAATAAAAATGTTATCTAGAATCCATAATACTTAGGGTCTCTATTCAAAATCCAAAATGTTCTGCTCCTCTAGGCCTGGTTTGAGTGCTGAACTTATAGCAATGCAGAATCTTAGGCTCCATCTCAGGCCTATTAGAATCTGCATTTTCACAAGGTCCCCAGATGATCCACACGCATATTAAAGTTTGAGAAGCATATCTCTGGCCTAAATCTCACTGGAATTTATATTCTAATAGATGCAGGTCCTCCACTAAGAAAGTTTGAGACCGTGGGCCAAATATCTCCTAATACTATTGTCATTAGATGTACCTCTAGATTCAGCGTCTCACATTATGCTCACATCTATGCCAGCATGTTTCCATTTCAAAGCAATGACGAGAATGCAGTGGTCAGCCAGAGTAATTAAAAGACAAGCAGAGATAGGGGCACCTGGGTGGTTCAGTCAGTTAGGTGTCTGACTCTTGACCTCAGCTCAGGTCATGATCTCATAGGTTCAAATCCTCCATCAGGCTCTGCGCTGATGGTGTGGAGCCTGCTTGGGATTCTGTCTCTCCTTCTCTCTGCCCCTCACCTGCTTATGTACTTGCTCTCTCTCTCTCTCTCTCTCTCAAAATAAATAAATAAACAAACAAAAAAAAAGACAAGCAGAGCTGAAGCTAGGTGACTTGACACTTTCTGCAAAAGAATATTGAGGAGAAAGCATTAGAGAATTGGCAGAATGTATCTTTGTTCAGAAACAATTATATTTTTTTAGTAATTAAAAGAGTACCAAATACTGCATGTTGGTCCCAGCCTTACATAGTCCTGAAAATTAGCATGGGCTAATCTGTAAGCATCAATAAAACACACTACATAAGTCATCTGGAAGTTTTAATATATGCTGATAATTCTGTTACTGGAACTTACTTTTAAGATGCTTCATATCTAACTATTATATACTTTTTAGATGATGCATAATATTCTGAAATGGCAATTTGCCTAAGGAAAAACAAGTGAGTCAGCAGCCTGCATCAGGTTTCAAAAGTAATTCTGGAGATTTGTGCTCAGAATCATAAGATTATGGATCTGGAAGTAAAGTAGACATCTCACATTACAAGAAATCTGCAAATAACCAGGTGGGGCATCAAGTCCAGGTACAGCACACCTTTAGGAATGGATAAAATCTGTCTCAATACTCAGCTGAACACCAACCAACTGGAAGGTCCGAAAGGAAGGGTGTTGCAGTTAACTCCCAATGGCTCTGACCACTAGACCTCTACTGATACACTACCTGGCAGATTAACACATCTTCTTAGCAATCACTGAAACCCATTCTAACTGTTCATCATGTAAACAACATGGCCCAGGGGCACCTGGGTGGCTCAGTGGGTTAAGCATCTGACTCAGGTCATGATTTTACAGTTCGTGAGTTGAGTGCCACCTGGGCTCTGCATTGACAGCACAGAGCCTGCTGGGGTCCTCTGTCTCCCTCTCTCTCTCTGCCCCTCCCCCCCCCCCGCCACAATACATAAATAAACTTAAAAAAATTCTTTAAAAAAAGCCAACATGGCCCAAATTTTAAAAAATCCTGCTTAAATTGTAAAATAAAACGTCTTTTTAGAAAGCATATATGAAAGGAAAACAAAGTCCCGAGAAGCCCTGATTGAAAATAGGCAATTAATAAACACTTATTTAAAGGTTTTGAATGAAAGAATAAATAAGTCAGTAGAGTCATTGATTGTCACTACTCCCATGCCACATTTCTAGCTAGAATTCTCTTTGGGGCTCAAATGTCAGGGGTATTTTTGCTTTGCTGTGACTTCCTTTCAGAGCGATGATGAGGTTCACCAAAGTCAATAACATGAAAAAATTGATATTCTCCAAGCATTCATGCAGCAATGGGTAGCATACACAGAATATATTATATATATATATTTTTTTTTTAATTGCAGGCAGTATTGTAGTGCACTGAAGTGGAATCTGTAATGCAGAAAATTCAGAAGTAAATTTATAATTGTCACAAAACATCCTATAATGAGACAAAGCATATGCCTTAAGAGGAAGAAGTAGAGCTTTATCTGTAATTGAAGGAAGGGTTGCAAGCCAGGGCACATAAATGGATCCTAATACAGTAGAGAGAGGAGTGTTGATGGCACTATAGTCTTTGGGTCCACATCAACACACAATTATCCAAGTCACCAGCTGTTATATCACCTTAGGAAATATGAGATCCATATCTATCTATCCATATACAAACATTTCTAAACATGATGTAAATGTTTCGAGAACCAACACAAAAAGTTAGGATTGGAAAACTGTTAATATCAAGAAATGTTTGGGGCGCCTGGGTGTTTCAGTCAGTTGAGCGCCCAATTTCAGCTCAGGTCATGATCTCACCATTCGTGAGTTCGAGCCCCACGTCAGGCTCTGCACTGTCAGCTCAGAGCCTGGAGTCTGCTTTGGATTCTGTGTCTCCCTCTCTCTCTGCCCTTCCCCTGCTCGTGCTCTGTCTTTCTCTCTCTCAAAAATAAATAAACATTTAAAAAAAATTTTTAATGTTTTCTGAGAACCTGCTAAGTATAAGGCACTCAGGAATATCAGTGGTAGAAGTAAGATATCTGCATTAGCTGTAAGGGCAACCATATTCATGAGTACTTCTTTATGCTCCATTTAAATCACTTTTGAAATTGCTTTTTGTTGGAGAAAATGATCTCCTCACTACCACTTATGCATTTTTACATGAATCTAACTATATCAGTCACAGGATATTCCTTGTTAAATAAAGAATAATTAGTTCCTTTTCTATAATGGATGCAATAATTCAAAAGAATAGTAGCCATCAGCTCTTTGGGGAAAAAAAATGACTTAGCAAAAGTAAAGTCTCTCAGAAGTTTCAACATGTGATATTAGGAATGTGGTGGCCTTTGGTAAGAGGTTAGAGTTGAAATGGGAGGCAAAGATCACTTGAATTTACCAGAAAGAAGAAATGAGAGCACGCAGTGTTTCCATATTCCAAAGCGGAACAATTATGAAGGCAATAAATTATGATAAAATATGTCGCCCTGGTGTAAGCACATAAAAACATGAAAAATTACCAAATTAGATCAAGTTTATGACTCACCCTGGATAGTATTCAGTGTCTGAAAGTGTTACCTAGTAAATGCAGACTTGTTGAGTGAAAGAAGAAAGTAAACGCCTACCCCCAAAAGGTTGCACACTATATGTATATCTCAAGTAGGGGAAATGATCTTATGGCAAAATTACTCCCCAGTGCAGTCTCATGTCACAGCAAACATTTATGTAAAGACAACTGCTTGCAAATCTGTTAGTAGTACATCTGAGGTATAGAAAATATACAAATCAGTAACCATGCCCCCCCCCCCCAGTTTTTTTAAATGTTATGTTATAGCTGGATTTTAAACGCATGGAAAAGAAGAGAGGAGAGGGAAGGAAAGGCAGACAGGAGGAGGAAAAAGGAGTTTTTTGTGAGTTCTTCAGTGCTCCCTCAATTTTTAAATTAAATTCAAGATAAAAGTTTCCAAAATAAGGAAATGTCAACCCAAATGCTTGTTAACAAAAGTGAAATAGTCTCTTTTAGATAGTCAGCTTGTTATTTTTTTCTAAGTTTAATTTTATAGCTAAGAAGTGTGACTACAGAGGACATAAACTTGAAATGAAAATAATAGACGTACAAAGGTGAAGCACATTACAGCCAAAGAAGATGACATTGCTGAAGGGAGGAACTTTGAAGTGATAAGGAAAAATGAACAGGGGAGGAGAAGAAAAGAATTGGAAGAAATGGAGCAGGAAGAACATTATTTCGTGTAAATTAAAATTAAATGTAAAAGGATGACAGTAGCTCTGATCTCGTCAGGCTGAGGTATTTTGGTGGCAGACAGTAATATGAGAATTATAAGCAATTTGCAAACCACAAGTCTGCAAGCATGCACATTTCTCCTCTCTCATGATTGTTAATCAAGTTTTTTTTTTTCCATAGAGGGAAACAAATTCCAAAATATCAGTTTCATGAAGCCCTGCCAAAATCAGGAGCAGTTTGGTCCCTGCCAATGACAACAACCCCCCTGCACGCTCCAGGCAAAATTAAGCAAAGGATGATTGTTTTTGATGGTGCCTCCATTTGATAACAACCTTCCTGGAGCCTGCCTTTCAGACGGAATGTGGATCACCCCTTCTCCAGGCTGTCTCTGACTTAGCAACTGTCCCCTCTTCAGGCTTGTCAGTATCACAAACAGGACCCCTTCCCACCCAACTCTTCTTCTCTAGGTCCACATCAACAATAGTCTGCCCCCATCTCCTGTCCTCTACTAATAGCTAACACATAGTGCTTGCTGTGTGCCAGGCATATTTGCATATATTAATGCATTAAAAACATGTCATCCTTGGTTGGTTAATTTCAGCTCAGGTCATGATCTCATGGTTTGTGAGTTCCAACCCCACTTTCAGGGCTGGAGCCGTGCTCCAGTCTCCGCACTCTCTCTCCCTTTCTCTCTCCCTCTTCTCTGCACCTCACGGGAGTCTCTCTCTCTCTCTCTCAGCTCCTCACTCACTTGCGCGCTCTCTCTCAAATATAAAAAAATAAAAATAAGATTCTCTTTCTTTCCCTTTGCCCCTCCCCCACTCATGCTCAGGCTCTCTCAATAATAATAATAATAAATTACAAATTAAAAAAATGTTTAAGAACATGTCATACTCAAAACCTCCCTATGTGGTTGGTTGGCACTATTGTGACCTTCACTTTACAGATGTGCAAGAGATTATAGTCCATGTAGGGAGTTTTCATTTTGTGCAATGAGAAACAGAAAGCCATTAATAGGGTTTTAAGCTGCAGAGTGATATGATCAGATTTATATTTTTTAAAAACTTCTCTACTTTGTGGAAAACGGATTGGAGGAACAAGAGTAAATATGGAGAGACTGTTATGGAAACAGGTCTGGATCACCCAGCAGAAGAACCAAGCAGCACTCAGAGATCTTGGAAGGCAGGAGGTTTATTTTACACCAGTGGGCTCAGAGGAGATCATCTCCAGAGGTCTGAGCCAGGAGTATAAGCAGAGGGAACAATTTATAGTCTGTTACTTCCGCATTCCTCATTAGTAGTAATTTGGCTCTTGGGACAAGCAGGGTGGGAAGAAGAAGCCAGAAGGGGAGTCTTCAGTCAGGGACAGGAATTCCCCTATCAGTCCTGTCGGCCATCTTATAACAGATTTTTCCCTATCAAGACGAAGAAAAAGGCTGTCATGACAGAACCATCCAGAAGTGGTGGTGGTTACATGGTCGTGCTGGAGATGATGAACAATGGTCACATTCAGGGTGTATCTTAGAAGCTGAACTTACAGGTGTGAATGCAGGTGTGGTATAGTTGTGAATGCAAGGAATGAACAAAACTCAGGATTTAAGGATGACTCCTATGGTGTATAGTGTCATTTTCTGAAATGGTAAAGTTGAAACCAAGAGTTCAGTTGTGGGGTTTTTGTTTGTTTATTTTTGAGAAAGAGAGTGCACAACAAGCAGGGGAGGGGCAGAGACAGAAGGATCTGAAGGGGGCTCCACACTGACAACAGTGAGCCTGACGCTGGGCTTGAACTCCCAAACCATGAGATAATCACCTGAGCTGAGGTCTGACACTCAACCAACTGAGCCAAACAGGCACCCCAAGAGTTCAGTTTTGAATGTGTTATATACACTTGGTCTTGAGCCTCCATCTTAGTGTATAAGCAAAGTATGACTTAATAAGCCCCAAAGTGGGAGACAATAATATTTATTTAGGAATCTGGGAGAAAAGGAACCCTACTCTTCCTAGGCAGGAGCTCTAACGAGGGAATCAGTCCTAGAATTCCCAACATTGTGTAGTGCCTGATGAGGAAGAATAAGGCAAGCCAACAGGCTGCAAACACCCCCACCCCCACATGGGATATGTGTGATACTCTTCAGGCACTGCTGGATGCCCAAGAACAAAGGAAAGGAGAAAAACAAATAGCTAACTGATAGAGATCACATTCGTGCAGGACTTGAGTCTCCATCAGTTTACAAATATCTTAGTAAATTACAAGAAGTCAATCTTATCAAAAGCCTAATTTCCAGAAACCTATAGACTCAGTTTCCTGGAGCCCCAACATCACCTTGCCCTCCACAATGATTTGGTAAACAAAGGCAGAAGGAAATGGCAGGTAAAATTAAACTTCCTTATAACCTGCATCCCATTGACAAGTACTTGAGGCCAGCAGGGTATAAACATTCTCTAAGAACTCCCTACTGTCTTAATGTTAATGTTTTTCTAGAAGGAAAAACAACCTTAACTTGACAATAGCAAGGCCTTAGGTATCTTATGGGTCCTCTTTAGCATATCAAAGTCCCTCTGGAGGCCTCCAATTTGACTTTATCTCGCCAACTTCATAGTATATAAGGAGCCACTTTTCACAACCCTAGTGCAGCTCTTTCCCTACCGGTCCTGTTTAATAAAATCACTTTAATAAAATCACTTTTCTTTGCACCAAAGACGTCTTCAAGAATTCTTTCTTGGTCATGGGCTCTGGACCACCCCACCATCACCCCAAAACCTCATCAATGCCACTCTGAAGAGAGTGGGAGGAGGAAAATTCTGAATTAATTCACTTACATAAAAAACAATATAGAAAGCATAACGGTAATTGAGTTTATCTGAAAACAATTACAATTATGTGTTTTATCTTTAAGCAAAACTTGGATTCATAAATTTTGAAAAGCAGTTCTACTTCTTCAAACACCTAAGTAAACTTGGTAATTTTCACTGACTACAAAAGTAATGACTTGTTGGCATTTATTCCTCAGTTACCCTCACAATCTTCTGGGAGATTCTTTGAGGTGCTTCACATGGGACATTCAGTCCATAACATCCTCCTTTTTACTCCTTTTTGCCTCTAACTCTTTAAGGTAGAATTTAAGTGGTAGCTTAAATATCAGTGACTCATTTGTTCATTTATTCAAAAAAATATTTATAGAAAGCCTACTATGTGCCAAGAGCCGGTTCTAAATTGCTGGTAAAACATCAGCAAGGAAGACAAATAAGTTCACTGAACTGTCATTCAATGACAGGGGTGTGTGGAATAGATGATAAAAAAGTAAATAAGCATGTGCTATGGTTGGAATAATCCAAGGTTATCTGATACAGAACAAATAGGGAAGTACCATAGTTCTTTCTGTAGTCCTAGCAGAAACTAACTTCAAAATTAGAATTGTCCTTTACACCAAATAATTATTTATATCATTCCACCCTTCGCAACCGTAGGTAGTTTGATTTATATTATCATTAACTGTATATTACCATTAACAGTTTTTTAATTGTACCTTTATGTAAACTCACCGCTGTCATAAAACAAATTTAACAGTGTGGTATATGGAGCAGTACAATCAGTTAGAAAGGGGACAGGCTTCAATATACAGAAATCTGTTGCATTCCTACTCCCTAATAATGAAGCAGAACAAAATGAAATAAGAAAATAATTCCATTTACAATTACACCAATAACAATAAAATATCTAGGAATAAATTCAACCAAAGAGGTGAAAGACCTATACTCTGAACACTATAAAAAATGATGAAAGAAACTGAAGATGACACAAAGAAATGGAAAGACATTCCATGCTCATGGGTTGGAAGAACAAATATTGTTAAAATGTCTATACTACCTAAAGCAATGTACACATTTAGTGCAATCCCTATCAAAATACCAATAGCATTTTTCACAAAACTAGAAAAATAATCCTAAAATTTGTATAGAACCACAAAAGACCCCAACAAGCCAAATCAATCTTGAAAAAGAACAATAAAACTGGAAGCATCACAATTCCAGACTTTGAGTTATATTACAAAGCTATAGTTTCTTTTTTTTTTTTAAGTTTATTTATTTTGAGAAAGACAGAGACTGTGCAAGTGGGGGAGGGGCAGACAGAGAGGGAGACAGAGAATCCTAGGGCTCAAACCCACAAAACCACAAGATCATAACCTGAGCTGAAAATCAAGAGTCTGATGCTTAACCAACTGAACCACCCAGGCACCCCCAAAACTGTAGCTTCAAAACGGTATGGTACTGGCATAAAAACCGATACATGGATCAATGAAACAGTACAGAAAACCCAGAAACAAACCCACTATTACACAGTCAATTAATCTTCAATAAGGGAGGAAAGAATATGCAATGAGAAATAGTCTCTTCAACAAATGGTGTTGGGAAACTGGACAGCTACATGCAAAAGAATGAAACTAGACCACTTTCACCACACATAAAAATGAACTCAAAGTGGATTAAAGGCCTAACTGGGAGACCTGAAACCATAAAAATCCTCAAAGACTGCGCAGGCAGTAATTTGTCTTAAATTGGCCATAGCAACATTTTTCTAGATATGTCTCCTAAGGCAAGGAAAACAAAAGT
Source organism: Puma concolor (assembly GCF_028749965.1). Lineage (NCBI taxonomy): Eukaryota > Metazoa > Chordata > Mammalia > Carnivora > Felidae > Puma > Puma concolor. The sequence goes on along the minus strand of NC_141675.1, from coordinate 105,944,573 downwards.
AAAAATAAACTATTGAGACTACATCAAAATTAAAGCTTCTATACAGCAAAGGAAACAAAACTAAAAGCAATCTATTGAATGGGATAAGATATTTGCAAATGATATATCCAATAAAGGGTTAGTATCCAAAATACATAAAAAAATTATATTACTCAACACCCAAAAAGCAAATAATCCAATTAAAAAAATGGGCAAAAGACATGAACAGCCACTTACACAAAGAAGAAATACAGATGGCCAACAGATGCATGAAAAGATGCTCAAAATCATGGGGCACCTGGGTGGCGCAGTCGGTTAAGCGTCCGACTTCAACCAGGTCACGATCTCGCAGTCCGGGAGTTCGAGCCCCGCGTCAGGCTCTGGGCTGATGGCTGATGGCTCAGAGCCTGGAGCCTGTTTCTGATTCTGTGTCTCCCTCTCTCTCTCTGCCCCTCCCCCGTTCATGCTCTGTCTCTGTCCCAAAAATAAATAAACGTTGAAAAAAAAAATTTAAAAAAAAAAAAAAAAAGAAAAGAAAAGATGCTCAAAATCAATAGACATCAGGGAAATCCAAATCAAAACTATAATGAGATATAACCTCACACCTGTCAGAATGGCTAAAATCAAGAAACAAGTATTGGCGAGGCTGTGGAGAAATAGGAACTCTCATGCACTGTTGGTGGGAACATAAACTAGTGTAGCTACTGTGGAAAACAGTGTGGAGGTTTCTCAAAAAATTAAAAGTAGAACTAACCTATGATCCAATAGTCACACTACTGGGTATTTACCCAAAGAACAAAAAAACATTAATTCAAATGGATGAATGGATAAAGAGGTGGTATATTTATACAACAGAATATTATTCAGCCATAAAAAAGAATGAAATCTCACCATCTGCAACAACATGGATGGACATACAGAGTATAATGCTAGGTGAAATAAGACAAATACCCTATGATTTCACTCATATAAGCAATTTAAAAAATGAGCAAGGAAAAAAAAAGAGAAAGAGACAAACCAAAAAACAGACTCTTAACTATAAAGAACAAGCTGATGGTTACCAGAAGAGGGTGGGGGGTGGATTGGTAAAATAGGTGATGGAGATTAAAGAGTATACTTATCATGATGAGCGCTAAGTAATGTATAGAATTCTTGAATCACTGTACTGTACACTTGAAAATAATATAACACTATATGTTAACTATACTGAAATTAAAATAAAAAATATTAATTAAAAAAAAAAAAAAAAGAAAGGGTACAGGCTTCAAAGTCCAAGAGATGAGGGCTCCAACCCTTGATTTGTATTTTGCTAGCTATGTGCCCTTGGGTAATTCACCTGACCTCATAAACCTCATCTTACACGTCTCCAGTGTGGGGATAGGAACAATGAACTCAAAGTTTTGTTATGTTCATTGAAATAATAATAAAATTAAATAATATGTGTTTACTGGGTTTGATTAAAAAGCTTCAACTAACTGAGAACTGAGGGTTGATGGGGGGTGGGAGGGAGGGGAAGGTAGGTGATGGGCATTGAAGAGGGCATCTTTTGGGATGAGCACTGGGTGTTGTATGGAAACTAATTTGACAATAAATTTCATATATTAAAAAAAAAACAAAACAAAAAGCTTCAACTCATTGAACTATAAATCTGAAATTGTTTTACCATTTTCCCAAGGAACAACTATTAAATGTCCCTTCTCCAACCTCTGTTCCACCTGGCTATAAGCTCCTTAAGATCTCTCAGCCCATGTTTATAATATTTTTTTCAGTTTGGGCTAAGATTATGTAATATCTTACTCATATTTCTCCCTCTTCTACAAAAACAGGGCACACTACTAACTGAAAACATCTAGGCTGGGGAGGAAGGAGTGAGGTTTCCAGAGACAGCACCCTTTACCTAAACTTCAGTGGCAGTGAGAGGAGGTGAAGAAACATCTGGTCATCTGAGTGACCACAATACCTGGTGAAAAATCCTCCATTCTATTTCTTCTAATTTTTGAGATTTCTGTGTTGAACACTGACTGCTTGTCAGCTGCACCTTTGAAAAAAGTATCTAAGTGTGGGCTCTTTGTAGGTTCTTAGGAGGGTACTTTGTCTCACCCTGCATAATCCTTCGGCTGGGAGACCAGGCTGAAGCTAAGTTTATTCCTTCCTATCTCAACACCAGCCACGATTAGTGATGTTTTCCCTACACACCGGAAACTCACATATCCCTACTAAACACGGGGAATAGAGTTGAGCTTGTCACTCTACTCACAACTCTGTCATCTCTTCCCTGCACTTTTAACCAAGCCCAGAGCCATATGCTGGCTTAGTGGTTCAAAAGCATTCAGGAAGGAGATCATCAGTTGTGGACCTCATAAAAAGGGAAATACTCAGGCATTCACTACCAATACCCACAAAACACATCAACATCAAGGCCTCTCAATGTACCCTCACACTTCAGATCAATGTCAGAAATCCTTTCACAAGAGACTTCCAAACACTGGAAATTCTCACCTACACCAGCATATCCCATGTCACTCCTTGCTATCTGTATCCCTGCCTCACTATTTTCCTTATGATCATCAAACATGCCATGCTGCTCCTCACCTTGGCATAAAGACAGATGAAGAACACTCCAGACAGAGTTCTGAGGAACACCAATATTTTATGGTGGGTTTAAAGAAGGGAAAGATGGCAAAGGAAACTGGAGAGGCATCCAATGAGGAAGGAAGAAACCAGAAAATGTATGGCAGAAGTCAAGTATGGAGACTGTTTAAGGGCTTGACTGTATAAAATGATTCTAAAATGAAGCTCAAGAAGTGGTCTTTGAATGTGACTAGCTGGAGGAGACCAGTGACCTTGAAATTAATATTTTAGTAGAGTAGTGAAGATAGAAGCCAGACTGAAGTACCGTAAAGGTGGGGGCGCCTGGGTGGCTCAGTCGGTTGAGCATCCGACTTTGGCTCAGGTTATGATCTTGCAGTTGGGTGGGTTCGAGCCCCATGTCGGGCTCTGTGCTGACAGCTCAGAGCCTGGAGCCTGCTATGGATTCTGTGTCTCCCTCTCTCTCTGTCCCTCCCCCACTCGCAATCTGCCTCTCTCTTTCAAAAATAAACATTAAAAAAAAAAAAAAAAAAAAAAAAGACTTGAAGTACCGTAAAGGTGAATGGCAGATCAAGAACGAGATTATCTTTAAGATACTATACTTAATAGTAGGAACATTATATATTAGTGTTTAAGTTACTTTAATTTAAAGTGGACTTACTCTTTGCCAGGTACTGTGCTAAGCACTTTACAAGCATTTTAAGAAATCCTCCCAGGAATGCTATTAGACAAAGTCACTGAGATCTAGAGAGACTAAGTAAATTGACCAAAAACACAACTAGGAAGCTGTGGCTGACTGAATAACAGCCCTCAAAGGTATCCAGGTCCTAATCTCTGGAAACTATAATGTTACCTGATATGGCAAAGGGACTTTGTAGATATAAGGATCTTCAGATGGGAATATCAACCTAAGTTATCAGGCCCTAAATGAAATCAAAATTGTCCCAAGAGAGAGGCAGAGGGAAATTTGATACAGAAGAGAGAAGACAATGTCATAACTTCAGCAGAGAGATTTGAGATGCTTTACTGCTGGTTTTGAAGGAAGAACCTTCAGGCCAAAGAATGCACAGAATGTAGCTCTAATACCAGAAAAAGGCAAGGAAATAGATTCTCCTAGCAGCCCTTAATTTCAGCTCAGGAAACTGGTTTCAGATTTCTGATCTACAGAACTGTAAGGGAATAAATTCATATCTAAGCCACCAAGTTTGTGGTAATTTGTCATGGAAGCCCTAGGAAACTAATACAGATGTGGTCGTGATTCCTTCTCTAATACAATTCAGCAGTAAATTGAAAGATCACACTTATGGAGAACAAAGAGAAGGCAGGAGAGGAAGAAAGAAATAAAAAAGAGAAGTGAAGGAAGTGGAGTGGGGGAACGGAAGGGAGGGGCATGGGGAAAGTTGAGAGGAGAGGAGAGAATAAGACTCACATATTCTTGAAGTCCCATCAGAACTGCCCAAGGCAACTTCACCTCAGACACTATTATCCCAACCTGAGTCATAGTGAGTTAGCACTTGGCCCACAGTCGAGAGTTAGCTCTAGGGCATAAAATCACAACACAGAGTAATCTATAAATCCTTTGGCATCACAACTAAAGAGAAAGCAGATCTGTGTAGTTCTAGTTTAGAGCTGACTGGCTGGCTCAGTAATGGTTGGGGACAGCCAACCATTAAAAAGGCAGTATTAAATGCTGTGGGATGAAGTTCAAAAAAACCAACTTGATTTCTTTTTGCATCAGCAACTCAAGAATGGCCTTTGTTTTTTAAGATGTGTTTTGTAACTTTTTTCTGTTTTCTTTTAATGTTATTAGCTTATCACTTATTATTGCTTACCATTTGCTATAATGAAATTATGCTGAGATAGCTTCATTCAATGTGCTATAATCATCTGTTTTCAAAAAGGAATTTTATAAATGTATTATAGTTTAGATACGTTATTTAATTTCATGATGAAATAATGCTCTTCTATATATTAATCAATGACCACATATTAAAATATATACATGCATCTAAAATTTAATAAAACAAAAGGAAGTTTAGCAGGAAAACAAGTGATCTGTGTGTCTAATACCACCACTCAAACAACCTGAAACTCATGGCAACTTCTGTCCCTTGGGTTCAAGGACATCTGAGAGTAGGCATGAAGACTAAGTTCTTAACTCTGACTTGCTGTGCCTTCACAGGATTCTCATCCTAGTTGAGGTCACTGTTACATCATTTTTTCCTAAGAAATTAGAAACTGCATTTTGAATTCTCTAAGATTTTGAATTGATTATATGAGCAACATTTGGAGTCCATACATAGATTCTCAATACCCACAGTATGGTGATTTTCCAAATTTGCTAACAAATAGTCCTCACATTACAGAGCCAAAAACCACATTTTATGGGAGAATTAATAAGGCTAGAGGGGAAGGTGCACTTGATGGGAAGAAATTGCATTTAATTCAGCCTCTCCCATTCAAAAACAAAAGGGGAAACAGTAACCAAATAACACAACATATGGAGTGTCTGTTTTTGGATGAAAATGCCAGGTAAAGAGGTCTTAAACTGAAATCCACCTAAGACAGAATTCTTCTGTCGGGAGATTTCTCCCCCTGCTCCTGGTTTCCGTCACACGAAGGACCGAGTAACAGCGACATCTAGTGGTTTAAAGTGATACACGACGGCAAAACAAATACTCAGCGGAGCCCAAAACCCTGAAACGAAGCTGCTACATTTAAAGTTTCCTGATTGGGGCGCCTGGGTGGCGCAGTCGGTTGAGCGTCCGACTTCAGCCAGGTCACGATCTCGCGGTCCGTGAGTTCGAGCCCCGCGTCGGGCTCTGGGCTGATGGCTCAGAGCCTGGAGCCTGTTTCCGATTCTGTGTCTCCCTCTCTCTCTGCCCCTCCCCCGTTCATGCTCTGTCTCTCTCTGTCCCAAAAATAAATAAAAACGTTGGGAAAAAAATTTAAAAAAAAAAATAAATAAATAAATAAAAATAAAGTTTCCTGATTTATGTGGCAACAAAATTGTATTCTAATGGAATCAGTGAGTCTTGTCTCCCAGAGAATGATAGTGTTCTGGGTCAACATTTGGAAAAGTCATTTAGTATTCACTGCTGGAGAATGGGGAGCCTGTAGTCACATCACACCGCCTCAGTCTTGGAATTGGAAATGTGGCAATACTGCTGGGATTAAAAAAAAAAAAAGCATTATCAAATGGCTACAAGGGGTTATGCTTCTCAGACAGAAGGCAGCTGTATACGCTTCCGAATGCCAACCCTAAAAACCTATCCAAAGATATTAAATTTCACTTTTTTTTTTTTTTTAATTTCTCCACAGACTGCTTTCTCCTGTCAACAGAAGAGGCCATCTTAGGCCATTCTCTGGCAGCTGAAACTCTGGCGCTCAGCCCTTTGGGTTAGACCTACGAGCTACACTGCGCTGCCCCTCTTTGCCTCAGGTGCCAGCCCCAGCATCCTTTTGTCTGGTTGCCAGGTCAATGATCTCTCCTGGCATCTGCCTTTTTCACCCCTTCCCTCCTCCTCCCGCTCCATCAAGAAATCTAATTCCAAGCTGGCAGGCAGAAGGTCAGAAATCTTTGAAAGCCACAACTTCCACCGCCCACACGCAGGTCTTGCCTCTGCACATGCTGCCAAATGCCAACTTACCCTTCTCCCTCCTCTACAACATCCTGTGTGTCTAGAATGCCCAGGTTGTCACTGAATCTTGCCCTCACATCTGCTTCCTTCCCTTCCTCGGCAGCAGGCCTGTCTTTTATTAGTAACATCCTGCCATGTCTGTCCCAAAGGCTCAGCACATCTTGTCACCCATCCTGGGATCAGCAGCCTCCTCAGAGTTAGCGACTTTGGGACTTGTCTCGGTCAGAGGTGTCTGGAGGCCTGGAGCAGGCCCAGAGCAGCTGGGGAAAGGAGAGCTGACAGGCCCCTGAAACCCACACAATCGTATCTTTGAAAAGTGGGCCAGGTTAAGCAAACGACTCCAAGCCAGTGTGACAGAAAAGACAAAGGACAAAGTCACACCCAACCGGAATAGGTGACAGTTTTATTTCTTTATACATTTTGAAATGACATATTCAGGGCTATGTTAGAACAGTCTTTTAGAAAAAAAAATTTTTCATATCTTGCATGATTTTTACCCCCTCTGAAAGAATGTTTTAGAACACATGTACTATAACTTTCATAGTTTTAAAAGGAGACCATGTCAATGTTTAATTTTGAAACTACAAACTTTATATAAATTATATTCTTAAAAACCAGGATTTTCATCTTTGTAACCTCATACAACCACTGTGCTATCTCAATCAATTCTCCCTCCAAAGAGCAAAATCTGAGCTACCCCCCCCAAAAAAACAAGAAAAACATAAGCATTAAACAAAAGCTAAAGAAAAAAAGAGACAAAAGGTAATTATTATCTATTATACAAATACCCATTAAGGAGAAACTGAAAAAAAATTACTCCAAAATCTGTGAAACAAGGAAAATGTTTACTAGTAGCAACTCAGAAAAGATGGATAGATCACTAATGATAAGAAAAAGTGAAGTTACAAACATCTTCGAAGCATGCTTTAGAGATATTATTACTTCTGTGTTGCCATGATACATGTAACATAGTGTTAGGACCCATGACAAAATTATTTTAAACTGGGGTATTACAAGGGGATCATTTAGTTCCATCCCATTTTTTAATGTATGCTGAAACAGAGGTCCAAAGATTAAGACATTTTCCCTAATACCAAAGTGGAAAAAAGTACCTAACTTTTTGCTTCCCAATCCAGTGTTATACATAGCATTTTTAAATAAGCATGTGGTTTTGAAATAGATTATGTTATGGGCTGAATTGAATTCTGTCTCCAAAAATTCTTATGTTGAAGTCCTAAATCCCAATGTAATAATATTTGGAGATGGGACCTTGGAGGTAATTAGGTTTAGATGAGGTCTTGAGAGTGGGGCCTCCGTGATAGGATCAGTGTCCTTGTAAGAAGAGGAAAAGAAACAGACTCTTAACTGTAGAGAACAAACTGAGGGTTGCTGGAGGGGAGACAGATGGGTTAAATGAGAGATTAAGAAGGGCACTTGTGATGAGCACTGAGTGTTGTATATAAGTGATGAATCATTAAATTCTACATCTGAAACTAACATTACACTGTATGTTACCTAATTGGAATTTAAATAAAAACTTTAAAAAAAGAGGAAGAGAGAGACGAGAGCTCTTGTTCTCTCGTTCTGTTTCTCTTCTCTTCTCTTCCCGCTCTCCCCTCCCTCTCACTCCCTCCCACTCCACTACATGAGCACACCACAAGTAGACAGCCATAGAAGGAAGAGGACCCTCACCAAGAACCAAATCTGCCAGCACCTTGATCTGGGACTTCCCAGCTGTGAGAACTGTAAGAAACGTCTGTTGTTTAACCAGTCCGTGGCATTTTGTTATGGCAGGCTAAACGAAGACAGAACAGTTCTGCCGTACACATTTTCCATTTCTAAAGTAAATATAGGGGCGCCTGGGTGGCGCAGTCGGTTAAGCGTCCGACTTCAGCCAGGTCACGATCTCGCGGTCCGTGAGTTCGAGCCCCGCGTCAGGCTCTGGGCTGATGGCTCAGAGCCTGGAGCCTGTTTCCGATTCTGTGTCTCCCTCTCTCTCTGCCCCTCCCCCGTTCATGCTCTGTCTTTCTCTGTCCCAAAAATAAAAATAAAAAAAAAAAAAACGTTGAAAAAAAAATTTAAAAAATAAAGTAAATATAACCATAATCATGGAATTCTGACTATGCACCACTAAATGAACTAAATTCCCTGAGATTAGGCATATGATTGGGAGAAAACAAAAAACCAGCCCTTTAAAAGCACTTAAAAAGTGAAGACCGCGTCAGATAACAGTCTTTCCCCAGAGTGTGTAAAAGAAAAAACAAAAGAACACAGAAACAGACTGAGATGAAGAATAAAGTCTATACAGAATGACAGTGATTATAAGATTCAGATATCACATGTTGAGGGCCGAGAGACTGTGTTTGGAACTTGCTTTGCTCTCACCATATTTTATTTGTGTCACTAAGAAGACACTCAGTTTAAGATGACTGGAACAGTATGTCATCCAGGGACTAATGCTAAAGAGAAAGGTGGACAGAATGAACAGGCTGCTGCAAGCTAAATGAATAACAGAAGGTTTCTCCATCTTCTAACAGAGTCAGTGATGGATTGATGGCAAATGTTTGCTATGGCTACAGCTCTCAAAAGCATCTTTCATTATTCTTTTAAAAGTGGTACATCAAAAGAATTCTGTGACCCCAAAACAAATAATTCACTGAAACTAGTTACGATTTGGTAGGAAAAGACACCACAACCCAATGTACCTGAGTTGAAACTCACCATCTCCTGGTTATGTGACCTGAAGTCGGGCACTTAACCTCACTAAGCCTCAGTTTCAACCTTTAATGTAGAAATAATACATATCCACAGTCCCTTACATGAAATGTTTAGGACTAGATTTTAATTATATAAAGTAAGATAGTGTATATACTGAATTTCATATAACACCTATAATGTCTGGGGCAGCACTCAGTAAACAAACATATCAATATTCCTTGACACACACACACACAAATGTACCAACAATCAACTTAATGAGAAAAATAAAATTTATCAAATGACAATTCAAGTTGGTGTTGTCACCAAAATTACAAAAATAACATTCTTTAACAAAAATAACATTCTAATTTGGAGCTTTCTAGATTTTGGAATTGTGGATACAAGATGGGTGATTCATAAATATATTCATCCTAGAGTGATGGTGAGGAAGAAATGGCATACGGAGTATAGAAACTCATATAAGACTACATAGGATGGATTATAAATGAGAACCAAAGGAATTCCAAGGCACTCAAGTTGAAGCAAAAACAAATCTTTGCTGAGATGAACTCCCTCTCCTCAGATACCTGACATCCGCTTGCCAAGTGACCTGAGAGGCAGAACTTGTATACGTGTATAAATCCCATTTCTTTCTTCCACTCAATATTCCTTTCTTCAGACCCAGGATTTGGAAGCCCAGAGGAGCCAGCTTTTCTGCAGCTTGGGGAAGAGAGGTGCACACCAACAGTGTTTTCTTTCTTAACGCTGCACCTACCTTCTTTTACCTTACTCCTTGCCCTGTGGGTCCCCAGGGAAAAAGAAAGAGCTTTGTACTTTACAGTTTTTAAAGCATGTTACTTACATTGACTTCTTTAATCATTACACCAGCCAAGGAGGGGCAAGTCTTTACCTACTCTTTGTGGCTAGTACCAGAATTTAGGTTCCTTACATTCTGTGTCCCCTTCAGGTAGATGGCATCATCCTGGGAATTTCTCTACCTCATGGCAGATCCCTCTCCAGGGGGGCTAGGAAGAACTGTCTTTTCTTCATTCAAAGCTCATGTCCATTTTTCCCAAGTAACCTACTAGTTTCCTGTTTCTAATCTGAAGAATGCCTCTACTCCTGCCCAGTGACTCATTCAAAAACATCCCCACACATCCTCTCTTCAATCCTCCAGGGATCCATCTTTTTCAAATTCTATTACTATGGGTTTTATGATAGAAAATTGCTTTACAGTTTCAGTGGCAATGGCAGCCACTCAGCTACCACAGTGAGCAAAAATTTGTTCTCTCATGGTTCCTATGCAGCTTAACAGGAGTCACAGATACAGACAGATATTAAATCTGTCATTTATGTACCCAAAATCACTGCATGGGGACATAGCTTGATTTGATTGTAAATTCTAATTTTCAAAAGCCCTTGCGACACCTACTAGGACAAGGCCTTGAGAAAGAGAACAATTTCCATAGAAAGACATCCACACACACAAATATCTTATGGCTTATACACTGTATTTCTTAAACATCTTCTTTAAAAGACTACAGTAAGTCAGGACAAGAGTAATAATTTCAAATGTTCCAGTAACTAATAACAGGACTATTACAGTTGCTGTGAGTTTTGTTTAAAGTCAGAACTCAAGAATTATGTGTGTGTGTGTTCCTGTGTATTTGCACATGTGCATGTAAACCTGATGCCTAACACATACCTGAAATCACTAAAACATAATCTGTTCCTATACTATTAGGAGTACTTTTCTAAGATAGCAGTTATCCAAGTATCTCCTACAAGAAAGAGTGGTTTTTTCTTTTTTTTTTTTTTTTTTTGGTAATTTATAGGCCATTATTCTGATATGATACCAAGTAGCACTGGTGGGGCCACTGTCCTTGTATGTGTGGTGCATGTGGATTCTTTCTCTCACATTATAACATGGTACTTTATGGCTACTGGGCCTCAAAACACCAGGTGGTGAACACTTAGAGAATTCAAGATGCTGTTACCATGGGGACAAGATGCTGGTCCTTCTCAATGCAATCAGTATATTTCCTCTTTCAGAAAACTATTTCCACTGGAAAATAAATGAGCTTAAAAAATGAAGCTTCTAGTTTTAAAAGCATGACTATTTTCTTAAAACTTTGTATTTAATAGTGATAGCAGATATGGGCAAGCAAAGGAGAAATATTTGGAAAGGGCTTGTCTTCAAAGACATACTTCTGACTTCTGCTTTTGTTATTGGGTGAATAAACAATTTCAATACCTCAAGCTGCACTTCTCAAGTGCTTGTCCTATGTGGTAGATTACTAAGTGGCTATAAATCATTTTTCTTCCTTTTTCTATATCTACTTGTACTTGACTTTACAACTCATACCATGAAGAGTTAGAATCTACTTCCTTACTCCTCAAATATGGGCTGACATTATGCCTTGCCTGGCCAAGACAACATGGCAGAAGTGAGAGCTTATCAGTTCCATGCCTTGGGATCCAGCGCCTTACACCCTCCCACTCTTTCTTGGGATCCTGCCCACCTTCCAAGTGCCCTGCAAGAAGATGAGAGACACTTGCCTGAGTCATCTCCACTGTCAACCAGCCTGTAGTCCACAAACTCTCAGAAGCAGAACTGGCTAGCCAACAAGAAGCTGAGGACATATGACTAAGCCCAGTGAGATCAGAAGAACCACTGACCCACAGAACCATAAACTGCATAAACCTCACTGTCTTAATCCACCAAATTTTGGAGAAATCTATGTAACAGAAGACAAACAACTATATACCATATTCTTCTTTATTATATCTGTTAGTTTCAAAGGACATACTTGTAAATATGCAGCTAGACCTTTAAAACCAAAACCTAAGATTAGGTTGGAGCACCATGAATGCCCAATGTAAACCCCAAGCAGGTATGCACAAGCATGAACAAATTCATTGTCCTCACTCTGACAAAATGGACAACCAATAGTTTTCTTTAATATATGAATTCAGCTGATTTTCATTCCAGATTCTATAGAGTTAGAAAGGGAAAACTTAATGAACACTCCTTCTCTCCCAATTGCATATTAAATGAAATCACCCTTGCTCTCCCAAAACAAGTGTATTGTTGTAAATTCTACAGAAAACACACACACACACACACACACACACACACACACACACACACAGAAAAAAGAAAATTCCATTAATGTGTCCACAGCTTGCAAAGGAGATCATCATCCTTATTTTATTTATCAATGGTGGGCAAAATCCCACATAATGGATAGTAAAGAGTTGTTTTTAAAATATCTTGGATTTTAGGGGCGCCTGGGTGGCGCAGTCGGTTGAGCGTCCGACTTCAGCCAGGTCACGATCTCGCGGTCCGGGAGTTTGAGCCCCGTGTCAGGCTCTGGGCTGATGGCTCAGAGCCTGGAGCCTGTTTCCGATTCTGTATCTCCCTCTCTCTCTGCCCCTCCCCCGTTCATGCTCTGTCTCTCTCTGTCCCAAAAAAAAAATAAATAAATGTTGAAAAAAAAATAAAATATCTTGGATTTTAACACTTTTATTTCTAAAGCAACCTTTTCTAGAATAAAATAATAATAATAATAATAATAATAATAATAATAATAACAAATGTTGTTCTCCAAAGTTTCTTTTCCCAATTACGTATATGCCATTTCCTTTCTTTTTTTTGCCTGGCCATAGGGACACTGGGAGCCATATGTTGAGATGGTGACTTCATAAACTAGAGGAACCACAATCCCTGTGTCAGTCTCATGGGAGAGAACTGCCATGAAAAGCCACCTAGCACTCATTTGATGTTGTATAAGCAAGAGAGAAATCATTGTTGTATGCATTAGGATTTCAAAGTTTATAACCTCAGCAGAGTAAAGCCTACTGTAGTGAAGCATTAGCAGATATGGGAGCCTGACATGTATGAGCCTGTAGAAAGTGGGGAAGGACGTTTCTGCAGGAGAGAGAGGGGACGACTGCAGAAGCAATTCCTTTGAGTAGGCAATCCAGAGCACCATTACAGTTACCATGCTAGATATATGGGTGACTCATCCTTTTTCACAGATAAGACAGCAGATTATGTGGGCATAGAAACAAGGAAGTTGATAGATTTGGTAAGGGAAAAGCAGCGAGTGTCTTTTGGTTGCTTCTATTTGGGCCCTGAAACAAGAGGCGGATCATTGAGAATGTAAACGGGAATGAAAGTCTGAGGACCAAGAAGATGCTGTCAAATGGTCTTCTCTGAGAGGGGAGAGTGAATGACTAAAGAAACGTTGAGAGTGTAATGCTCCCACGTGTACTAATGGGTGTTGTTTTACTTTAGCCATGTTCAGCTGCTTGGTCACAGGCTTTATCCAAGCAGAGAGTTGGATCTAAACAGAGTGGAAGTTTTTTCAAGCAGGATTTATGACATATAAACATGCAAAAGACTGAGGAGGGCCCAGAAAAACAAAGGTGTATAGAAGGGCACGATTATCGTGTTGAGCCATGAAATCCTACCTGAGGAATGATGTGAGAACACAAGGATATTAGAGGGCTGCATTGGTTGTCTCAGGATGCCTAACAAAATACCACAGACTGAGTGGCTAAAATAACAGAAATTTATTTTCTCACAGTTCTGGAGACTGGAAATCCAAGATCAAGGTGCTGATAGGGCTGGTTTCTCTCCCCTCGATTTGTTAAGTAGCCATCTTCTCCCTGTGTCTTCAGCTGGTCTTTCTTCTGTGAATGTCTGTGTCCTAATCTCCTCCTCTTATAAGGGCACCAGTCATTTTGGATTAATGACCTATTTTAACTCAATCACCTCTGTAAAGACCCTATCGCCAAATACAGTTACATTCTGAAGTAGTAAGGAGTAGGAGTAGGACTTCAACATAAGAATTTGGGGAGAACACAATTCAGTCCATAACAAAAGGGTTGAAATGGAAAAATAGAAAGTAGTGGCCAGCAAGTGAGATGCTAGAAATTGAGGTTTTGGAGGCAAAGGTCCAGAGTATGATCAAGAGAATAGATGTCAGAGGTGAGGAAAAGATAAAATATTTAGGGATGAAGAGGTCACAAACAGGTATGGGATTTTTATCCTTGTGGATATCAAAGTCACCAAGATTGATGACAGAAGTCATAGAGAAGAAAAATACAGTAAACCAAAGTAGAGTAAGTGCTAAAAATCTTACATTAACATAGAGGAAGAAGAGCACGTAGGAACTGACCAGAAGGGTGACAGATGGCTGCAACAAGGAGGAGCAACAGATGGACCGGTCAGATGGCACGTGCTTTAAAGGAACTGAGAACATTTGTGTAGGAAAGTGAGGAAAGCAAGGGAGAACCATATTCTGGTATAAGAACAGCGAGCAAAGGTTACACTATCTTACCTACAAGTCCAGGAGTACATGGCGGGTAGGAGGGAAAAAAGCTACTATTTGAGTCTGCAGGGGAAGCAGTGCCTGTAGGAAAAGCCATTTTTTTAGAACAAGAAGTGGAAAGGAAATTCATGAGAAGAGACTGAAAACAGGTCACTTATTTAAATGACAAATTGAGATTGACTTTACTGGTGATCACCAGTATCATTTCCCTCCTTTTTCAGACACATGGAAGGCAGGTCTTCCATTATTCATTATCCTTAGGCAGGAACATCTGAATTTCTGGTAGCGAAATGTGAGAAATGGTATATGTTACTTCTGGGCTGATGCAGTGGAAAGCCCCTGTGCAATGCTCCCATTTCACTCTTCCTCTCCTGAGGCTACCAACAAGGCTTCATTTCCAGATATTTCTGATTGAATACCATAAAGCCTTTGTCAGCTTCTTTTCTAGATGATCATGTAGAACAGACTCCTTGCCAACCAATACTGAAAATAAAGTGTAAATAATAAATGGGCCTTGGTTTTTTAAGGGCTGATGGTATTTTGAGGGTGTGTGCATGTGCATGTGTGTGTGCGTGTACATGTGTGTGTGTGTGTGTGTGGCTGATTTGTTACCACAGTAAAACGTAGCCTCTCCTGACTTGTACACATACCCTGAATCCCATGATGTTCAGTGGAGGAGCTGAGGAAAAAAGGAGACAGAGACTTAGTGGAGAATGAGCATAGCTATATAAGTGCTTGGGGATAGAGGATGGGCTGCGAGGCTCAGGCTCCTTGCAGTGACTGAGAAAAACAAGGATGCAGAGCTTGACGACATCTTAGGAAAACATAGATTATTAGGTGTAATTGCAGAACACTTCAATGCGCTGTTCAGGCACTCTACAGCAAAGAGTCGGGGAAGGTGGTCAAGAGTAAGGAGCAGTGATGAGCCCACAAGGAGCACACAGAGCTCCATGACTGACTGTCACCATTTCCAATAATCTGCCACTGGAAAAAGGGAGATGCTGCTGTGGTTATAACTTTTAAGATAACTCATACTACTAACGCTCCTTGCTACACAGACAGGAAAATGCAGGTCTAGAAGTATGTTGGATTATACTTAGGTGATTTGAGATCTATCAACCATAGGAATTCTTGAAAAGGAGGAAACATGGGGAAACCATAAAAGGCTTGTTTCATGTGTTAAGAAGATAATTTTCCTGACAGGTGCTATTAAAGGGAGGTCTTTTCCCATTTCAAGAGTAAAGTTTCTAAAGCCAAAGACAAACTTCTGTTTTACTTATAAATATAACAAGTGAAATAAATGGGACCGGCAGAATATATGAAATCAATTATCCAATGCTTAGGCCTCTAGGGTGAGCTAAATCATGAGTTAGAAGGCAGTCAAGTCCAAGGAATGTAAACGGAGTGTGGTATCGGCAACACAAAGAAAGGAAATGTAAAACATACCAAAAAAGAAAATGGATGATGGGAGAGCAGACAAGGCCAAACTTTCCAAATGGAGGGCTTGGAGGGGAGAAGTAGGGAGAAGAAACAGAGTCCAGATACACAGCAGCAGGACATGAAGCTGAGACCATCCCGCAGTGAATACACGGAAGAGAGGAATCACAGAGTCACAAAGAAAAACAGAGTAAGGAAAGCAGGGAAATTGGGAAACTGTAAAGCCATTGGAAAGTTGCAAGCTCTCCCAACTTCCACTCACTACATACAACACATTAGCAGGAAAAGAAAAAGCAACAGTGGCTCAAAAGAGGAATACTGACGGAAATAGGAAGGCAATATGACACAGCAAAGGGACACGGGCTGTGTCTTTCCCTCAATGTTGGCTTTACCACTGATTACTCAGATTATCTTAACCTCTGTGCTCCTCAATTCCCTCATCTGTAAAATAGCTACGATGATTATATTCAGTGCCTGTATTAAGAATTCAATGAAACAGCAGCTAAAAGGATCAACAAATTGTGTTCTACATAGAAAATGTTTCACTGAAGACTGATTCTCATTTCCAGAAGGCAAGACTGAAACGTTGAAGTATCTTTGGATGGCTAACAAATATTTACCAGCTCTCAATATTAGAAAAGATTATTGGTCTAACTTAAATACAACCTTGTATATTTTATGCTTCATTCAACTCCATAGAAAATTCAGTTAAAAAATTCATCCACAAGGTAAATATTCTCTTTCACTGCAAGTCAAAGAAGACTAAAATGACAATGACAAATGTATACGGATACCTAAATCCCAGAGGACCCTAATGATAAATCCCTGATTAGGTCAGCCTACATCACTACCAGGAAAATTCAAACATAAATGTTTAGGAAGCTCTTTAAATGATTCATGAACACCCACCCCTGCTGCCAAAAAAAAAAAAAAAAAAATGCCACGACTGGTACAGACAAGACTTGAGATAAAGAGAGAGGACCACCTATGCAGATAGGGCTACCATGAAACCTTTCATTAAGTTTTTGCTTTCCCAGAAAGGACTAATCTAGGCAATGAGCTCTTTGAGGGTAGGACCGATACCCATTCTTCTTAGTATAGCCGAACTAAAGGACCCACTACAAGACCTAAAGTCTAAAGCTGTAGTAACTATTGGTTGACTGGTGAGTTTTTAAGAATGCAATTGTGGATTGTGCATATTCCTCCAACTTATGTAACCCTTTTCCAAAGACCAATGGGGCCCCTTTGTGAGTTTTTAAGAATGCAATTGTGGATTGTGCATATTCCTCCAACTTATGTAACCCTTTTCCAAAGACCAATGGGGCCCCTTTGTACATCTTTGGTTCAAAAACACCCATTAAGAACATTCTATATCACAAGTCACATGCTAAGGCCTGAGGATACAAAGTTAACACTTATTTTGACAGGGATGTCACAATGAAGTACCACAAACTTGGTGGTTTAAACAACAGAAACTGACTTTCTTTTAGTTGGTGTCTTCAGGTTGGTTCCTTCTGAAGGCCATGAGAGAAGAATCTGTTCCAGGCCTCTCTCCTTGGCTTCTCCCTGTATCTTCACATGACCTTCCCTCTATATGTTCCTGTATCCAAATTTCCCCTTCTATTAGCTTAGAGCCCACTCTAATGGCCTAAGCTTAACCCAATTCCTTCTGTAAAGACACTATATCCTTATTTGGGTGACATTTTAGGGGAGCCTGGGTGGCTCAGTGGGTTAAGCATCTGACTCTTGATCTTGGCTCAGGTCATGATCTCACAGTTTGTGAGTCTGAGCCCTGCATCTGGCTCTGCACTGACAGTGTGGAGCCTGCTTGAGATTCTGTCTCTCCCTCTCTGTTCCTCCCGCCCCTCCAAATATATAAATAAACTTTAAAAATTTTAAAACAAATAAGGTGACATTTTAAAGGGGAACCTCAACAGTTACATTTTGGTAGGGACACAATTCAGCCCATAATGGACACGTTCCTTATTTCAGAATACTCATATTGAATTGTTCACTGAGATGGCCACAGGAAGGCCTGGGAAAGCAAAAATTCTGTGCTCTCTAGCACTTGCCTGACAGAATCCTACTTCCCAGCAATAAGCTCACTTTTTTTTATATTTAAACTGCATTTGCAGTAAGTTCTCTGTTAGGAGACTTCTAAACTCTGCTAACTAGCGGCTCTGCCAGAGAATTAGAGAGGCATTCTAGATTTTCAAAATCCTTGTGGAACTAAAAATCACTGTGACTATATTTGCCAAAAGATATACATGCATGTAGAAGAATAAATGGTAGTGAAGTAACCCTATAGGTCCATTCCAGAAAGAGCAAAATGGTTAGCCATATACTATCTACATTTCCACTCTATCTGTATAATTCCCACAAAGCAAATTTATTCCTCACAAGACTCTGTTCCCTGCTCATTGTTTCCAGTCCAGACTGGGTTCCCACAGCCAAATTTTGAGAAAAGGAAAGTCCACATGCATAAACAAACTTTCTGCTTAAATAATAAGGGCTAGAAGCCAAAGGTATAGGCATCTTAAAGCAAACTACTCCTAGTCTGCTAATATTTACACAATGTTATTAAAAACTACTTGGCTACCAAAACCAAAACCAAAACTGAAAACAAAAGGAACAACAAAAACAAATATTCCATTCATACAGAGCATTCCATTTCAGCTTAACTCATGAAGTTTGTTGCTTGATGCAGATCAGCCGCTCATAAAGCTTAAAATAAGGTCAATTTCTACTTCTGCATGAGAAATGTCAAAAAGGTAATGGAGAAAAAACCTGGAGTCTGACCCAAGGAAGTCAGCTTACTCTTTACTTTTATTTTAAGAAACTTAAGACCTATTTATTCTACAATTACAAAACATAACAGAAACTTCTTAAATTTTTTTGGCCATGAAATATAAATTTCTAACTATATTAGATACATAATATAGTTAGCACATTGGAGTTTACTATTCTATGGTCATCTTATCATATTCAACATGTCCCATGAGCATATTCAAATTTACCAGCTCTCCTTTTCACCACCAGATTAATATCATTCTCCTGAATCTCCTCTTTCAGTTAGCAGTATAATAATCTTCCCAGTTACCCAAAGGAGAGATCTTGGACCCACCTTTCACTCCTCTCTCTTTTACTTTCCATATCTACTCAATTCTCAAATTCTTGTGATACTACCACATTCATTTAACATCACTGGCTTGCTGTCATATGCCAAGAATTGAGCTAATCATTGGAGAAATAAAAACATGAAATGTTGCCTTTTATCAAACAGCTCATAACATACTTGGGAAGGAAAGTCAATTATCAACTACAACGATAGGGCCATAATAGAACTATGTTCTAGATGTCTGAGGAGTCTCAGAAGCAATGTTCTTGAAGGCAGTTTTAAAGAACAGAAGAATTAAAATAAACAACCTAATCTTACACCTACAGGAGCTAGAATAAAAGAACACAAACAAGGCTCAAAGTCAGTAGAAGGAAGAAAATAATAAAGATTAGAATGAATAGAGACTAAATAAGAGACTTAAAAAAAATAGAACAGATCAATGAAACCAAGAGCTGGTTCTTTGAAAAGATCACCAAAATTAATAATCCTTTAGCCAGACTCATTTAAAGACAGAGACAATGGGGTACTCGGGTGACTCAGACTGTTGAGCTTCCTTCCAACTGTTGACATCGGCTCAGGTCATCATCTCATGGTTTCATGGGTTTGAGACCTGCACCCAGCTCTGCACTGGCAGTGCAGAGCCTGCTTGGGATTCTCTCTCTCTCCTTCTCTCTCTGCCCCTCCCCTGTTCACACTGTCTCTGTCTCTCTCAAAATAAATAAAACTTTAAAAAAATAATAAAGAGAGATAGAGAAAGACAGAAGGAGGGAGGAGAGAGACAGGACTCAAAATCAGAAACGAAAGAGGAGAAAGAGCAAATAATATCACAGAAATACAAAGGATTATAACAGAATATTATGGAAAATTATATGCAAAAAAATGCAACCTAGAAGAAATGGATAAATTCCCAGAAACATACAACCTTCCAAAACTGAATCAGGAAGAAATAAAAAATTTTATCAGAACAAATTGTAGCAATAAAATTGAATTAGTAATCACAAAATTTGTAACAAACAAAAGGCTAGGACCATATGGCTTCACAAGTGAATTCTACCAAACATATAAAGAGTAATTAATACCTATTCTTCTCAAACTATTCCAAAATATAGAAGAGGAAGGAAAGCTTCCAAATTCATTCTATGAGGTTAGCATTATCCTAATAGCAAACCCAAATAAAGACACTACAGAAAAAAAAGAAAACTACAGGCCAATATCTCTGATGAACATGGTTGCAAAAATCCTCAACAAAATATTAGCAAACCAAATCAAACAATACATTTAAAAAATCTTTCAGCATAATCAAGCAGAATTTATTCCTGGGATGCAAGTGTGGTTCCATATTCACAAATCAACCAACATGATACATCACATTAACAAAAGAAAGGACAAAAACCACAGAGTCATTTCAATAGATGTAGAAAAAGCATCTGACAAGGTACAACATCCATTTATGATCGAAATTCTCAAAAAGACAGCTTTAGAGAGAACATACCTCAACATAATAAAGATCACATATGAAAAACCCACAGCTATCATATTCAATGGTGAAAGACTAAGAGATTTACTTCTAAGATCCAGAACAAGACAAGGATTTCATTCTCAGCACTTTTATTCAACCTGGTATTGGAAGTCCTAGCCATAGCATAAGAAAAAGAAATAAAAAGCATCCAACTTGGGAAGGAAGTACAGCTTTCATCGTTTGTAGATATCATGATACTATATTTCCATATATAGAAAATCCTAAAGACTCCACCAAAAACTACTATAACTGATAAATAAATTCAATAAAGTCAGAGGACACAAAATTAATTTACAGAAACATGTTGTATTTCTATACACTAATAATGAAGTAGCAGAAAAAGAAGTTAAGAAAACAATCCCATGTACAACTGCACCAAAAAGAATAAAATACCTAGGAATAAATTTAACCAAGGAGGCGAAAGACCTATACTCTGAAAATTATAAACATTGATTAAAAAAAAAAAAAAGAATAGAAGAACTGAATAAGGGCCAGGTTGGGCCAGGGGACAAAAGCAGGTGGCAGTGTAGAGATCTAATTTGAGAATATGAAAATGCACATACATGAAACTGCATGGTCATTGGGAAACTATCACATTTCAGGATGACTAGACCAGAGTCTGTAGTAGACTGGCAGGAGATAAAATTGTATAAGAAAGCAGGAAACAGATTTTAGAATATCTTGTGTTTTAAGTTATGGTGATCCAATAATGGCCTCTAAATAGTAACAGAATCAGATTTCTTTCCTAGAAAGTCTGCTCTTTCTGCATTGGGTAGGTTAGATGGAATGTGTAAATGCAGGTATGCTGAAAGAAAAAAAATCAGATGGGAGCTACTGGATACATGTGGAGGAGACAGAGAAAATTATCCTAACCTGTTACCTCCATTCTCAGTATCAGCTATAAATAAGGGCGAAAAAGTATAAAAGATTTTAAAATTTAAAACATCAATGCATAAAATTGGATGTGCAATGGCTATTCCAATCAGGAAGCCATACTGGTTACCAAAAAAGCCATAGAAAAACCATACTGAAAAATGCTGGTAGTAGAGTATAATTGTTAACACATGGATTTTGGAATGAAATAATCTAATGGTGGTGTAAACTTAAGCAGGTTACAGAACTTCACTAAACCTCGCTTCATTTGTTAAGCAAATGAGATTAATAATCATGCCAATCTCTTAAAGCTACAGTGAGAATAAATGGAGTAAAGCATACCCTGTACAGTACCAGACACACCAGTAAGCAACCAGTAAAGAGCAGCTTATCTTATACCAGTCTGGAATTGTGCACCTCCACAATAAACCTGCAGAGACTTGCAGAGGAGAGTTTTGGACTGGGACATCTTGGTATATTTCTTTTTTTATTTTTTAATGTTTATTTATTTTTGAGAGAGAGAAAGTGTGAGCAGAGGAGAGGCAGAGAGAGCAGGACAGGGGATCTGAAGCAGACTCTGTGCTCTCAGCACACAGCCTGACACAGGGCTGTAACCCACAAGCAGCGAGATCCTGACGTGAGCCAAAGTCGGATGCTTAACCAACTGAGCCACCCAGGCACCCCTGGCTCTATTTCTTATTAGTTATTTAAATTCACATAAGTTAATGAATATCTCTGTCTATTTCTTGTGATCACTTGAGACAAAATACTTGTTCCATTTATGTAATAAGGTTGTTTTTGATATAATACATGTGAGAGTAGCTTTAACAGTCTAAAGTGATGAATACATAGAAGATATTATGGTCTCACCTTGGCATATTTTATATTGAACAGCCCTGGCCACATGGAAATAATTATGAGCTACAGCAGAGAAATAAGCAGTGGGCTCAGATGAGGGAGACTGACTCCAGCCCAAGGATGGCAACTGACCTGTGACCTAGGGCCAGCCCCTTAGCTGTTTAAAGCCCCACTTCCTCAACAACTTAAGAGCATGTATTGCACACCCTCTAAACCATCTTATTACAGATCCAGCAATCTGATTCCCTTCACTAAGACAACTTTAAATGTTCAATATTCCACATTCTCCTCTAAGCCAACAAAACTGCACTGAAATGAAGCAAAGACAGGATTTACTATGGGTCAAGAATCTCTCTAACCCAAAGTCAATGCAATCTCACATTATTTAATTTTTCACATGCTTTAATCTGTGATGACATTCGGAAATGAGCAGATTAAATACAATTAGCTCACCAGAACACAGTTATCAGGTCTCACCCTAAAAGGGATTTATGTATCACCTTTTGACCAAAAGATGGCATCTGTGCAGTTTCTGGTCAGAACCAGAGAAAAAGTAGCTGATAATAAAATTCAACAAATAACTCACTATTTTTTTTTTAGTATTTTTCACACAAATATAGGATATTTGCTATTATTTGCTATTATTACCTGTTACTCAAGTTTAATCTGCCTGCAATATATTAGTTTTTTCTCTTTTTTAATTTTTTTTAATGTTTATTTATTTTTGAGAGAGACAGAGACAGAATGTGAGTGCGTTAGGGTGAGAGAGAGAGGGAGACAGAATCCAAAATGGGCTCCAGGCTCCAAGCTGTCAGCACAAAGCCCAACGCAGGGTTCAGACTCAATGAGCTGTGAGATCATGACCTGAGCCGAAGTCGGACGCCCAACTGACTAAGCCACCCAGGCACCCCAATATTAGTTTTTTCTATAAGCAATATAATCAGAAAGGTTAAAAGGTGAAAAGCCTAAGGGTTGATAATGCTATGAGAAGATTATTTTTCTGGTTGAACTAACTAGTAGGACACCACATCCTTCCATTATGTTCTGAGGTTCAAGAGCCTGAACTGTAAACACAGTGGAAAATGCACAGGATTTTATCGCTATGGACATTGTTGCCTATTTTGAGTTGTTTCTCTGAATGAAAATCACTGTCCCCAAAAGAACAGATGGCAAAACAGTTCACGTAAAGCAGAGTTCCTCAGCTTGGCATTATTGCATTTTGGACCAGATAATTCTTTGTTGTGGGGGCTGTCCCGTGCCTTGTAGGATGTTTAGCAGCATCCTTGGCTTCCACCCATTACATGCAGGAGTACTCGCCCATCCCCAATCATGGCAATCAATGGTCCAGACACACTGTCAATGTCCCCTGGGGAGACAAAATTTTTCCTATTTGTAAACCATGGGCTTACTGAAAGCCCATACATACTTGTCCAGTTCCAAATCTGTATCCCCCTACCTGTCATTATCATGCTTTATCCATTATATGAAAGAAAATAATTATCTGTAAGGTAGGAAATTTTTTTAACATGACTCCTTCGAAGAAGGTCTAATCAAACGACTGACCACCAGGATAACAGCTAAGAAACCACCCATTCTACAAATTCTCATGCACCAAAGATTGGCTGGGATTCTCAGCACCCCATGGAAGCTATGAAAAGCAGGAGGCTTGGGATACAAAGGTGTGTGTGTGTGTGTGTGTGTGTGTGTGTGTGTGTGTGTGTCTATTTTCATTTTGATCTATGGAATCAGAAGGACCCTTTTCCTTTTCTTTTTTAATGGTCTCCTCTTAGGTGCTTTCTCTATGTTTCTAACTTTATCCCAAAAAACTTGGAAGCCAAAATTTGTGATCAAAAAATTCTGGAAAGAAACAAAGGAAACAGAGCATTTGTCTCTGGAAAGGGTGAGTTAGGTGGGTGGAAGTCACTACACATTTTTTATTATATTCTCTTCAGTGCTGTTTGAACATTTAATAATTGCATGAATTTGTTTCCACATTTAAAGAACTAATTATCCAAATACATTTAAATCGTGATCTGCAACAAACTGTACACAGGGTAATGTGGTTTTAAATTAGAAGACAGCTGCCAACACTGATTCCACCTATAGACAGAATGGCAATTACTTGGATCCGTGATTTGAAAGCCTCTAATATTTTTTTCCAGAATGACAGTACAGCTACCACTGCCTGTAGTATGAATAATGCAGAGAAATGGCTGATCAACTTGAGACTGTTGCATAAAATAAAATTCCAGGTCCCAAGATGAAGCTTGCGTAAGGGAATTCCAAGTATCCCACTGCTTCTGAGAATATATTCCTAAAGTTTTGCAATAATTCTATCTAAAACTTTAGGTCGCATCTGTTCTTTTGGACAGGGACTTTCATGTTACATAGATTAACTATGAGTCCATCATGAATAGGAACTAGATGGCATATAAATGCAGAAGTTATGATATATTTTAGTTCTTTTATAATCAATACACCATATATGTTTGCACCAGTTTAGAAAATACAGCACATATTTTTTCAGGGCCTGCTCATATCCAGCATTGTGCTAGACATGGAAGATATCATGGTGAGTCAGAGACAGCCCATCTCCTCCTGGAGCACATTTGTGTTGAAATGTATAGAGAATTATTAACTTTTTTCTTTATATATTTCTATAAATTTTCATTTCAATAAGCACTTATTTTCCTTTTATTATTAAAAAAATATCTTGAAAGCAAGAAAGAAAATGGCATTTATTAAAACAGAGCAGAGTATCCCATCTTTTTCCATATAAAATTAGTCCACAAAACGTCCCCTCAGAAAAAAGATTCTGTGGTTAAATAAGTTTAGGAAACAGTACACACTATATAATACATACCTCTCAGAGAACTGAAATGTAACCAGATGGGAAGTTTTGCTTATCATGAATCCGGGGCATTTATCCCCACAGAAAGAAGTCAGGGGAATGGAGGAGAGGAACAGAGAAAGAACAGAAAAAGAATTACAGCAGAGGACTATATTGAACTTCCAAGGCTGCTGCAAAAAACAAAAACATTTTCATATAGGAAACAAAATATATATAATGAAGAAATATGGATTATTGGAAAGAGAATGGAATAAATGGGTTAATCAATGGGTAGACAGACCAAAGGACAGAGAGAAAGACAGACAAATGGTAGAAGTGGAAAAAAGGAGAAAGGAAATACTGTTCGAGCTTTAATGATGGATGTTTTGCTTTGTAGTATACAATACAAACTATGTTTATCTCAAGAATACTTATGAATATATAATATTCATTATAAGAATAATAATACATTATTCTTTAAGGTGTCTGAAGTCAAAGTGGTGAGTCTGGGGAATACACCAACAAACAGACCCCAAAGTAGTCCACTTTTATTAGTATTACACATACCAAAACCAATAAGGCTCTGCAAAACCTGGCTGTACAGAAGCCCATTTGGTTTCACTTAAGCTATTAACAGCCCATAGAATTAAGGATCAACACATTTTAGGAAGCACTAATGTAGAAAGCCATAGTCTACTAAGATTTGTCAATAAATAACACAGACATGATTAGAGAAAATGGAATAATTCTAACCTGACAGATGATAGATATTAGGAAGGAAGGAAGGAAGGAAGGAAGGAAGGAAGGAAGGAAGGAAGGAAGGAAAGAAGAAATTTCTTTTGGTTTATTCTTAAAACTATGGTTCATTCTTAAAACCATGGATTATTTATAAATGCACTGCTTAATATAATTACTCTACAAATATGGACCCAACAATTCTTCTCCTCTCTATACATGCATGATACTCCTCACATCAAGAGATGGAAATTACTGGAGTGCCTGAGTGGTTCAGTTGGTTAAGCGTTCGACTTCAGCTCAGGTCATGATCTCAAGGTTTGTGATTTCAAGCCCCACATCAGGCTCTGTGCGGACAACTCAGAGCCTGGAGCCTGCTTTGGATTCTGTATCTTCCTCTCTATATTCCCCTCCCCAGTTTGCACTCTCTCTCTCTCTCTCTCTCAAAAATAAACATTAAAAAAAAAAGAGATGAAATTATTTATCTTACCTTTGAATCTGCACTGGCCTTTTAATTTTTTTTTTTTTTTTTAACGTTTATTTATTTTTGAGACAGAGAGAGACAGAGCATGAACGGGGGAGGGGCCGAGAGAGAGGGAGACACAGAATCGGAAGCAGGCTCCAGGCTCTGAGCCATCAGCCCAGAGCCCGATGCGGGGCTCGAACTCACGGACCGCGAGATCGTGACCTGAGCTGAAGTCGGACACTTAACCGACTGAGCCACCCAGGCGCCCCTGCACTGGCCTTTTAACTGGCTTTGACCAACAGAATGCAACAGAAGTTATGCTGTGTTAGTTCCATGCTGAGTCAATCTAATCTGTAGTTGAGCTGAGTCTGGATTTGTTTCTGCTTTACTTAAATTCTAGTAACCAATGCCCTCAAATATTTTAATAGCAGGATCAGGAATTATGATTTGAACACCAATAATGCTTCAAAGATCTCTCTATGCTTTAGAATCTACCCATCAGCTTTTAAGACCTCTGTGGAATCCTTTTGCTCTCCTGTCCCAAGCTCTGAAGATCTTTCTTAAGCCTACTGTCCTGCCCCTAGCTTTCAGTGGGCCATGCCTTGCAATCAGTAAATTCCTGGTATACCAGAGGATTTCTCTTGGCTCTCCTACTCTGCCTCCAGCCTTTAGTGCACTAGAGGTAACATGCATTTAATTTGCCCTAAAGCTCAAGGAAGACATTGTGTGCCTCAAGGTAATTTTCTTAGCCCCCATAAAATGTCCCCAAGCCTCAGCATGCTGTATCTGTTCTCTCAGTGGGTCAGAATTTGAAGGCA